>NC_064850.1:157916623-158276623 GCF_024139225.1 Suncus etruscus | reverse complement strand
CTGTTTCATTGTAGACATGTATTTGGGCAGGTTTAATACAACTCGTCAAACAAGCATAAGTTTTTTGGAAGAGGAACTATGAGGGAATTAAATAAGGAAGCTGATAATATTGGAAAGAGCTACATCAAAGTTTACAAGGTCTTGGATTAACTAAACGCTGAATGGAAACATGAAACCAGACTGACACTTTCTTGTAAAAATTTGTGCCCAGCAAATAGCAATTTAACATCATTAATTTTACAGACACAAAAAAACTATCAAAATATAATTAAAGGATCATATCAGGTTGATTGCAGTGTCTTGATTGTTGCTGCTGAAGTTGGTGAACCTAAATCAGGTGATTCCAAGAATGGTTATATCCATAAACTTGCTGCTTTAGCTCAGAAACTGATTGTGAAACAATCCATTGTTGATTTCAACAAATATTCCTTTTAGTCACCTTATACCCAGAAAAGATATGAGGAAATTGTTGAGGAAGTTAGTACTTGCACTAAGAAAATTGTACACAACACCGACACAGTTGTTTTTGTATCAGTTTCAGGTTGGGATGGAGACACAAAGTCACCTATTTAAAAAAAGTATCATCAGTAGAACCATGCTGTTTGAAGCCTCAGATTGCATTCTTCTATCAATCCATCTAACTTAAAATGTACCTGCAACTACCCCCCTAGCACACAAAATTGGGCATATTGATATTGCCCCTGTGAGTTAAGTAGTGATGTTTGTTTTTAAAAAATGGCATGATCGCAAAACTTGCATTGAATCCTGTCAATATTACACCTGAAAAGTGTACTGAAATGGTACCATAAAACTCTGAGTGAAGTTTAGTGTGTGGACAATGTGGACTTAAAATGTCAAGATGGGTTTGTCAGAAATAATTCACCCTGACAGTGTGGCTGATGATAGAAACAATATAAGCAGCTGATATCATAGTTCAGATGATTGTTCTGAAGTCAGGCAAGATCAGAACTAGGTTTGCACTCAACCTGAATGGTCAAACAGATCACAATGATGAAAATTTATCATCTAAAAAAAGAAAAACCATTCTGGGAAATAGTTCTTGAAATCATTATTGATGTGGTCTTTGTTAAGTAAACCCATGTATATTGAGAGCCTTTTGGACACTACTCCTTTGGGTCATTTTTCTTTTTCTCGCATGAAATAGTCACTGCTGTGGATTTCATCAAAGCAATGGGCAGACAAGAAAACAGTTGGTGCTTGCTTTGAAACCATGCCTGCACAGAAGTCCTAGAACACTAAATAAAATTATCCCCTGTACCTCCCAAGTCTCAGAACAATTGACCATTTAAATTTCATAGTAAAAGATTGTTTAATTATAGCAATGCATCAAAAAACCTTCACGAGGAAATGGAATTGTTTTATTGACTATGTGTTTATATATTCTGAGAGTAAGAGAGATACAATGCTTTGAATGAGCTTTAAATTAAATATGCGTTTTAATAAAAACAACCTCAAAATTCTGTCACACAACTATCAATATAAAATTTAGTTAAAATTATCAAAGCTAGTAACAGAAATATAAATTATTTATCATATAAATTAGACTTATTAGAATTTTAATTTAATAAATATTGGACAAATTATAAATTAGAATTTGGTCTTTTTCTGAAATAATTTGTATTACTCATATTATAGTAATGGTTCAACCTTAATACAACTAAATAGTGTTTTTAATTAGCTAGCAATATCAGTTATATTTTTAGATTTATTTAAAAAATACATCATATAGTTGACTTATTGACCAAAATATATTTGTTACCAGATTAGTGAGGAAAAGTTATTTTAAAAAAAGAATAGAAAAAAATTAAAAGGGGAGAGAAAAAAAACTTAAAAATGTGCAGGGACATGCAAAGTTGTGAAATTTATTTTATCTTTAATTAGGTCATTAGGAAATACATGTGTTCCTATATAAGTGAGATCAAAGTTATTTTAAAAAGTAATATAAAAAAGAGGCCGGAAAGATAGCATGGAGGTAAGGCATTTTCCTTGCATGCAGAAGGGCTGTGGTTCGAATCCCGGCATCCCATATGGTCCCCTGAGCCTGCCAGGAGCGATTTCTGAGTATAGAGCCAGGAGGACCCCCTGAGCGCTGCCGTGTGTGACCCAAAAACAAAACAAAACAAACAAACAAACAAAAATAATAATATAAAAAGCAAAAAGGAAGTAAAAAAGAAAAGAAAGCAAAGTAAGTACAGTGGCAAGTGAATTTCTCCCATGAAGTCAGTAAGATATTAGCAGGTTTAGTATGTTCTTGTTGTAAACAGTCCATTGTGTTAATTTTATCTGTTTCTGAGCATTAAGTGACCTCAACTATACTTTGACATCTAAGTTGGTGTGTTTTTCTAGAGATGACAGCATCAAACAAATGAAGTTTCCAGGAATACAAAGCACTATTATTGTTCCAAATGAATTTCAAAAGTGCCTGATTCACTTCTTTGAAGAATGTGATGGGATCGCATTAAATCTTTACAATGCTTTGGGAGTATTGCCATTTTAATGATGTGAATCATGTCAATCCATGAGCAGGGTATGTGTTTCCATTTCTGTGTGTCCTCTCTTATATCTTGGAGCAGAGTTTTATAGTTTTCTTTGTATAGGTCCTTCACATCTTTAGTCAAGTTGCCTCCAAGATATTTGAGTTTGTGTGGCACTAATGTGAATGGGGTTGTTTTCTTAATGTCCATTTCATCCTTATTACTATTGGTGTATAGAAAGGCCATTGATTTTTCTGTGTTAATTTTGTAGCCTGCCACCTTGCTATATGAGTCTATTGTTTCTAGAAGCTTTTTGGTAGAGTCTTTAGGTTTTTCTAAGTAGAGTATCATGTCATCTGCAAACAGTGAGAGCTTGACTTCTTCCTTTCCTATCTGGATTCCATTGATAACTAAAGCAATTATTATGAAAAATAATATGGGAGGCATTACTTTGCCCAACTTTAAATTGTATTACAAAGCAATAGTTATCAACACAGCATGGTATTGGAATGAAGAGAGACCCTCAGATCAGTGGAATTGACTTCAGTACTCAGAGAATGTTCCCCGGACATACAATCACCTAATCTTTGATAAAGGAGCAAGAAATCCTAAATGGAGCAAAGAAATCCTCTTCAACAAGTGGTGTTGGCACAACTGGCTAGCCACTTGCAAAAAAGCGAACTTAGACCTCCAGCTAACATCATGTATGAAGGTAAAATCAAAATGGATTAAAGACCTCAATATTAGACCTGATGCCATAAGGTATATAGAACATCATGCAAGTAAAACACTCCATGACATTAAGACTAAAGGCATCTTCAAGGAGGAAACTTCACTCTCCAAACAAGTGAAAGCAGAGATTAACAGAAGGGAATATATTAAGCTGAGAAGCTTCGGCACATCAAAGGAAATAGTGCCCAGAAAACAAGAGCCACCCACTGAGTGGAAGAAACCATTCACCTAATACCCATCAGAAAAGGGGCTACTATCCAAAATATACAAGGCACTGACAGAACTCTGCAAGGAGAGTTCACATCTCTTAATTCCAAGGCATTTGGAGATAAAAAAAAATATATTTTGGGGAAAGAGCAATAGCACTGTAGGTATGGCATTTGTCTTTCACAGAAAAGACTTGTGTTCAATGCCTGGCATTCTATATGGTCCCCTGAGCCTGCCACGATTGATTTCTGAGCACCTGAATATTGCTGGGTGTGACCTAAAAAGCAAAATATATATGTACATATATTACATATATTACATATTTGATAATCCAAATTGAAGGATGATTGTATTTACTTTTATTATACTTTAGCTGCATATTATAATATATTATGGATGATGTATAGACACATATAATTCATATATATAAAATGTTACCTCAGTGGTCTCTTTAGGAGTAGGAATTCAGTTTCTATTTCTATTTATTTTTATAATAAGTTATTATAAAATGATATATTCATTGTATCTATTAAAATTAATTCTTCTATATAAAAGTAAAGTTCTATAATGGCCCTTGAATTGATAAAGTGATCAACTAGCACCATAAAAAGTGACTAATATCCTTTACAATTTCAATATTTATATGGTATTTCTGAAGAAATTTAAAAGTATTAAGAAAAATATTCATTGATGGCTTTATTATTGCTGTTCTTTGGACCCAGACTGCTTCTTCAAATAGAGTAAGAAAAGATAAATGATAAAGAGCAAAAAAGTAATCATAACTTCTCCTTTTAAGACATGATTAAAAGGGCAATTTAGAATGTAATAATTAATGTCAATAATAATTGCATTACTGTATGACATGCTGAGACATTCAGTGTCATTTAATAGATTTGAATTTGCAACGCAAACGTCTAAATGCTGGTTAATTCTTCCCAGACAGTTTTCTTACAATTTGCATAGAAAGATACCAGATTCATTATTTTGGATGCAATGAAGTGACTGTGATAAATAACTTAGAATTGTATTAGACAGTAATATCAGGACTTCACATCATTTAGTAAGTGTGCCATTTCTGCAGGAAAAAAATTTATTAAAATGACACTATAGCTTTCAACTATCACTTTAAAATTATTCAGTGGGGTTTGGAGAAAAACTACTAAAGATAGGGTACTTTCTTTGAATATAGCCAGCACATTTTTCAACCCTAAAACTTCATATTGTCCACTAGGCACCTCTAGAAATGAACCCGAAGTGAAGAAATAGAAGTGAGCTTTGAGTATTTCAGGGTGTAACCCAAAAATTATCCCAAAAGTTATTAAAGGGAAATTAGAGACATGTATAGTTGTTAAAGCATTTGTCTTACATGAGGCCTACCTTGGTTGCATCCCAGCACAGTGTTAAGAATTCCTCTGAAGACCTCCCCAGCATGGCCTTCTATTTCCACCCCAGTAAAATAAAATGATAAAAGCAAGACTACAATAGGCTCTAAAACACTTTTCCACATGTACATGCATGCATTATGGAAAATGTAAATTAATTTTATTTTTAATTTAGAATTTGTTTTAAACACTTAATATCTTGTAGAAAATCTATGTATTATAATTGTTGTGTTATATATAAATCAAAACCAAATCACACTCTTCAACAATAAATGCTACAGTTGAGGTGATTATAGTTGTAATGATAATGAATGTAGTATCAGAGATCTAATTTAATGAGGTTTAAAAAGGCTTCCTAATGAAGCTGTTATATAGATAGTAAAGAATAAGCATTTATTGAGTATGGACACTGCTTGTGTATGTGGAAGAAAATTCTTACTAAAACAAAGACAAAGGGGGAAGAGAGTGTTTTCCATGAATGCACTACACCACAATTCATTGGAAGATAAAGACATCAGATATTTGATGAAGCTCTTGAAGACATGTAAGATTGTACATTAATCCAGTAGTGCAGTGATAAAATATGGTGCTTTTGAATAGTATATGACCTAGACAAATAGATGATCCTCCACACCCTCAGAAAAAGCATAAAAAATTGCAGATGCAAGAAGTGTTTTGAAAAGATTTGCCTCTCCATATTCCAGAGGCCACTATCTCTAGAGAGTCCAATGACTGTGCTCTCATCATTTCATGGTAAAGTCATAGATGAGAAGTGAAGAGACTGAAGCCAGAGCTTACCTGCCTCTTCTACAAGAGATCTGACCCTGATTCACAAGAAAGGTAACAGGAATTTAAGAGACAGATTAGGTCCTTTCCTTTCCTTTTCTTTTTAACCATCCCTACAAAATGGATCATTCATAATGACATTCATATTATCTGAGACTGGTTATTGAAGGAAACATTGCTGGAAGAGAAGGCATGTGAGAAAATTTAAAAATATTAAATTTCTTACCATAGATAATAGATGAAGAATGACTTTTATACCCTAGAGATGAAGATTTTGATCATTAGTATTTCATGCTTTATCCATTCTATCCAAGACCACCAAATAGAAGCCTTCCAAAATAAATAAATTCACTGAAATGGGGAAGAATATCTATACATTACAAGTTAAATCATAGAATGACTAAAAACATAAAATATATAAATGATAAAAAAGAACGGTTGATTTGTTGTTGGTGATGGAAGCTTGAAATTTATTGGATTCATATTTAATATTCAAATTAGAGTACATCGTTTGGGGATACAGATTGCATAGTAGAAATTTCTTGCACCAGTAAGACCATGGGTTTGATTCACAGGACATGAAAAGGCAAACAGACATATTTCAAATTAAGGGAAAAGTATGAAGATGTCTGATAAGTAAGAGGTGTCTTTAGATATTGAAGATAAAAAGTGACAATTATCTAGTGAGCAGCAAATATGGGTAAATAAGAGAATATACACGATTTTTATATATATCTTAATAATGGAAAAATAGATTGTGTGCATAATATGTAATTTATTTACCAATAAATTTAATAAATTATAGGAAATTATTAAGAGAGAATATTCTTTTAAAACCTTTTTCAAGAAAATCATGAAATAAAATATGCAAAGATATGTATACTAGGCAACTTGTGATCACATGGTAATTTGCATTTTTAGCCACACTTGCCGGTGCTCAGCTTCACGGATAAATGCTGGCTGTGCTCATGGAACCAAGTTTGGTGCTAGGAATCAAGTTAGGATATTACACAAGAGGTATCTTTAATGTGATATAAAATATTACTAAAATTTAAAAAATACATACATATACTGGATTATTTAGGATATTGAATAGAAAAAATGAGTAAAAGCTAGAGGTCCACTATAATCTGTTTTATAAGTATTTATTGTCCTAAAACAATTGTGGAACATGATGAAAATTTTATTGCCATTTTCTTCATACTCAGTGTAAAACTTCCAATTATGTCTATCCAAATAAATCATTGTTTTTATATTTAAGGAGTTCACAGGAATTTAGGATCCATGATTGTTTGGTTATTCAGCAGCACAAACAATCTTGTAACCTGAATTAAGTAGTGTCAGAAAACTAAGGAGTAAAGAACTATTGTTTCTGTATAAACATGTTTCAAAGATTCATAGCACTTCCACTATTTATTCATGTCTAATTAGGCTCAAATGAAATTAATTTGGGAAAACACATTTAAAATGAAGAATGTTGAATAAATATTTTCAGAAAAAAAACATTATTTTCAAAGCACTGATCACAAAACAATAATAAATGCACAACCATCTACTTTATGCTCATTATAGCCTATCATTTACTTTAAATTTTGTAGAAGTTTTCCTTTTGTTCAAATCTTCTGTATGCACAGAATCCTAAAGAGATATTTGGTGACTCTAAGTCTCTTTACAAATTAACTTCAAAAAATTATATTATTTAATAATTTGTGTCTTTGACAAATATAATTATTCCAATGACTTTTTAGAATTAGTATTTAAAATTCTTCATTTTAAGATCTTGGAAAATATTATCCTCAGTGATATTATCATCATATATCCGATAATTAAATACATTTTTTAGAATTTATTTCAATATCTTATATAGTCAGATACAAGAAGGTTTCCATGAAATATATAGGCTAGATTTGTCTTTACTAATAAATTTTGCAATATCTAATAATCTATTAATATGTTGTCAATTATAAAATGAGGTAAGTTAATAAAATAAAAATAGATCTATTTTAAAATATGCAGGAGGTGAGTTTTTATGTTCAGTAATTAGAATGATTAAAATCATAAAGATTACTATCATATACATTACATATATTCAATGTATATCAATCAAAATGCCACAGACTAACTAAATAATTATGTTTCACAAAACTAGTAAGCTTTTTTTATTTTTTTATTATTATTATTATTATTTTTTGTTTTTGTTTTTAGGCCACACCCGGCGGTGCTCAGGGGTTATTCCTGGCTGTCTACTCAGAAATAGCTCCTGGCAGGCACGGGGGACCATATGGGACACCGGGATTCGAACCAACCACCTTTGGTCCTGAATCGGCTGCTTGCAAGGCAAACGCCGCTGTGCTATCTCTCTGGGCCTGTAAGCTCCTTTTTAAAGGAAAATTATTGTATAATTTTTTATACAATGTATAAATGTCAATAAATGTTGTTATTGGATAATCCTTGAAGTCTCAAACATATACATAAGACTGTTACATTTCAGGGTCTGAACCACGGTTCGATGTCCCAGGGTCCCATATGGTCCCCCAAGCCAGAAGTGATTTCTGAGTGCATATCCAGGAGTAAACCCTGAGCGTAACCTTGTGTGGCCACCCCAAAACAAACAAACAAAGAATGTTACATTTCATTATATAACATTTCTGTTGTTTGACTGCTTTTGCTTGGTTCAATGCAGATGCCTTTTGATAAATAAATTTTATAATAATCATATTAATTTTAGTGGTTATTATGAATACTATTTTAATTTCTACACTACCATTGCTACTATTAATATAGTTTTCTTAGATAAAAATTTACATTTTCCTAGGAACACAAAAATACAATACAAAAATCCCTTCCTTACACCAATATTCATTGCAACACTATTTACCATAGCAAGACTCTGGAAACAACCAAGATGCCCTTCAACAGACAAATGGCTAAAGAAACTGTGGTACATATACACAGTGGAATATTATGCAGCTGTCAGGAGAGATGAAGTCATGAAATTTTCCTATACATGGATGTACATGGAATCTATTATGCTGAGTGAAATAAGTCAGAGAGAGAGAGAGAGAGAGAGAAAAAAAAACACAGAATGGTCTCACTCATCTATTGGGTGTGAAGAAAAGTGAAAGACATTCTTTCAATAATAATTTTCAGACACGAAAGAGAGAAGGGCTGGAAGTTCCAGCTCACCTCATGAAACTCACCACAAACAGGGATGAGTTTAGTTAGAGAAATAACTACATTTTGAACTATCCTAATAATGAGGACGTAGGAGGGTTATAGAAAGCCTGTCGAGAGTACAGGCAGGGGTTGGATGGGGAGGAGGGAGATTTGGGACATTGGTGATGGGAATGTTGCACTGGTGATGGGTGGTGTTCTTTATATGACTGAAACCCAAACACAATCATGTATGTAATCAAGGTGTTTAAATAAAATATATATAATTTACATTTTCAAATGCATAATATATATTTAACAGTTTTCATCACAATTCACTTAAAAGTAATTATTACAATATATTTATTGAGTAAAAAGATGTATGTAGAACCAGAAAAAGTAATTTATTATTCACAAGAACATATAGTTTAATTCAAGTAAACACATTGATTTTTCATAAAACTGTTAATCAATGACAAGGACACAATTTCTGTGTAAAAAAGGAGAGACACGCACAGGGTATTTTATTATATATTATATATTATATAAAGTATATCATATACATTATGTGACATATATTAGATAAACATATTATTATATTATATATTATTATATATAATTATTATATATTATATTATATATTAGGGAAGGAATGGTATGAGAACACTCTGTCTACAAAGCCAGAACTCTTCTATTATTTTAGGCTTTTTAGGAATATACCATATATATGTATGTATATATATATGTATGTATATATATACATATATTGAGTGGGGATCTAGTTTTTATAAGAGATTGTGCCAATAATAATCACTCTGGAAAGCAAATAAAGGACATAACACTCCTAATGTTCATTGATACATTATTTAAAATAACAATCTTTTGCCAATAATGCATATGTGTAGCAACAGATGATTGGATTAGGAAATTGTGGCATACAAACTTATAAACACAATGCGATAATACTCAATTATGAAAAATATAAGATCATTCATTTTGCTGCAACTTGAAGTTAATTAGAGGAATCACATTAAGTGACATGAGTGCAACCCCAGAAAAAGAATAAACATCATGTCTTTCTAGTTTGTAGAGTATAAGATAAAGTGGGGAGTAAAAAAAAAATTTCCAATTAAAAAAATCACATAAGTTTAATTGGCATATTAACTGAAGGTGAATATTGCAGAAAGGAAACTTATAAAACAAGTTGAAGGGTTTTAGGCATCCTGAAAATAGGTATGTTATAGTAGCAATAATATATATGAAATAATTATATTAGTTCTATTGCAAACAAGTTATAAAGTAGTTTCTCTATATAGAAAGACATCTATTTAAAAGACATTTTTTATTTATTTTTCATATTTTCGCACTATATATTTGTGTGATCTTCAGTTTCTAATGATGATATTTACTAATATTCATCTTTAAAATAATGGCTATCCCCTGGGGCCAGCTGAAAAATTCAATCTATAGACTTTTCCCAAATCATCTAACATTTTTGTCTTTTCCTATAAAACATGGATGCTATTACCTCTTGGTCTCTGTTTTGTTTCTACTTGAAAACTGCATTGGTGAGAACATGCCTAAGGCAATGAAAGACAATTATTTCTCTTATGTTCTGTTCACAGTGATTTTTTTCCCTCAGAAACTCTGTTTACAAAGACATGATCTCTGAACATTTTAAGTGCTACTGATTTTAAGTGCTACTAATTATGGGGTTGTCATTAAAGTGTTTTAAACATAGGGATTACCAATCATCTTTATATTTCATATACTTATATATTTATATTTTTATATTCTGCTGACACATTATTTATGAATGAAACTTGAAAATAAAATGTTAGCACCATATAAATAGGTATTAATCAAGAGGTTAGAAGAATTGTAAGAAAGAGATGGCCATAAATTTCACTCTATATAAACTTGAACATTGATTTTCTTCTCTGTTTTCCTACCCCTATCACACTATATCTGAAAGCATTTTTGCTTAGTTTTACAGTCTGTGCCTGTGTTTTGTTTAAAATACCTGTAACAACAACAAAAATTAAATTCCAAATCTTCTGGTTGTAATTGTGACCAAATATGCTGATGATAGAAGCAAAATCACTTGAGTATTATCTTTGCTTACAATACAAAATATTCCACTTTAACTTATAAATAAAATATGTCACCAAGAAATGTTGTATAAATAACAAGATAATACATCACAAAGCTTAACATTATCTCCCACATGTTCACTTAGTAATAATAGACTTATAATTCCCTTATTCAAGCATTGGTCTATGAGTTTTATCTATGTAATGATATTGGTTTAATTTTACAAAGAAAAATATGATGAGGGAAGAGTTTAGATAAATAAGGTGTTAATAAATTAAAAATGTCATGGATTACTACCAGGTAGTATCATCATTCTCTTCAATTCTTTTAAAAAATGTTTAATTTCTGTCTACCCATGTGAATTTCTTTCTTCCTCTAGAGAGGATCCAAAGGATTTCAATCATTTTTGTTTTCATAAAAATTTTAGTATAAACCATAATCACTTTGCTACTTATAAGTACTCCAAATTTTTAGAGAGATAATTAAAAAATGTTAGGGTTTCGAAATAAATTTTTTTTCATTCTTTTCTAGGAGATTCTAAGTAGTATACTACTATGGTAAGTGCAAGTGAGATTTGTGCCCCTTAGAACTGAAAATGAGTTCAATTTGACATCACATACTGGCAGACCTCTTACACCACTTCACCTCAAAGACAAAGGATCTTAGAAGAACTGCTTAAGTCAAAGCACATTAACCTCTTTTTAAATGGATTTTAGAAGTTCAAATAATTTGTAAAGCCCATTATTTTAAAGGGGTTCTACTTGTTCAAAGGATATTCTACAACTGAAAATCAGTTAAAAAACAATTGAGAAAATGTTCTATCTATTGAAAAATTATGCTATGCAGAAAATTTACTGACTAGCAGCATATTCAAATAACCATTAACAAGAAGAAATGTGGTTCATTAGCAAAAATATTTTAAATATTAAATTCAGTGTATTTTTATATTCTCACATATGAATACAGATAATCATGCTTAAATTCAGGAATAATGATCGAATCTGCACTTAAATACCAATAAATATTAAGAAAAATAAAAAAAACAATTTTGGATAATTCACTTATTTTTCTACCCTTCTATGAAAATAAATTAAAGTGAAAGAGAGTGGACAAGAGGACTATGGGCTAATGAATATTTAGTTATAGAAGAAAGAAGGTTGAGGACATTTAGGACATATAACAGTTTTAATTTGTGCAAATAGGTATTCTTATTAAATATGAAAAATTAAACTCATGTTCTTTTTTATTGTTACTAAAATTTGATGTATGTGTGGCATTTTCAGAATAATGACATAATTTCAAAATGAAAAAAAAATAAGCCTATTCATTTATTGATATAGTTTAGGATGACTGAATTATGTAATAATATAGGGAAGATTGTTTTATGCTTATATCACAACACTGTTGTATTATTTATTTTTATAAATTTGCAATTTGTTTTACAACCATCATTCTATACAAGCAACAGGTTATAATTAGTCATTAACAGATCAAGTATTTTACTTTTAAAAATAAATTATATGGGCTGGAGAGATAGCATGGAGGTAGGGAATTTGCCTTGCATGCTTCAAAACCCGGCATCCCATATGGTCCCCTGAGCCAGCCAAGAGTGCTTACTGAGCATAGAGCCAGGAGTAATCCCTGAGTGCTGCTGGATTTAACCCCAACCCCCTCCATATAATAAATTATACAATGTTATTTATTTTATTGAAAATTAATGTTTCAGAGGGTAATGGTTGCATTTAAGTGAGTTAAAATTAAAAATCTAATGTTAAAGTTTTTCTTAAAAATTCCAACTGTCTTGATATTAAGACTGTATTTAGTATTGTGTGTATGTATTTGGGGGCCACATCCAGTAGTGTTTAGGACTTGCTCTGATTCTATGCTCTGTGGTCACTCCTGGTAGGGATCAGAAGACCATTTGAGTCTCTGAGGATCAAATCTGAATTGGTCACATAAAAAGCAATTGCCTACTTACTATATATTTTTCCATCAGCTGAACTATATATTTATATTTTAATTAATTAATGTACTTCAATATATATCAATCTTTTTTTTTTGTTTTGTTTTACTTTTGGACCATACTCAGTGACCTTTCAGGGGTTTCTCCTAGCTTTGAATTAAGAAATAATTTATGGGAGGTCTGAGGTATCATATGGGATGCCAGGGATAGAACTCCAGTTGGCCTTGTGCAAGGCCAATGCCCTACCAATGTGCTATAACTCAGGCACTGGAGTAATTTCTCAGTGCAGAGCTAGGAGTAATCCCTGATTACCACAAAAGTTGGACAAAAAATTTGGACTGTATGAAAGCCAAATGCACTCCCAGCTATGCTAAGACTCCAGCCACTATATCTCAATTATTGGAACAACTACAATTTAATATGGATCGCAGGATTATTTTTCCAATAAAAGTTAATAAAAAATCAGAAACCAATGCTAACAATGTATTTACAATTAAACAATTTCTGAACAATAAAAATATGAGTTTCACAAGATTTCACAAATCAATCTCAAGATTTTAATTTTTTATATCTATATCATTTCTAAAGGTCTTTTTATAGCTCTTATTATTTATAGTATGAACAAAATATTTCAATTTTATGATAGAAATTAATATGTATTAGTTAAAAGAGGCTATAGTAAATAGATCTCAAATTATTTCCATTATTATAAAACCCCAAATAGGGGTCGGTGAGGTGGTGCTAGAGGTAAGGTGGTATTAATAGTGCAGAATTGGAATAGTAAAAGAAATCAGCTCAGTATAGTAATAGTAAATTAGTATAATTTCTGATGTGCACATATGATCGAGAAAATAACAAACTAATAATTTTTTAAAGTTTAAATATATTGGGGCCGGCGAGGTGGCACTAGAGGTAAGGTGTCTGCCTTGCAAGTGCTAGCCAAGGAAGGACCTCCGTTCATTTCCTGGCATCTCATATGGTTCCCCCCAAGCCAGGGGCAATTTCTGAGCACTTAGCCAGGTAACCCCTAAGCATCAAATGGGTGTGGCCAAAAAAACAAACAAAAATAGACAAACAAACAAACAAAAAACCAAACAAACCCTCCTTAATGAGAGACCAATTATATTTTACTTATATTTGTCTTTGGCAAAAAAATATTTCTTTACAAAGTTTTATTAACTAATCTTTTATTCTTCATATTAGCACAGAAAATAAAAACCTTAGTGTTATTATATTAATTTATTTTTAGAATCTTAATAATTTTGGTAGATTTTGATGGTCTGGTTCATAATTCTATATTGTATTCACAGATTTATTTTTATTTATGAGCACCATAGACCTGATGTAATTGATCTAATTTTATAGTAGTGAAATATTTTATCTAATTATAAACTCTTTGAAATTAGATTTTGCTTAGATTAAAAAATGAATGAATATTAATAAAACAGAATTGGAGGGAGGATAAGATCTGAATTTACAAATGGGTGGTGAAAGTCTGCCTTTTGGGAGTACATTATTTATTTAACTTTCAAGATGTCATCTGTTGTCCTGGTAACCTTTAAAGAATCTAATCGGAATATCTCACAAATGCAGGAAGGATGCTGAAAAAAGTTTTTAGATTCCCAATTCATGTCCTGATGTGAGCTTTGTTCATTTAAGCTATGAAAAAAAAGCCAAAATGCACATAGAAAAATTGTGAAAAGAGGATATTTAGAGATGTGTTTCTTATTGGAAAGGAACATATGTTTTATATTTAATTTTCTTAAAACATTACCTAGTAAGTAGAATAATTTATAGAACATTAGGAAATATAAATATATTTATATAAAATAATCATTAAAATATGCATTTATTGATTCTTCATGAGGTTTTGTTTTAGGTTTTCATTTAATATATAATATTATTAACTGTAATAATATAAAATATTAACATTATGATGGTGTTCATATTTTATAATATTATTAATATTGTGATTAATATTCATTTTATATTTAATAAGAACTCTATTATATGGGAATAGGTAGGTCTAGTACCTACTTTCCAATGAAAAAATGTTTTGATGTTAAAATATGTTGAAAGATAATATAACTATTTAAATGCAGAATAAGGATTCCAAATAGAGAAGTGTGACACTTTACTAAGCACTGCATATTGTGGCTCTGTCTGTACTGTTTTTGTTTGTTGTTTACTTCTGTTTTGCACTACTTCCAGCAATGTTCGGAGCTTACTCCTGGCAGAGTCTGAGAATCATGGGGTTCTTGGGATGGAATATAGATCTGCCACTTGTAAGATAAGCACCCTACTGGCAATACTATTTCCCTGGCATTGGCATTGCTGCAAGTTATGTATTCTTACTAGCATGGGATGCAAGGGTTAAGAAATAAAAAAAAATCTCTATATAGCAATCTCTCTTGGTTACAATCTCTAACATACTGTAGAAGTCTGACTTCTACAGAGTCTATTGACTCTCTCCAATCTACATTCATTACAGCTAATTGATACAAGGAGAACATGTTTTCTCTCTTTAGAACTGAACTTAAGAAATGTTCCTATATATTGTATATCATTTTTTCCAATATCTTTTTTCTTTATTTAAACATCTTGATTACAAATATGATTGTGATTAGGTTTCAGTCATGTAAAGAACACCCCCTTCACCAGTGCAACATTCCCACCACCATCAATGTCCCAAATCTCCCTCCATCTCACCCCACCCCCACCTGTACTCTAGACAGGCTTTCCAGTTCCCTCATTCATTCACATAATTATGGTAGTTCTCAGTGTAGTTATTTCTATAACTGCACTCACCACTCTTTGTGGTGAGCTTCATGAAGTGAGTTGGAAGTTCCAGCCCTCCTCTCATTGTCTCTAGGATTGTTGCAAAAATGACTTTTATTTTTCTTAAAACCCATAAATGAGTGAGACTATTTTGCATCTCTCTCTCCATCTGACTCATTTCACTCAGTATGATAGACTCCATGTACATCCATGTATAGGAAAATTTCATGACTTCATCTCTCCTGAAGTATATATTATTTGAAGTTCAAACTGTCTTTTATTTCTCAGAGTAGACTGGCTGTAGAAAAGAACACAAATGATTGGTTTTGTGTCGATACATACATACTTTTATCCCTTTAAGGAAACTTTTTCCTCCTCTGTAGTGTTTGCTAAAGATCTGACTACTAGTTGGTTTACATAAACATATTTTTTATACAGTCAGC
This sequence comes from Suncus etruscus, assembly GCF_024139225.1. Taxonomy (NCBI): domain Eukaryota; kingdom Metazoa; phylum Chordata; class Mammalia; order Eulipotyphla; family Soricidae; genus Suncus; species Suncus etruscus. The sequence continues at coordinate 158,260,590 of NC_064850.1, read as the reverse complement.
AACAGTTCATCATAACATTTTCAAGGAAAGTTCCAAAAAGTATTATTAAAATTTGTCTTATATTCTAAATAGAAAGTAATTGTAAATTTTATTTTCTTTCATGACTTTTGAAAAGATTTTTGCTTATATATATATTTCACTTATGAATATATAGTATATTCTTCAAGCAGGCAATCCAGTGATAACAATTGTCAGTGAAATATTTTTCTTCTTACACTAGGTGCACAGACTAAAACATAATTTTCTTTTTTTATAATAATAATTTTAATTTTGACCAAAGTGCATTACATATCTTTTACAGTAATATTTTAGTTACATATTGACATTGAATCAGGGAAATTCCCACCACCAAAGTTGTCCTCATACCACTCCCATTCCCAGTATGCATCCCATATTCCTCTCCCTTACCCCCCCAGGCTGCTAGTATAAGTGATCCCCTCTGTGTCTAGCTTGTTGTAGATTGGTTATTGATTCTATTATCGTTGGCTTTAGGTTAGGAGTTTAAGTCTGATCATTTTTATTGCTTCTTAGTGATCATATAGCTGTTTGGTTTTGGTACCCTCCATTATTTTCCCCTTGATTAGAAAGGCAGAACAAGATCTATTATATTTTTATATTAATAATATTTATTTTGACCAAAGTGGATTACAAATCATTCACAGTAGTATTTCAGGTACATAGTGACATTGAATCAGGGGCATTCCCACCACTAATGTTGTCCTCCCTCCATCCCTGTTCCCAGCCAGCATCACATATCGAATCTCCTTTGCCCACCAGGCTGCTAGTACAAGGGGTCTTTTCTGTGTCTACCTGTTTTAGATTGGGTATCATTTCTGTTGTTTTTGGCTTTAGATTTGGTGTTCAAGTCTGATCATTTTTTTAAATTTCTGCTCAATGTTCATATGACCGTTTGGTCTTGGTGCCCCCCATTATTTCCCCCTCAATTTGTGAGACAGAACAAGATGGTTAAAGTTATGTATTTCTGTTTGAAGGTAAGAGAAAAAAAGAAGAGAAAAAAAGAAAAATGCAAGACATTCTTGCAATAATAATTTTCAGAGACAAAAGAGAGGAGGGCTGGAAGTTACAGTTCACTTCATGAAGCTCACCACAAAGAGTGATGAGTTTAGTTAGAGAAATAACTACATTGTGAACTATGCTAACAAAGAGAATGTGTGACAGGAATAGAAAACTTGTCAAGATTACAGGTAGGGGTGCAGTGGGGAGGAGGGAGATTCGGGACACTGGTGTTGGGAATGTTGCACTGGTGATGGGAGGTGTTCTTTACATGACTGTAACCCAACCACATCATGTTTGTAATTAAGCTGTTTTAATAAAATATTCAAAAAAAGAAATAGATCATAAATAATAAAAAAAGAAAAACTTTTTAACTGGGCAGAGATCATTGATCCCCCAAGTTTTCTTCTTTTAACAGAAAAAAATACATTAGAAATAACATAAGACAATGATGGAAGGTCTTGGGCTTTTGATATGGGTGAAGTACTTTAACTGTTTACAATAAAGCTATAAATAATAAAAAATTAAAAAATAAGTGGGGGGGTGAATTTAAACAAGCATAAAAAATGGGAGGAGTCCTAGAGACTGTAAATCTCATTTTAAGAAAAGAAAGGGGAGATGCCAGCACCCTTCTGCCTCTCTACTCTGCTGTCCTGCATTTTCGGCCTGATTTCACCCTTGGTGCGGCCCATCAGCCAGCCTGCTTTCCTGTGAGCTTTCCGGGGAGTCTGCCTTCCCGTGAGCCTTCCGTGGAGGTGAGTCGACAGGCCCAGAAAGGGAGGAGCCACTGAACTTCGCTGGATCTCAGATGCCAGCACCCTTCTGCCTCTCTACTCTGCTGTCCTGCATTTTCGGCCTGATTTCACCCTTGGTGTGGCTCATCAGCCAGCCTGCCTTCCTGTGAACTTTCCGGGGAGTCTGCCTTCCCGTGAGCCTTCCGTGGAGGTGAGTCGACAGGCCCAGAAAGGGAGGAGCCACTGAACTTCGCTGGATTCAGATGCCAGCACCCTTCTGCCTCTCTACTCTGCTGTCCTGCATTTTTGGCCTGATTTCATCCTGGGTGCGGCCCATCTGCCAGCCTGCCTTCCTGTGAGCCTTCCTTGGAGGTGAGTCGACACGCCCAGAAAGGGAGAAGCCAGAGGAGCACGGTTGCTCCGCTCCCCTTCGCGACGGTGCACAGCATTTAGCCAATGAATACAATCACAACACGTAGAAAAACACGCAGTACTAGTGTGACAATGGGGAAACAACATGGGCCAGTGCCAGACATAGAGAATGAAGATGGCAACTCTGATGACTTGAACATGATCAACCACCTAGTCAGTCTCTCAGATAAGGAGTTTAGAGTTGCAATATGGAACATGTTCAAAGAACTCAAACAAAGTATAGAAGAGAAAACTAAAAAGAATCAGGAGAATATGAAGATAGAAATGAGAAAACTCCAAACGGAAATTTCAGATCAAATAACAGGTCTGAGAAACTCAGTAGATGAATTGAAGAAAAACATGTTTGAGATTTCCCACAGGTTAACAGCAGCTGAGGATAGAATCAGTACACTGGAAGATGAGATACATAACAATTACATACAGCAGAAGAAATTGGAAAAAAGCCTCAAAGCAAATGATCAAACAATGGAAAAATTACTCAAAGAATGGGAACAGATGAAAATAGAAGTCTATGATAAGCTCAACAGAAACAACTTAAGAATCATTGGAGTCCCAGAGACTCAGGAAGAAAATCTCCGGGAAGAATCAACAGTCAAGAACATCATTAAAGAGAAACTACCAGAGATAATGAATACATGTGATCAAATCCTGCATGCCCGAAGAGTGCCAACTAAAAGAGACCCCAGAAAAAACACCCCAAGACACATCCTAGTCACAATGACGAATCCCATAGATAGAGACAGAATTCTGAAAGCAGCAAGATCGAAAAGAGAAATTACATTTAAGGGAACATCCTTGAGATTTACTGCAGACCTGTCACCAGAAACACTCAAGGCCAGAAGGCAGTGGTGGGACATAGTGACAAAACTCAATGAAATAAATGCTTCGCCTAGAATACTGCACCCAGCAAAACTCACTTTTAGGTTTGAAGGAACAATACATAGTTTCACAGACAAACAACAGCTCAAAAACTTCACAGACTCAAAACCATTCTTAAAAGAAAAACTGAACGGCATACTTTAAGACAAGGCTTACCAACAGACACACCAAACTTTAATATAAAGATGGCACTAACTCCCAGGACAATTCTTTCTCTCAATGTCAATGGACTAAATGCACCAGTTAAGAGACACAGAGTGGCTAAATGGATCAAAAAACTCAATCCAACCTTCTGCTGCCTACAAGAAACGCACCTGAATAGTCAGAACAAACATAGACTCAAAATAAAAGGCTGGAGGAAAATCATCCAAGCAAACAACACCCAAAAAAAAGCAGGAGTGGCCATATTAATATCAGATGATGCAAACTTTATACTTAGGAAAGTAGTAAGGGACAAAGATGGACATTTTGTATTAATCAAGGGATATGTACAGCAGGAAGAAATCACCCTCCTAAACATATATGCACCGAATGAGGGGCCAGCAAAATATTTAATACAACTGTTGACAGATCTGAAAATAATATCAATAACAACACAATAATTGTGGGAGACCTCAACACGGCATTGTCAACACTAGACAGGTCAACCAGACTGAAACCCAACAAGAATATACTAGACCTGAGGAGAGAAATGGAAGTAAGAGGCCTAGTAAATATATACAGGACACTCCACCCCCAGAAGCCTGGATACACATTTTTCTCTAATGTACATGGGACATTCTCTAGGATAGACTACATGTTAGCACACAAAACATATCTCCATAATATCAAGAGGATAGAAATTTTGCAGGCTGCCTTTGCTGACCACAAAGCCCTGAAATTATATATAAACTACAAAGGGACACAGAAGAAAAATTTTAACACCTGGAAGTTAAATAGCCTCATACTGAATAATCAGTGGGTCCAAGATGAAATCAAAGAGGAAATCAAAACCTTCCTGAAAACAAATGACAATGGAGACACAATTTATCAGAACCTATGGGACACAGCAAAAGCAGTACTGAGAGGAAAATTTATAGCTTTGCAAGCACACATCAGGAAAGAAGAAGGGGCATACCTGAATAGCTTAATGACGCAGCTCATAGAATTAGAAAGTGCTCAACAAAAGGATCCAAAAATAGGGAGGCAGAAGGAAATAACAAAGCTGAGAGCAGAAATCAATGAAGTGGAAACCAGAAAAACCATCCAAAAGATCAACGAAAGCAGAAGTTGGTTCTTTGAAAAAATAAACAAGATTGATAGACCACTGGCAAAACTAACAAAGAAAGAAAGAGAGAGAAACTTGATAACTCGTATTAGGAATGAAAAAGGAGAGATCACTACTGATATGGTAGAGATTCAAAGGGTAATCAGAAACTACTTTGAGAAACTCTATGCCACTAAAAATGAAAACCTGGAAGAAATGGATAAATTTTTGGAATCTTATAATCTTCCACGATTGAATGAAGAGGATGTAGCATATCTAAACACACCCATTACTATTGAGGAAATTAAGAAAGTAATCAAATGTCTGCCCAAAAACAAAAGCCCAGGCCCAGATGGATTTACTAATGAATTCTTTCAAACCTTTCAAGAGGAACTACTACCAATCCTGGCAAGACTCTTTCATGAAATTGAAAAAACAGGAAAACTTCCAAATAGCTTTTATGAAGCCAACATTACCTTGATACCTAAACCAGACAGAGATGCTACGAAAAAAGAAAATTACAGACCAATATCGCTGACTCAGATTTTATCTTTATCACCAAAAATGATTCCTTAAGCCACACCCAACTGTTCCCCAAGCAAAGAATCAGGAATAAATCCTGGGCAAAGTCTGCTGGAGTCTCCTGCATCTAGTTGTGTGGAATTCAACTTATTTTTTGTATTTATAGAGCTGTTTTGTCTCATATTTCTTTTCTTGGGGATGATGATGTGTAAGTCTATCAAGCAGTGTTCAGGATGCCCTGTGAGGGAATCTCCTTGGCAACCTAGTCAGAGACCTATTGCAAATGCCCCCCCAAAGTCTGTTGCTTGGGTCCTGTCATGTTAGCAGATTATCTGGCACTGCGTTCACAATATGGATGTATACCAAGTGGTACTGAAAATTGAATTGAGTGGAGAGGAGAACTAAGGCAAGATCAACTCCAGTACTATATTTCCAATACCAGCCTTGTATTTTATTTATTTATTTATTTATTTATTTATTTATTTATTTATTTATTTATTTGTATTTATTTGGTTTGGACAATACTTAGAAATGCTCACAGGTTACTATTACTTTGTATTTAGGAATTACTATTATTAGAGGTATTCAGAAAATCATATGAATGCTGAGGATAAAGTCTGTGTCAGCTCATGCAAGGCAAGCATTCTAGCAACTGTACTATTGCTCTGCTCTCTGTTTCATATTTCTCACATTAAACAATTTTTAAATGTAAATCATTAAGAAATATAAAATTAAAATAATTGTATATATTCTCTCTTGAGACCACTGAGAAAAGATAGAGCAATTAAAAACAGTAAATAAGGTTTATTTAATAATATTTTGTCTGAAATAGTGATTTTTTGTTTTCAGACCAAATGAAAAAAAATGTGAGATAGAAAACCATGTTAAAATTATAAAAAGAATTCATATTTATCACCACAAAACAAATGTGCAGTATTATTATAAGACTAAGTAAAAATCATTAAGAATAATCTTAAAATTGTCAGCAGCATGTATGTGGAAAGGAATAGAACTGGTGCAAAATGATATCCTAATATGTGAATAATTCTTTACAGTTTACAAAACACTATTAAATTCAAGTGCTTATTTTGCCTTCATAGAAACCCTGTTAAATTGGCAGGACAGATGGCAGTAATTTATATTTACAGGCAAAAATGAAAGTGGGAGAAAAAGAGAAAGAAAAGCAAAATATGTTAACAAGTATAAAGTGAAAATAAGATATGGTAAGACCATAAAGCATGAGAGTAAAACATGATTAACTGGGAAGTTTCACTAATGAGATTCTATAATTAATTTGGGAATAATAAATATATTGAAATTTTATTTTAATTTATAAGATTTACATTCATTAATTTTATATGTAAGAGAATATTAGCAGTAATGTAAGGTAGCTAAAATGGCAAAAGGGCCTGAAAAAATGCCACCAAAATAATAAATTGGTACAGAATGTGGAGTCAGAAAGAAGAAAATTATTTTCATCTTACATTACAGATTAAATTAAATGTTATAATCTATATATTGGTGGGTAACTAATGCTTTGTAAAAAAATTATAACTACAACGATATGTTCCTAAATTTGATTTAACATGATTTATAAAGTTTGTTGATTTATTTGGGAATCAGATTAATGAATGACAGGAAAAATTATAAAACTTACTGATAGAAGCAGTAGAAAAAATGAATATACAGTTTCACTTTATTCTCAACTTGCTTTTTTTCACCTGGATAACTATCTGTCAAGCCTACTTGGAAGCCAATGGTCATAGAAGATTTATTAACATTATATAGAAGTGTATACCCTGAAATAATAATAATATACAAAATTAAACTACACAATTGTAAAATAATCACAGAGAGCACAATGTAATTTAGCCCTACTGCAAGATCATGGGGGAACATATTGTTTTCATTTTACTAGAAATCAAGACTGGATTACCTGTATTATTTATTGTCATTATGTGTTCTGTGATGCTACATTTATAAAGAAATGTTCAATACTTATTTCCTATTTCACACTTTTTACTCAACTTACAGTACTATTTTAATATTTTAAGTATTTTAATGTTTCAATCATGATGGAGACATCATTTGTACTTCAAATGTCCTACTGTATTTTATAATTAAAACAAGACATCAGTAGATGAAAGGATAAAAATTGTGGAATCCAGAACTGGCTTTGAAATTTTGATTTGGTTACATACATGTTTATTTAATTTTAATCTGTACTAATTAAAATACAATTAATTCTAATTTCTAATAGCAATGAAATGCAAATATTGAACTAATAGAACTTCTTTTGACATTTTATATTGGGCGGATTGCTTAAATCTATGCATCCAAAGTGTTTCACTGTGAATGCAAGTGGAAAAAATAGCAGCATTCAATATTAGAACAGAAGTCAGAAAATAAAATGCAGAATTTTGTATGTAAAATTTGCAATTTGAAACAATTCAGGCAAGAATGCTATTGAATGAAAGAAACTTCCAACCTAGAGTCTACTACCTAGCAAAACTTTCATTGTCATGATAGGGTGGACTAAAACCATTCTTAGAAAAAAAATGAACCGGCAATATTTATGCTAACTAAACTGACTCTAAATAAACTATTTATTGATCAATTATACAAAACAAGCACTCCATTGTAATTATAACAACCCTAAAAATAAAACAGCATAACAACCCTCCTTTTCAATAATCTTCTTAAATGTCAATGGACTAAACTCTTTCATTAAAAGACGTATAGGATTGGATCAGAAAACAAAAAGTGGAATCTGTTACCTACAGGAAACATGCCTGAAAAGATCGGATAGACACAGGCTCAGAATAAAACAATGTAAATCAATTATTCAAGTCACTGGAAAACAAAACAAAATAAAAATAAAAATCTGAGAGAGCCATACTTATATCCGACCAAATCACATTTAACCTCAAGAAAGTGTTCAGAGACAAAGATAGGCACTACTTACTAAATTAGACCAAGAAGTATCAACTCTAATCAACATTTAAGCAACAAATGCAGTCAGAAAACTATTTAAGACTTTTGCTCACAAACCTAGAGAAATTCTCTTGGCAGAAAGCTAGTGGACTTAATAGCCCTAAATGAGAAACTAGAATAACTAGAATTAATGGACTAATAGAGAGTCCTCCATTTTCAGAAAGGAAAATACACATTTTTCTTAAGTGCACATGGAACTTTCTCTAACATAAAGACATAAAACAAACTTGCATAATGTCACACAAGTATTATACCAACAGACCCTATCAGACCACTACATAACAGAGATCAAGATTGACTGTAAAAAGATGTGGAGAAAAATCTAACACCTGAAGATTAAACAACATACTGCTCAACAACAGCTGGATTAGGGAGAAAAAGAAGGAAGAAATAAAAAGATTCCTTGAAATGAATGACAATAAAGAAAGAAATAGCCTAAAATCTATGGGACACAACAAAAGCAGTAATTAGGGGGAAGCTCATAGCAATAAAGGCTTATAATAGAAAGGAGAAATATGACAAAATTCACAGCTTACCGATACCTTAAAGATCTGGAAAAACAGCAGCAAATAACCCAAACACAAGTAAAGGACAAGAAATAATAAAAAATGGATCAGAAATAAACAACATAGAAGTGAAGAAAACAATACAAATAATCAATGAGACTTGGATCTGGTTTTTGGAAAGAATAAACAAGATAGGAAAACTGCTGGCAAGACTTGCAAATTAAAAAAGGGAATACACCCAAATAAATCAGATCACAAATATAAGGGAAAAGATTAAAACACAACCTCAAGAAATCCAAGACATCATGAGAGATTGTTATGAACAACTGTATTTAGTTAAATTAGAGAACCCAGAAGAAATAGACAAATTCCTGGAAAAATATCATCTGCTCTTTCTGGTGCGGCGATCTGGCCTTTGGGAGTCACCCCAGGAGCCAGACCCTGCATACCCCCTCTCCCCATACCTATCATTGCACCCAATAAAGACTCGTTGTTGGTACCTTCAAAAAAAAATATCATCTGCTGAGACTTATCAAGGAGAAAGCAGATAACCTAAGCAGTTTAGTCACAGCTAAAGAAATTAAATAGTAATTAAGAAACTACCCAAGAATAAAAGTTCAAGACCAGATGGTTTTACAGGTAAATTCTATCAAACGTTTAGAGAGGAATTTCTATCATTGATCCTCAGGCTCTTCCAAACATAGAAAAGACTGGAATCCTCCCTAATTCCTTTGATGAGGCTATTAGCATGAACATTCCCAAAATTAACAAAAACACCATCAAGAAAAAAAAATATGGACCAATCTCACTAAAGAATATGAATTCAAAAATCCTGAACAAAATCTTAGCAAACAGAATCCAATAACACACCAAAAAAGTTATACACCATGACCAAGTGGGTTTCATCCCAGAGATGCAAGAATGGTTCAAAATATACAAATCAATCAACATCATACACAACATATACAAAAATAAAGACAAAAACCACATGATCATATCAATAAACACAGATAGAGCATTTGATTAAATCCAACACCCATGATGAAAACACTCAGCAAAATAGGGTTGGAAGAAAACTTCCTCAAGATTGTTATAGCTATATATAAAAAGCCCACAGCTAATATTATCCTTAACAGCAAATAACTGACAGCATTTCCACTAGGGTCAAGCACTGGGCAAGGCTGTCCACAGTCTCCACTCTTATTCAACATAGTTTTAGAATTCCTAGCAATAGCAATCAGACAAGAGAAGAGAATCAAAGGTATCAAAATAGGTAAATAGGAAAAAAAACTATCTCTATTTGCAGATAATAGGAAAATATAAATTGAAAACCCTAAAGAGTCCACAAAAGCTTAAGAAACAATATAGCAATACAGCAAAGTGGCTGGCTAAAAAGTCAATACACAAAAGACAGTAGCATTCCTTTATACAAATAAGCAAGCAGAGGAGAAAAAGATAAATGAGTTCATCTCATTTAAAATAGTATACAAAAATATCAAGTAACTAGAAAAGAACCTAACAAGAGAGGTGAAAGACCTATACCATGAAAACTTTAAAAACTTAAGAAAGATATTGAAGAGAACCTAAGGAATTGAAATAACATTCTATGCTCATTGGTAGGAAGAATCAATATAATCAAAATGACCATCTTACTTAAACTACTATATAGGTTCAATGCAATTCCAAATTCAGACATCATTCTTTAAGGAATTAGAACAATCAATTATAAAGTTAATGTGGAACCACAAAGGATCTAGGTGAGCCAAATTCATACTGAAACTCTATCATGATCAAAGCAGTATGTTACTTGAAAAACGACAGAGTCACAGACCAATGGGTCACAATAGGGGCTGGTGAGGTGGCGCTAGAGGTAACGTGTCTGCCTTGCAAGCACTAGCCAAGGAAGGACGGCGGTTCGATCCCCCAGCGTCCCATCTGGTCCCCACAAGCCAGGGGCAATTTCTGAGTGCTTAGCCAAGAGTAACCCCTGAGCATCAAACAGGTGTGGCCCCCAAAAAAACAGAAACAAAAACAAACAAACCAATGAGTAAGAATAGAATATCCAAAGAGATAATCCTAAATATATGGTCAATTAATATTTGACAAATGAGCCACGAATTTGAAATTGAACAAAGACACTATCTTTAATAAATGGTCTTGGAACAACTGGATAACCACTTGTAAGAGAATAAATTAAATTAATCCATACCGGGCCCGGAGAGATAGCACAGCGGCGTTTGCCTTGCAAGCAGCCGATCCAGGACCAAAGGTGGTTGGTTTGAATCCCGGTGCCCCATATGATCCCCCATGCCTGCCAGGATCTATTTCTGAGCAAACAGCCAGGAGTAACCCCTGAGCATCATCGGGTGTGGCCCAAAAACCAAAAAAAAAAATTAATCCATACCTCAAACCTTATACAAAAGTCAGAATGGATTAAAAATCTTGAAATCAGACCTGAAACAAAACGTATACGTCAAAAAGTCTTTAATTTATAGAATTCCAATAGCAAGAGCTATAGTATCAAACCTAAATAAATGTCACTGCATCAAACAAAAATTTTCTGTATAAAAGAAACATGGGCTAAAACTAGCAGTCAGCTAACAGAATAGAAAAAAAAATTGCACTCAACACTCAATAAAAGGTTGATATCTAAAAAATTCAAAGCACTCAGAAAGGTTAGTTACACAAAACTTAAAAAAATAGAAAGTTTGGTAAAACTCACTATAGAATGGAATGACCTTTTGTTCTCAAGGATTTTTTGCCATTGCAATTTCTTTAGTTATCGTTGATCAACTAAGATTTTCAAATTTCTCCTGATCCAAACTTGTGAAGTTGTATGCTACTATTATTTCATGCATAATAAATAAATGAAGGGTGAATGAGCAAATTTTTGCTGAATAAAGGGTGGATGGGTGAAGGGTAGATGAATAAAGGGTGGATGACTGAAGAGTGGATGAGTGAAAAGTAGATAAAGGAAGAAATGTAGATGAATGCATGGTGGATGAGTCAAGGGCTGATGAATGAAAGGTAGACAAGTGAAGCAGTGATAAATAAAGGGTAGATAATGAAGGGTGGATGGGCAAAGAGTAGATGAATAAAGGGTGGATAAGTAGTGTTTATTAATGAAGGGTGGATCAATTAAGTGTGGATGAGTAAAGAGAGGATGAATAAGAGTGAATGAGTGAATAGTTGATGAGTAAAGGGTGGATGAATGAGGGGTGGATGAGTGAAGGGGCTAAGATAATGGGTGGACAAATAAAGGATGGATGAGTAGAGAGTGGATGGATGAAGGGTGGTGAGTTAAGGGTAAGATAAAGTGTGTAGGAATAAAGGTTGATGAATGAAGGGTCGATGAATGATGGGTCGATTAATGAAAGGTGGATGTGTGAAGGGTGGATGAGTGAAAATTGGATGAGAAATAGAGCACATCTCCGTATTCTGACTCCATTTCCTCTAAAAAAGCATGGAACCTCCTGTGCTTTAAGCCCCTGGATCTGATTTGGTTGATGCATTTCACAACAACAGACATCACATTGTCACACGGCAGGCATTTACTGCAAAGGGCCTGCTGATGGATAATGCAGTGAAGAGCAATGGCCTTCTCTACACCCTCCTCTTCAAGTTTTTTTGAACAAGTGCCACCAGTCCATTTTTCCTCCCTGTCATCGATGGCACTCCATCAGTTATTATTCCAACAAACCTCTTCCATGGAAAACCTGCATTCTCAATGGCATCACACAGATGCCGAAATATCTCATTAGTAGTGGTCTGGCCATGCATTGCAATTATTGTGAGCAGCTCCTCTGTCAATTTAAAATTGCAACCAATACCATGGACATACATTGTGAGCTGTGCAGTGTCTCTTATATCTGTGCTCTCGTCAAGAGCAACTGAGTATGCATCAAAACATTTGGCTTTCTCACACAGTTGATGATAAATGTCACTTGATATGTCAGAAATGAGCTCTGCCACAGTGTTGGCAGAAAGGCTGATTTTGCTAAACTGACCTTTCTTTTCCGGACAGATAATACTTGCAGCCTGTAACATGCATTTTTTAACAAACTCTCCTTCTGTGAATGGTTTCCCTGCCTTAGCGATCATCTCACTAACCATGTAACTAGCTTTGACTGATGCAACATTCTCTTTGGTTGCTTTCTTGAAGAAATCTTGTTGCCTCATTAGACATGCTTTAAGACTGGCAATCCGATTGGCTCTCTCATTTCCTGATATTTTGCACATTCCTCAGCATGTTTAATTGACTAATGGTGTTTCAAGTTGTATTCCTTGTGCACTGCAACTTTCTCTGAGCAAATAAGACATGCGGGGATGCCCCTGTACTCAAAGAAATACTGCATCTCCCACTTTTCCTGAAATTGTCTGTGCTCGTCATCAATCTTTCTCTTCACTGCAGGCTTTGATGAAGTCATGATGAAGGTATGACAAAATCTAATTCTGTAATAAACTTCTCTCCCTTCTCTCCCTCATAATAAAATGAATTTATATCAAAAGATACTCTTAAAACCATGTTGTGCTAGTAAGTATGTCAACCAATAATGTGCTATGAATTTAATATAAGTGGTCCTTTCAAAATGTTGACCAATGTCAAAAATGTCAGATGTATTATATCCTTTGTATAATAGGTCTCTGATAACGCAAGGGACAGTGGGCAGGAGCAGCGGAAATGACGTCTGTGCTAGGCGATTATTCGCTTACCGAATATTCGCAATAAAAATCGCATTAGTAAGAAAAAAAATCGCATTAAACATTTGCATACCTCGAGCAGTTCCTTTCGGGGTATGCAAATATTTAATGCGATTTTTTTGCGATTTTTTTCTTACTAATGCAACTTTTATTGCGATTATTCGGTAAGCGAATAATCACGAATACTGCGATATTTAAAGGCCGGCCGCGAGCCACAAAATGTTGTACGGAGGTCTACGAGTTTGAGACCCCTGTTATATACTATCTGTGTTCTATCTGTGTACTACCTTGTCCTGACCAGGGAAATAAATGGCCTTTAATTTCCATATGCTCATGAGAGAAATCATGCTCAAATAACCACCTTCAAGAAACTACATCTAGACCTATTTACAAAGTAAAATTTGGGGACTAATTTTGTAAAGAAATGCAATCTGATAAAACATTATTATGTTGCCAGGTGAATTATTTCAAATGTCAATAACTCCAGTTAGAACAGGCTCCAGTAATTTTAAAACAGTGCTTTACTTTCTTTCTTTAAATAGGTACATTTTAATTTTCTTTTCCTTCTCTCTTTCGTAAAGATAGGCAGTGAACCAATGCTACTACCAATGTGCTAATTCCTGGAACCATGCTGCCATATTTTGTACTGTTCTATCATTGGAAACTACATCATTACCTCTTGTGAATCTGTTTGGGTTATAAAATATATCTGTTTACTTCCCAAGTAAAGTCTTTCTGTAGACCCGTAGAAAACAGCATATCAATACAGACCTCAAATTTGCTTCAGTAATAGCAGTAATTTTTTTTACTAGGTTCTAACAGTTAATTACAGCCATTACAAATATCAATAGGTAGTCATTGACTGTGAAGGAGTGTTCCTATAAGTAGTATCAATAACCATGGGTGAAGAATTGATGGACCCTTTTTAGAAGAAATTAAAGTTAGCTCCTCCCAAATAATTTACTGATAATATATTTAGACTCTTGGCAAATTGGAATCTTAGTTGCATCTACTTTTTAAAATATTTCTTCATACATTAATTTACTTATTTACATTGATTTCCAAGAAGCATTTAGGAGTACTGACAGTGATCAGGATGGCAACCGTGATGAGACCATATGTGATGCTGAGGGTCCACTGCAATTAAGGCATGGACCTTAAGCCCTATACGAAAACTTTGGAGCATGAATTTTGTTTCTATTTAAGCTCATAATAAAATGAATTTATATCAAAAGATACTCTTAAAACCATGTTGTGCTAATAAGTATGTCAACCAATAATGTGCTATGAATTTAATATAAGTAGTCCTCTCAAAATGTTGACCAATGTCAAAAATGTCAGATGTTGTATATCCTTTGTATAATTTTAGTGTTTCAATTGAGTGCTCAGAAGTTCTTTGTTTTGAACTTATCCAAAAGCCTAGAAAATGATACTTTCTAGTTTATGTTTTCAGGACTTCAATGTGCATTTTTAGATTCTTTTTTGTACTTAATGGAGCATATCTTTCCTTATTTGCATATATACATATTTCATGATTTGCTCTTTTCAGTTGTTGTTAACATTGTGTTGCAAATAGACCTGTATTTTAATTAATTAATTTTTGAAAATTTTTTTTGCCATACCGAGGAACACTCAGGGGTTACTCTTGGCACCGTGCACAGAAATTATTCCCAACAGGCTCAGAGGACATATGCCATATAGCATGGCAGAGATCAAAGCCTGGTCCCCAAAAGCAATTTCGATGTGCTCTTTCCTGTCCCAATTTTTTCTTCTTTCTTTCTTTCTTCTTTCTTTCTTTCTTTCTTCTTTCTTTCTTTCTTTCTTTCTTTCTTTCTTTCTTTCTTTCTTTCTTTCTTTCTTTCTTTCTTTCTTTCTTTCTTTCTTTCTTTCTTTCTTTCTTTCTTTCTTTCTTTCTTTCTTTCTTTCTTTCTTTCTTTCTTTCTTTCTTTCTTTCTTTCTTCCTTCCTTCCTTCCTTCCTTCCTTCCTTCCTTCCTTCCTTCCTTCCTTCCTTTCTTTCTTTCTTTCTTTCTTTCTTTCTTTCTTTCTTTCTTTCTTTCTTTCTTTCTTTCTTTCTCTTTCATTTTCTTTCTCTTTCATTTTCTTTCTTTCTTTTTCTTTCTTTCTTTCTTTTTCTTTCATTTTCTTTCTCTTTCATTTTCTTTCTTTCTTTTTCTTTCTTTCTTTCTTTCTTTCTTTCTTTCTTTCTTTCTTTCTTTCTTTCTTTCTTCTTTCTTTCTTTCTTCTTTCTTTCTTTCTTCTTTCTTTTTCTTTATCTTTCTTTCTCTCTTTTTGTTTTTATTTCTTCTTTTTTCTTTTCTCTTTTTTATTTCTTTCTCTTTTCTCTCTTTATCTTCCTTCATTCCTTCGTTTCTTCCTTTTTTCATTTGTTTTTGTTTTTGTTTTTGAGTCCCACCTGCAGTGCTCAGTGCTTACTCTTGGCTCAATGCTCAGAAATCGCTCCTGGCAGGCTTGGGGGACCATATGGGATGCTGGGATTTGAACCACTGACTTTTTGCATGCAAGGCAAACACTTTACCTCCATGCTATCTCTCCAGGCCCTCCTTTCTATTTTTAATTAAAATTTTGATTCCTGGACTTTTACTTTGTTTTGCTTAATCTTTTATTTTTCTTAATATATTCTATTTATTCAGTCACTGTTGACATTCTTAGTTTTCTTTTGCTCACATTTGAACATAAATTTATATGTTTATTTCATAGTTTTCTTTATTTTTTAAATTTAAAATTTATACATATATATATATATATATATATATATATATATATATATATATATATATATATATTGCTTCAACCTAAAGTTTTAAAGACTACTTGCATTTGTCTATTGGAATAGTCCCTCAAGAATTCACTAAAATATCTGCCCTTATTATTTTTTAATTTCTTATTTATTTTTCTTTTTTCTAAATTCTCATTTTTAGGTTGTTCTTACTTTTTTAAATCTTCATTTTAGATTGTTTCTGTTGCATTGACTATTTTACTATCTTCCAATTATTGGTAGTTAGTTTTATTTAAAATTAAGATTTTACTCTTTGTTAATAGGTTTGTTTATGCTTTGTAAATCCACTTGAAATTCAATGTCTGTATAATTCTATAGCTATAAAAGGTTCTGTGTGCTCAAGGTGTAATAAACATAGACAAATATAGCAAGGCTTTTTTCTCTTTTGTGTTGTTTTGCATAAACACACAGTATTTTAGACTTTTAAGCAAAGTGAAGACTTTTTAAAAAAAAGTTATACCTGCCTCATATTTTTATTTTTCTCATAAAATTTATATCTAGTCCTCTCATCATTTTTCTGATCCAGACTATACAATAACATTTGGATAGGTATAATGTGGTGATAGTATTTTTTACTATTGATTTCAGGATTAATATTTTTTGTTTTTAACAAAGTAAAGGTGGATTTTAGAAAAGTTATGAATTTTGGGACGGGGTGGTGGCTCAAGTGGTAGGGCATTTGCCTTGTACACAGGGCGTCCTAATCTACGACAGACCACGGTTGTATCCCCCAGTGTCCCATATGGTTCCCCAAAGCAGGAACAGTTTCTGAGCACATAGCCAAGAGTAACCCCTGAGCGTCACTAGATGTGGCTCAAAAAGAAAAATTAGTTAAAAGAGACAGATAAGGTCATTTCTTGGAGCTGGATTGCTGGCGCAGGGGTAAGGCGTTTGCCTTGCATGCATCTGACCTAAGACGGTACATGGTTCAATCCCCCAGTGTCCCATATGGATCCCCCATGCCAGGAGCACTTTCTGAGAACATAGCCAGGAGTAACATCTGAGCATCATTGGGTGTGACCCCCAAAATCAAAAAAAAAATTGATGTATTTTTACAAGCTCCCATGCAAAATAAATGTTTTGCTGTCAAATATTTTAGCTGTCTAAAAGTAAAAATCATCTCTTCATTACCTGATTTGCATTACAACAATAGAACTATATTAAAGTAATCTTCTTAGATTCTTATTATTCTGACAAAATTACAAGACTTCTTCAATAAACATATTTTGATTTATTCTGGTATATTGGTTAATGACAATTTTGTCCAATTTTATAATTGCTTTTTACAGAGGCAATTTACTGAGCTCATTCTGCTCTTTTTCTAGAAATTTTACTTGCTTACATATTTTAAATGTATTATATATTCCAAAACTACATATCATTTTGAATATAGAAAATGTTTTAATGTATGAAGCTAACATGGTCTTATAGATTCACCATAAGAAATGCATCTGTTTCGTATCTGTAAGTCTTTGTTTCATATTTTTCTGATTATTTTTAAACTACTATAGTAGAATACCATTATTACATTATTTTTGTGTTTACCTAGATATGCACAATATCAAGAGGTCCTTCACCTGATTATCAATTATCAACTCCATGCAAGGGCCTGAGGATACAGAGTTTAGCTCAGAATTATTAGAGAAACTACTACGATCTATTCTGGGAACCACATAGGGGTGGATTGCTTGGTATAAATAGTAGTACTTATTATTCTTTCTACCTCTATACTATGTATTATCTCCTGACTACAAGAATGCTTGATTTTTTTTTTTTTTTGGTTTTTGGACCACACCCGGTAATGCTCAGGGGTTACTCCTGGCTATGTGCTCAGAAGTTGCTCCTGGCTTGGGGGACCATATGGGACGCCGGGGGATCGAACCACGGTCCGTCCAAGGCTAGCGCAGGCAAGGCAGGCACCTTACCTTTAGCGCCACCGCCCAGCCCCAGAATGCTTGATTTTTGTCTGGATACTCTTAGTCTCCTTTTTGTTTTATTAATTGTATTTTATTTCATATTAAATCAATCTGTCTGAACCCATATGCCTCTTATCAGAAATTCTTCTTCAAATGTTTCCTATCTCATGAAGTGGCATTTCTATTTACTTGAGCAAGTGTGTAGCACATATAGACTATACTGCAACTTTACTTATTTCTGAATCCACATTCTGAAAATCACAATAACTTTAATTTATTCTAATATCAAAATTTATAGTTTCTATTATGGTTAGTTTAGAGCTTCATTCTAAAAAACTCATTGTTATTTGGGATTATTTTATATTGGAAACAAATGTTTAGCTGTTACATATCAGAAGAATTAGATGATAGAAATCTAAATATAGTATTATTGAAAGTGATTACTTTTGGTTATGATATTATTAAAATTGCCGGTGTAAAAATATTATGTGAATTTACCTTTCTTATGTAGAAGTCATTTTTGTCCATCTTTTTTAGGACAGCATGTTCTTCTCTACCAAAGTATCTATGATGCATGTGTATATCTGAAGTGATTTCAAATTAGGTCAGTAAATAAATAGAAGGTTAAGAAATAAAATACTATTACTGAGAATATGAACTGTTAGATAAATATAAAAAATTTAACTACAGATTTTAGGGAGATTTATTTAGTCTTTGCATCATTTATTTAAATTGCTCATAATAACCAAGGATAATAACCATAACCAATTTTATGACAGTTGTAGAATATATGATATTGCAAAAAGACTGAGGTTTGGTAGTTTGGGTTGCAAATATAGCAAAGCTACTGTGAATTTTCTGCTCCTAAATATTGAATTTTATTATTCTAATAGCAGCCACATAGATAATGGTCACTTATTTGATCCTGAAACACATTTTTTCTAACACACATTTTTTTCTAACAAAGATGGTGACAATTAAAATTAGATGTTTTTGGGTCGGAGTGGTGGAGCAAGTGATAGGGCATTTGTTTTGCATGCGGCTGATCTAGGACGGACTGCAGTTTGATTCCCCTGGTGTCCCATATGGTTCTCCAACCTAGGAGCCATTTCTGAGTACAGAGCCAGGAGTAACCCCAGAGCATCACTGGGTGTGGTCCAAAAACCAAAAAAAAAAATATATGAATTGATTAAAATATAAAATGAGGATTTTAATGAGACTTTAAATAAATATAAGCTAAAACATATACCACGAAGCAAATCAGATATAGCAGCTTCTTTTCTAAGTTACTATTTGATGTAAGTTGCTTTAAAAAATAGTTTTATATTTTCCATATAGATCCTAAATCTCACTATTTTAATAAGATTATCCACCCCATAAATGAATGGAAATATTTGGGGCCCAAATATAACACAGTAGGTAGGGCATTAGCTTTGCAGGTGTTTAACCTGGATTAGATCCCCAGAATTCTGTACAGTGCCCCAAGCCTGCCAGGAGTAGTTTCTGGTGCTAAGCCAGGGATAACCCTTGAGCATTTTCAGTTGTGGTCCATAAAACAAAGAAGAAAAGAAAACAATAAAATTAATGGTAATTTTAAGGTCAATGAAATCACAGATAACATTCAATTTATGTTTATAAATAATCATCTTTTTATA
The DNA here is from genome assembly GCF_024139225.1 of Suncus etruscus. Taxonomy (NCBI): domain Eukaryota; kingdom Metazoa; phylum Chordata; class Mammalia; order Eulipotyphla; family Soricidae; genus Suncus; species Suncus etruscus. Next base: position 158,241,193 of record NC_064850.1, on the reverse strand, counting down.
GCAGCATCATTGTTTTTGATAATATTAATATTAATAATTTAGGGGCAGAGTGGTGGTGCAGTGGTAGGGCATTTGCCTTGCAAGCAGCCAACCTAGGACATATCCTGGCTGGATCCCCGATGTCCCATATGGTCCCCAAGCCAGGAGTGATTTGGGCGCACATAGCCAGGAGTAACCCCTGAGAGTCACCGGCTGTGACCCCAAAACAACAACAACAATAAAATTAATATTTTAGGCTTGAACAACAGATAATTCACTCATGTGTTGTGTATGGGGAAAGAAAACAAATGAATAGACAACATTATATCATGATAAATCCTGGGTATAGGAAAACAAAAAAGTGTTAAGATTGAGTAGCAAAGCAAGATTTTGGGTAATTTGCAGGTGCTTAGGTTAGGTAACATTATATATCAAAACCATGTATGTCAGGACTATTGTAATGTAAACTATATTAAAACAACTAAAAGTTGCCTCCTTGGGGCAGTAGGCAGCGCGTCAGTCTCATAAAACAACTAAAATAAAATTTTAGACAACAGCACTACAGCACCAAAATCCTCAGTAAAATGGCAGTATCTCCCCACCTCTGACACTAGAGTCTAGGGTCTCAAACTCGCGCAGTTTGCGACCCTCCGTGCAACATTTTGTGGCCTGCAGCCGGCCTTTAAATATCGCAGTATTCACGATTACTTGCTTACCGAATAATCGCAATAAAAATCGCGTTAGTAAGAAAAAAAATCGCATTAAACATTCGCATACCCCGAGCAGTTCCTTTCAGGCTATGCAAATGTTTAATGCGATTTTTTTCTTACTAAAGCGATTTTTTTATTGCGAATGTTCGGTAAGCGAATTCCCTTATGCGGCCCTGCCTCTAGCCGACTTTGCCTCCTGCAGCCCCCAGGTAAATTGAGTTTGAGACCTCTAAACTAGACCCTTTCTCAACATCCCCTCTCCTCACCATATTCTGTATGGCAGCTTCAGTTCATGCAATGTTTCATCAGGTCTTTTATCTTTGTTGCCTATTCTCCTATTTTTTAAACTTCATATATGTGTGATATCACTTAGCGCCTATCTTCTGTCATATTTCTCTGGTTCGGACATGTCCCTGCAGTTTTCCAGTGAGACAGAATCAGGTAATCATACCACCACTAGAGAAAAGGGACTCATTTTCACCTCATCCCTATCAGCTCTGATTGCTTCTTAAATTTTGAAGGACATTCCAAGTATGTGTGAGATATTCACTCATTGTTACTTAACTACCAATCTTTATTAATTGATGATGGAAACATGTTTTTATATGTTTTTGAATATATGTATGACTTCTGGCATAATAGTCTATTGATCCCTATTTTTGAGAGTTTTGATTATTTTATTGTTGAGTATTGTGAGTTCTTAGACATAAAATATATCTTAAATATTAGCCTTTGGTCAGGTTGCATTGGGTGCATTTTTATACCTTTCAATAGAAATATTTTTATTTTAAGCACTGTTTATTTTACAGTGAAGATTTTCTTTTGTGTATGTGATGCCATTTATTTTCACTTTTGCTCTCTTTGTTAATATTGTTAGTTCACTAGAGACAGATATTAGGTAAGTATCAGAAAATTTTAGATATTTTTTCTGGTTTTGCTCAATTAAAAAGTCATAACTATGTTATATTAATGTATGTGCTTAATTCTTCCTTTCTTGCTTGCTTTCCTCCTTTTATCCTTTCATTTTTTCTCTTCTTATTCTTTTCTTTGTTTCCCCTTCATTTTATTTTATCTCATTATCCCTTCCTTCCTTCTTCCTTTTTTCTTTGTTTATTAGTTCTTCCCTTTCTTTTTCTTTCTTTCTTTCTTTCTTTCTTTCTTTCTTTCTTTCTTTCTTTCTTTCTTTCTTTCTTTCTTTCTTTCTTTCTTTCTCTCTCTCTCTCTCTCTCTTTCTTTCTTTCTTTCTTTCTTTCTTTCTTTCTTTCTTTCTTTCTTTCTTTCTTTCTTTCTTTCTTTCTTTCTTTCTTTCTTTCTTTCTTTCTTTCTTTCTTTCTTTCTTTCTTTCTTTTTCCTTCCTTCCTTCCTACCTTCCTTCCTTCCTTCCTTCCTTTCTTCTTTCTTTTTTCTTTCTTTCTCTCTTTCTTCTTTCTTTCTCTCTTTCTTCTTTCTTTCTCTTGCTTTCTTCCTTTCTCTCTCTTCCTTCTTTCTTTGTCTCTTTCTTCTTTCTTTCACTTCCTTTTTCTTTCCTCTCTTTCTTTCTTCTTTCTCTCTTTGTCTCTTCTCTTTCTTTCCCTTTCTTGCTTCTTTTCTTTCTCTCTTCTTTCTTTCTTTCTTTCTTTCTTTCTTTCTTTCTTTCTTTCTTTCTTTCTTTCTTTCTTTCTTTCTTTCTTTCTTTCTTTCTTTCTTTCTTCTTTCTTTCTTTCTTTCTTTCTTTCTTTCTTTCTTTCTTTCTTTCTTTCTTTCTTTCTTTCTTTCTTTCTTTTTCCTTCCTTCCTTCCTACCTTCCTTCCTTCCTTCCTTCCTTCCTTTCTTCTTTCTTTTTTCTTTCTTTCTCTCTTTCTTCTTTCTTTCTCTCTTTCTTCTTTCTTTCTCTTGCTTTCTTCCTTTCTCTCTCTTCCTTCTTTCTTTGTCTCTTTCTTCTTTCTTTCACTTCCTTTTTCTTTCCTCTCTTTCTTCTTTCTTTCTTTCTTTCTTTTCTTTCTTTCTTTTTTCTTTCTTTCTTTCTCTTTTATCTTTCTTTCCTTTCTTTCCTTATATTCTGAATACTATAAGAGACCTTCCTTGATTCATTTACTGCATCTAATTTTTTGTCACAAATTAATTTTTATTGATCTTGTACTTTACCACAAAATATCTATGCCTTCATATATATTTTAGCTATATATAGTCTATATCTTTAGAAAATGCCATGGTAATTTTCACCACTATTGCATTAAATCTGTATAGAGCTTTTGTTGGAATAGTTATTTTTCTCCAATTTTGTATCTTTATAGGAGTGGCTTATTTCAACCAGGTCATTATTATCTTTGTATAGCATTGCAATATGGAACTTGATCACATGCTACTTACTGTAGACTTATTAGGCTTAATTTTATGGGACGTATAATTTGAGAATGTCAACCCTGACTCAACATTGCATGTAGGTCAACTTGCTCCATCCATGCCTTTCCTACTGTAAAATACTGACCTTTGCAGTTTCTAAACATCACTCATTTTATCTTGAGTGACCTTCTAAGCTATGATTCTGGTAATTGTTTCTCTATGATTCAGGGTCAAGATTTAATTGAAGACACTCACTGATCTCTTTGGTTGCCTTCAGCAGGGCCTAAGAAAAAAAATCATGTGTTTATTTTTTTCTGACATTTTGTCAAGGCCAACTGCATATCCCTAACTTTTCTTCTTTTTCTGTTGTCTTGATCCTGACCAATTTTGAATGTGTTTTAAAGGTAAATCTTAAAAAAGATTTATTTTTATGTCTATGTAAATTCATGAAAATGGGATATGAGTTAAATTAGAAAAAGTAATTTTAAGACAAAAGAATTATAAAGCATCATTTATGTCTTTGAAGAATATTGTTACTTCTCTTGTTCTTGAATTTTAGTGCCATCTATGAAATTGGGCAGTTGTTTATTCTTCCACTATGGATTTTAATAATCTTTCTGCCACTCATGCTTCCAGCTCATTTCATGAAGCTCACCACAATGAGTGGTGAGTGCAGTTATAGAAATAACTACACTGAGAACTATCATAATCATGGGAATGAATGAGGGAACCGGAAAGCCTGTCTAGAGTACAGGTGGGGGTGGAGTGGGATGGAGGGAGAGTTGAGACATTGGTGGTGGGAATATTGCACTGGTGAAGGGGTGTTCTTTACATGACTGAAACCTAATCACAATCATGTTGTAATCAAGGTATTTAAATAAAGACATTATTAAAAAAAGAAATAAAAATATAAAATAAAATAAGAGAAAAATATAAGTAGAGACTAAAGATAATAAGTAGTTAAGATAAACTGCTGGGCTAGAGAGATAGCATGGAGTAAGGCATTTGCCTTGCATGCAGAAGGATGGTGGTTTGAATCCCTGCATCCCACATGGTCCCCTGAACCTGCCAGGAGCAATTTCTGAGCATAGAGCCAGGAGTAATCCCTGAGTGGTGCCGGATGTGACCCAGAAACAAACAAACAAAACAAAAAAACAAAAAACAAAAACAAAAACAAAAAAACTCCTAATTCTGATTAATCTAAAAAATTGCTATGTGTCAAATTATACATGTGACATTTTAAGTTCTATTGTTAAAAATGTCATTATACTTATTCATATTATCTATTTGTCTTATACACACAAAAATTTTCAAAAAGATGAGACTAAAAAGTAATTAATCATCTCCAATGATAAAGTATCATCACTTATGCAAACTGATAGAGGTCCATTAAATGAATTACTATTAATAAGGGGTTGGGCATTGCAACCCACTATTTATCCAAATGAGATTAGCAAAATCTCTATTGATCAGAAGAAGTTCACTCCCAGTCTACTGATTTGTAGAGTGGCACTACTTCCTGTTGTGCATAAAACAAGAAGTGTTAATAAGTATATAATAGCAGATGTAGTAAGCCCTTTGGATTTAATATTTTTCTCCACAGCTCAACAGGATCAGGATCTTCTGGCTAATATTCTATTTGGGATGCAAAGAAGAATTCAAGAAATTGTGTAGCATTTTTGTATGAAAATGCATTCATAAATTTTTTCTGGTTTGTTTCTGAACCTCAGTATATAAACTCAAGTAGACTTGTATTTTGCCAGCCAGAAATCACATAATGTTAGTTTTGAATTAATTAATTTGTATTTTGAATAAAAAATTGGAAAAATTTTAAGTAACTTGCTGTCGAAATATAGGTTATTATTTACTCTTAAGATATGGCCATTTCAATGACATTTAAAAAAGTAAATAAGTAAAGGATTATTATACAGAAGTATGAATACTTGGCAGCAACTACCACCCCTAGTCATTTGTGCTAAATACTGTATTTCATTGATTGTCCCAAGCCTAAAAACAATGAAAATCAACTTTTGATTAAGCATTCTTATGTATACTAACATTGTTTAAGATTCTGGAGATAAATATATATGATTTCATTAATTCCATAATAATATAAATAATCAAATTATTATTTGAAGTACTACTGTTGAAGTAGAGATTACTATAAAGTTATAAATGGTGATAAAATTTTTATTTTAATAATTTAAACTAATATGAAATATAGTGTCAAGGATTATTTTTCTCAGTAGTAAAAAATACTTCCACAAACCAGTCTCTTGGTAGAATTTGAATAACAGCTTGTTTTATAACCACAGCAAAGTATGCCAAGGAGTTTATGCTGCCAAGTAAGAAATCTATAAATTCAAATGATTAGTGTCAGGCCTGGGGCTTTTCATTACTTTAACAGCACAAAACTTAAGTTGCACACTCTGGTTCACTTTCTCCACTTGGAGAGTTCAATCAGATACTGGAATTAGGTTTTCTGGTAGGGAAGTGATATTTTTCTTTAAAAGTTAATAGAATTAGTAAAGTGTACTTCAGAGAAAAAGTGATGAAGATTCTATAAAGTTCAGGTCAAAATCAATTTTTAAGTAGGATTAAATTGCTTGAATGTCAATATAATTTACTTTAAAATAGTAACTCTTTTTCTCCATGATAGTCTTCTTAGTTGCCTTAAAAACTTGCAATTCAGTTCTTAAATCCAAAGCTAGAGAAGATTAAAAGTATAGATTTATGTATAATGTTTGTGTAGGAATAGCTGTATTGTAATAAAACTATTAAGCATATTTCCACTATACATTTTGTTAAATCAAAATACTTGAAATACAAGCATCATGTTATAAATGCAAAACCTATAATGTAAAAAATAATAGAGTATTTTCTTATAAGTGTTCTTGTATAGGCCATAATATTGCAAAGGTTTATAATAAGTTTTATTTTTTTAAATGCTGAAATATAGCACATTTTATTTCTTTTGTTCGTCAGAGTTTTAGAGATAAAAACTTACTAAAACTTGCTAGCTTTTCTCCTGCTAATAAAAGTCTCTCTTGAGTTTCACCTTTTCATAAGTGCTTTTGTGCAGCATCAGATAGAGAAATAAAATGTTACAAAAGAAATATGTCAGGATTATTTTGAGAATAAAAAAAGTCATGGGCCAGGAAAATAATTGATGTTGCCTCCAGGAACTTCATTTCTGAATGTCATTTAGTAATCTCTATAGAAACAGATTTTGTGAATAGACATAATTACACAAACACAAATAAAATTCAGTTATCTGTTTGAAAAAAGAAACAAGGCTTCAAAAGAAACATAATTCCTCAAATAATAATCTGCTGCATTTTTATTTGTATAATCTCTAAAATTTTTTTTTATTATACTGGTATTTCTATAAATGCATTTTAAAAGGCTTTGTTTAGTTTTTTTTTACATTCATTTTTGTATGCGATATTTCACTTACAAGCTGCAGCCTTATATATATTTAATGTACATAAAATATAAGATAATTTATCCTTTAGCCTTACTTCTTATAAAAATAATTATATCAATAAATCAGCTTAGAATTTTCTCATAAGATTTATGCTATGTAGAACTGAGTAACCATCAGTTCTTTATATTGTGTATTCACTATTCTTATAGAAGACATTTGCTTTCTTTCACAAATTTTATTCTAAGCAATTTAATAATTACTATTTGTACTATTATTAAAAATCATAAATAAAAATAAAATAAAATAAATAAAATACAAATAATAAAAATACTTGTATTTTTTTAAATGCCCAGATAATTCAATAGAAACAAGTTTTACTTGACTAAAAAGTGCTACAAATATTTCAGAAAGTTCTAGTATCTTTTGTGGCAATATTTTGTACACTCATATAAAGCATCTTTTCCACAACGTTGAGTACAAATATTCAGAGAGTATTTCTTGCTTCTATGTAGCGCTTTATAATATATGTAATATGATATATGTATAATTAGAATAAGCATGTTTTTGAGCAACTATATTTCTAAATGTTTCATGAAATATCATTTAATAAATGTGAATAATGTTAATAATTATAAATGTTATTAAATAAATGTGTAACTATTCTTCCTCCTCCACTTGTAGCCCAAATGAAATATTTCAATATTTCTAAAGATAAAGGTGGCAACTAATAATACTAAAATTTTTTTGGCATTTTTATCAATCTTTTATTAATTTATATAGTAAATAATATTTTACTTAAATATTTGCATAATACTTTAAGAAAGCAAACAAAGAAAATCAGCTCTTAAAGCTAGAAAGAAATTTTGTCAACTATTTGTCACCAAAAAAAAAAAAAAGAATTTCTGGGGGCCTGCGAGTTGGCACTAGAGGTAAGGTTTCTGCCTTGCAAGCACTAGCTAAGGAAGGACCAAGGTTCAATTCCCCAGGCTCCCATATGGCCCGCCCAAGCCAGGGGCAATTTCGAGTGCTTAACCAGGAGTAACCCCTGAGCATCAAATGGGTGTGGCCAAAAAAAAAAAAAAGAATTTCTGAAGCAATTATGAATAAACAATTTGGAAGTTCACCTTTTGCCTTTATTATATCATAAATATAAGAATCATATTGTAACTAAACAATTTGTAACTTCCTAACATAAATACTCATATATATGTATATAAGATGCTTATAATTTATGCTTATTGTCAGAAATTTTATAATATCCATGGAAATTGATGAAATGATGGCAGAAACTTTTTGCTGTCAGTAAGATTTATATTATCTGTATGTGTGTATTAGTAAATTTAATAAGTTTATGTTAATATATTCTCATAGACATCATCACATAACATAAGATAAACATAAAATAGTTATAAAAATAAAAATGTAAAAGAATGGGTTTGGAGGTGAGTTTAGAGGGTAGGATGCCTGCATTACCCAGTGAAATGGGTTTGACCTCTGACTTTTCATATCATTTTCCAAGTTTGCCAGGAATAAGCCCTGAGTTTAGAGCCAGGAGTAAACCACTATCATTCCTTCCTAAATGGATATATCAGAAAATATTTTAAAAGTAATTTTAATGTCTTTCTCAAATCATAGCTTTACATAGGGGAGCATTCATAATTCCTCAATATATTTCATATACTCCATGATTGTCTAGGGACATTGATGTGTGCTACACACATGTTAACATCAAATATAGATTTTTCACAAAAAATATAGATTTTAAAGAATAGATTTCTTATTATGGTTTATATTTCTTTAAAGTGACTACTCCATTTTTTTATTCTATATTATTTTATTCCTCATATCTTCAAGACTCATGATTATTTTCATTTTATCACAGAATATTTATTTTTTTAGTTATGAGCAGAAAAATAAGATAACATACATAACCTATTAAGCATATGGATCATATTACTATATTGCTCTTTCCACAGTACTGCTTAAAGTTGCATATGCAATTTATCAAATGCATTAAAAACAGTCAAAAGGGCTTTATAGAAGGAGACTAAATTAATCTTTAACAAATTGTTTCATATCTCACCTTATAAAAGATAACCATTATACATTTTATCTATGTGACACATAAGCACACAAGTTATGTCTGTCTATGAGTGATATTACATTTGTGACTTCATATATATGGGGAGGGAGATGGGGGCATTGATGGTGGGAATGTTTCACTAGTGAGGGGTGTGTTCATTTTATGAGTGAAACTCAACTACAATCATGTTTGTAATCATGGTGTTTAAATAAAATACTTAAAAAAAGAAAATAAGCTATAAAAATTCTAATATTCAGAAATATGAGCATAATTTAGGGAATAGGGGACAAAGTTATTTAATATTAAAATATATACATTTATGATAACCAACAAGTCTAATATTGAAGCAAATTTTCCTAGTAAAAACTTCATTTCTTCTTTCTATATATCTTATTTTGCATCCTAATTAATGTTCGTTACTTCTATGCTTTACTTTCTTTGTGTGTGTGTGTGTGTGTGTGTGGTTGTGTGTTGTGTGCTTTATGTTCTTATACCTTTGTTGAAATCTTGATTCTTGATTCTCAATTAAGTAAAAATAACATGATTGATTAGTTTTTATTAACCTATTATATTGTATAACTTAGAAAGAAATATCAAGGAAACTTCTCAAATCAGTAAAATGTCCTCATGCAGTGAAGGGCAGAGAAGAAAGAATGCAACAATTACAATAGTCTGGGAATCAGGAGCTGAAGGTAGTAATTCTGGCTGTCATTACATTCCCCTTTCATCTTACAAACATAGTTAAGCCCAATGAACTCAGTATTTTAGAATTCATGGCAACATGATATTGATACAAGGTTACTTTCAGCTTCTATTTTGTAAATATGACCTACTGTAGAATAAATAAAACCAAAAACTTGAGAAAGTATATTATCTTATTGAAAATAGTAAGAATTTTAAATAAAGAATTGCAGTTAGTTGATAAAGTTATAGAAATGGCAGATAAAGTATTGCTTTTAAATTTAAATTTAAAATGACTGCATATTTGTATATTTGTTCACATATTATTTAGGTCTTAATCTAGTAGTTAGCTTATTTATATTTCTTATTCATTTTTCTGTTTTACTTGAAATATTTGAAGTCTTTAGAAATTAAATAATTAATACTTCTGACTGATAAATTTTAATATATATCAAGATGATATCTGCTCACAATTTAAACTCTAACATCAATGTATTTGTAGGATTTTAACTTTTCTGTAATTTGTCAGAATAACCAATAAAATAGAATGCACATCTAAAATGCTTTAATTATTGGGGCAATGAGATTAAAACCTGTAAAATGAAATTTTAGATAGAAGCCTTGTAACTGTACACTTAATTCTTAATGCTAAATTTGATACATTTCAAGATTTTTTACACAAATTTTAACAGACAGCAAAAGAAATTTTAGATAGAAGCCTTGTAACTGTACACTTAATTCTTAATGCTAAATTTGATACATTTCAAGATTTTTTACACAAATTTTAACAGACAGCAAAATTATTTATAATGCCATTCATAAAATATGATCAAGTAGAAACAATTAAAAGTTTAGAGATGAGAAAATCAAATTCTTAATGGAATAGTATAGTTAGGTTAAAAACTATGATGTTAGTAGTCAGCAACTTCAGAACATTTGCAAGTCATTACTAAGATTAGCCTCAATAAAATATTTTTCTATCTCCTCAGGGATGGAAACAACTAAGAATACCATATGTTAAAAATTCTGTTAAAAATAGAATGGCTTTATGTGCAATTATAGAAAAGAAAGCAAAACAGTGGTTTTGTGTGATCTTCATTTCTCTAATTAAAAGAAACAGCAAAAAACTAGCATATATTATGGCTGCGCTTGCTTAAATTAGACTATAGATAGATTGTTTTGGAATTTGCATACAGATTGTCTTTACGTGGCAGTGTTCAGAAGGTACGCCTGGCTTTGCTTTCAGGGATCACTACCGTATGTAGTGCTTGAGGTGAAATCAAGGTAGGAAAACGAAAGGCAAGTACTCTTATCCACGTGTTATGTCTCCAGCAAAACTTTTCGTTTGTTTGGTTTGGTGTTCGGGTCTTCACTCTATACTACTTACTCCAAGTTCTGTGCTCAGGGATCTCTCTTAGTGACGCTTGGAGGACCACATGCAGTACTAGAAATGGAAGCCAGATAGAATAAGGTTGTAATCTCACTGGCATTTAGTCTTTATCTTAATACAGAGAATATTTTAAGACTGAAAACTTCTTATTCCAAAGATTGGTTTATAACCTTTCTGGGTTTTTTTGTTGTTTTGGTTTTGGTTTCCGGGCCACACCTGGTGGTGCTCAGGGGGTATTCCTGGCTCTACATTTAGAAATCGCTCCTGGCAGGCTCCCCAGACCATGTGTAATCTCTGCCCAGGACTGAACCCAAGTTAGCGGTGTGTAAAGCAAATTCCCTCCCAGCTGTACTACCGCTTTGGCACCAATATAACCTTTTATTATGTAACTCTACGTGGTTTAAGTCATGATGTGTAAATGCTTAAATGTAAACAATGTACTTATAGTGATTTGTGAATTTGACCCGCTAGTTTTTAAAAATGACATAAAAACTAAGTGACTTTCCAGTTAATAGACACTCATTAAAACTTATTTTCTTGATTTTTGCTTCTGAATATAATTTAAAGCAAACAACAATAGTAGTTAAAAAGTAAAGTGGAATGCAACATATTTATTTTCAGACCAACTAGATAATTGCCCTGTGCTGTCAGAAAATTTAGAAGAATAAATTTGAAAAATCAAGCAATTACTAAACAGAAATTATCAGAAGTAGTAAAAATTTATGGGAGATATATAGTTATATATATTATAGAGCATCTTCTGTTAGAATATGGCCTTAATTGTCTTCATGGTTCACTTCATATATTGAGACCATTTTGGATGTTTACTTTTTTTTTAATTAAACTCTGGTTTAAATTCCCTTTAGCTTCCTCATAGGTGAAGATCCTCTTCATCTGTAAATGAATTTCCATATTACATAAAATAATGTCATCTGTAATTTTCCTTCTCACTTATGTATTAATGCATCTTCCAAAGTATAAGAAAAAAACTGATACTGAGTTACCTTTAGAAAATTAATATTTTCCATCTTGATTGCAAATTAGACCTCCATCAGATTAGTTATTTCAGTTTAGGGAAGGCCAAGTCATATTACTTAAATACTTATATATTTTTGTTTTGTTTTGTTTTGTTTTTTTTGGGTCACACTGGGCAGTGCTCAAAGGTTACTCCTGGCTCCACGTTCAAAAATCACTCCTGGCAGGCTCGGGAGACCATGGGAGACCATATGGGATGCCGGCATTCGAACCTATAACCTTCTGCATAAAAGGCAAACACCTTACCTCCATGCTATCTCTCCGGCCCCAAAATACTTATACTTTTTATACAAATTTCAAGACTAACTTACCTTTCCATTTATTTCCTTCACCCCCACAACTCCCAACCTCAGTTCTGTCATCATTGTCAAAGGTTTGATTTCATTGGACATTGTTTCATTACTCTGTTTTATTATATACCATATATAAATGAAATAATCCAGAATTTTTTTACTTTTTCTGACTTTATGTAGTTAAGACACTATTTAATTTTATACATTTAAAGAAAATAAAATATTATTCTGTCTTTTATAACCCTCTCAAGACCTTCCCACTTTTTTCTTCCACACGTATGCTAATTTTATTAATACAAGTAGGAAATACTCTATCAATTGTTGTCTTAAAATAAAATGTTTGGAACAATTAAACTATAAAAATATCCCTGGAAACCATAATAATACATGCAAATTTGGCTTGGAAGATTTAGAAATTTAGGGAAATGAGGAAAACTCTCACTGCATTATGTTATTAGAGACTGATACATAGGAACATTATCCAGAAGGGTTAGCAAAAGGTCATATTTTTAGGGCATGTTGACTCGCAGCATGACAGAGAATCCCTAGGTCAGACAGCTCTGAAGTTCATCAACATATTCAGTCTTTGTTTTCTACATGCTAGAATTTATCCAGTCTATGACTAGCAGATGGTGTTGTGTTTTGTGAAGTATGCAAAGCTGGCAGACTCTGGATAGCAAAAAGAAAAAGAAAAAAAATTCTTTTTATTTTGGCTAGTCTTAAAACAACTGGATGTACAAAAATCTCAGTTTGACACAAGTAGGTTTTTGAACAAATAAGTTAGCCTGCTGTGAAAAACAACCTATTGAAATATCAAATGGTCCTCTTTAGCTTATTTATCAAACACCTACTTAACAGTTTTACAGCTGAAACACTTTTGAGTTCAATGAAATTGTATAAATTAGGATCTCTCCTCTATTCCAAGTCTAATCTTTCTGTATGGAAATTTTGCCAATTTGACTTGAAGTTTACAAGTATAGATAATTTTTCCCAGTAACATTATTTTTAAGGTATCTGAGTAGCAGAAATAGATGATACTTATGAGAAATATATCTATCTTTTTCTATAAGACACAGTAACAGTGACAGTAAAAATCTTGATATTTTTATTACTTATTTTTATTAAATTAGGAGAATTGTTTCAATATATGGAGACTCTTTTGCTGATACTTCACCTTATTTGGACTATTGATTTTAGACCTTCAGATGTCACACCTTTGATTTGATAAAGAAAATTAAATATAAAGAACAATTCTTGCACTTTGTGTTGCAGAATATAAAATTTTAAAATTATTGACCAAATGTGAAATTCTTTTTGTCATCTCTTTGTTATCTCTATAGTCATTTTATTTAATACATAAAAATTATAGATAATATTAAAATTTTCTATTTGTCTCATTATTTAAGCAAAAAATAATTTAATAAAAACCTGTATAAGCATACAGACATTCTAATATACATCAACATATAAATTAAAGATTTCTGTCCTTTTCTAACGAACAACTAATGAGACTTGTGAGAAAATATAGTGTTAAGAGTTATCAAGAAAAAGTATTCAATCCTTGTTTTCTTGGTTTTTTTTTTTTTTTTTTTTTTGGCCACATCTGGTGACACTAAGGGGTTACTTCTGGCTATGCCCTCAGAAATCACGCCTGGCTTGGGGAACCATATGGGATGCCGAGGGATCAAACTGTGGTTTGTCCTAGGCTAGCATGTGCAAGGCAGATGCTCTGGCCCTGTGTTAAATTCTTTTTATATATCAATATTTATAACTGTACCTTGAAAAGATTGAAGTATTTTATGTTAAACACACAAGAGTAATTAGTATTTCATTATTATGTATAACTTTTACTTACCACTTTATTATTTATATTTTGCTATATGTAAGATAATTTTTAAGGGCTGAAGAGATAGTACAACAGGTAAGGCACTAGCCTTACACATAGCTGATCTAAGTGTATTTTCTGACATGCCTATATGGTCTGGGCATATGAAAAATTGATCCTTGAGTGTAGAGCAAGGAGTAATGCCTGAGCGCTCTCAGATATGTCCCCAAAACTAAACCCAACAAAACACAAAACTGTTTTTTGGTCTTGCAGCCCTATTTGTTCTTGTGAGAAACATTAAAACTCTATGAAATATTGAATAGTGCAAGAAGATAAAATATAAGTAACAATTTTACTGAGCAGAAACACTTTTGTCTTCTTTTATAGTTAGAATAGAAACATTTATATCCAGAAGTTATTCCTGTGCTACCTTTCTCACTTAACTAGCAAATATCAGAAGAGAAATAAGAATTGTTGTGTTTTGTGAGATTCTACGTCACTTTATACATGGTTTTATTTAAAATTGTGTTCTGGGTAAGTCTTTAGTGTTATGTGATTGTGGCCTAATATGATGAGAGCCTGGGTTTTAGATATCATCACTGAATTGAAGACCTATTCTAGACAACTAAATGTGTATTGTTTGTACACGTTTATGAAAACACTTCTTTCTACAGTCATAGCTAATACAGCTGCTGTAACAATTCAATAATTGTTTTTTAATGCTATATTTCTCATCCTTTGGACAATACTCCTTTCTAATTTGTTTTATTTTTATGGACTCTTTGCCCTATATCTTGACCCCCTATTCTCATGCTGCACATACACCATTGAGGAGATTTTCAAATGTAGCCCCATTAAGATATCCTGTCAGGCTTTTCTCTGCTGAGCCTGCCTACATCCAAGGACTATAGCCTCTTCAGGACCCATCCCGGTAAGATGTCCCCACCCAACGCACGTGGGGCCAATTCCTGCCGTGATTGGATACCCAGAGACTTTTAAACCACAGCGGCCTTGCTCTCTGCCTTTTCTCTGCTGAGCCTGCCTACATCCAAGGACTATAGCCTCTTCAGGACCCACACCCGGTGGCCGCGCTTATCTTGTAACCCCTGAATTCCATTTCTGTACATTTTAAGAAGCAATCTACAGCCTTGCCAATGTAGTAATTTTGCAGTACACCCCCATATTTACAGAAATCAAGATGGCTCCTCTAATAATCTAAAAAGTAGGAAACAAATAGGTATCCTCTCAAGAAGTTTAAAGTAGAATTATGGAAAATGTTCAGGGAGCTCAAAAAAAAAAAAGCATCGATAAACTTGACAGGAGCAAAATTAAGCATCAAGAAGTTTTGTCAACTGAAATTAGAAATTTTCACACTGAACTAACAGATCAGAAAAACTGAGCTTACCGGGACCCTTATTCCTAGCCTGAGGAGTGCTGGGAGGCTTGGCAGGCCCCCAGCCATCCTTGTCTTTTTCCCCCTGACTCTAGGCCTTCCCTGGATGCCAGCTCAGATGGCCAGAAGTGGGTTCAGGTGGACTCTTAGTGGTTCTCAGATTACTCCCTCCCTCCGTACTCCAGGGGGGAGGTGCATGGGGAGGAGGGCAGGCAGACATTTGGCTTCCGGTTTCCTCTTTGATTCTGGAGACCAGCTCTTTCCATGTATGGGGTTTGGGGAGGCCCCATACCAGAACCTTTCTCCCTAGCCTGGGGAGTGCTGGGAGGCTTGGCAGGCCCCCAGCCGTCCTTGTCTTTTTCCCCTGACTCCAGGCCTTCCCTGGGTGCCAGCTCAGATGGCCAGAAGTGGGTTCAAGTGGACTGTTAGTGGTCCTCAGGTTTCCCCCTCCCTCCGTACTCCAGGGGGGAGGTACAGGGGGAGGAGGGCGGACAGACATCTGGTTTCAGATTTTGTCCTTGATTCTGGAGACCAGCTCTTGCCAGGTATAGGGTTTTTCTCCCCTGGACTTCAGCCTTTCCCTGGGCACGGTCTAGGTGGACTCTATAAGGGTCAACAGGCTTGCCCCCTATCTCTCCCTAAACTAATGGGAATGCGCTCTGGGAGGAGGGCAGGCTGTTCTAGCACTGGTTTATATTGGGACAGTCAGTGGAAATTTTTTCTCTTTTTTTCATATTGATATTATTGTGTGCATATATTCCATATATCCATAATATCCATCTTGTATTGGGACCTTGATACTGCCCTTCAAAGCTCATTTCTAATATTTTACTGCCTCAGTCCCAACCCTTACTTCCTCCCATCCTCCCATGTAGGTGCAGCTAATGAAATGAAGCTCACTACATAGAATGATAAGTGCAGTTAGAGAAATAACTACACTGAAAACTATCATGACAATGTGAATGAATGAGGGAAAAAGAAAGCCTATCTGGAGTACAGGTGTGGGTGGGGTGGGGAGTAGGTAGATCTGGGAAATTGGTGGTGGGAATCCTGCACTGGTGAAGGGGGGTGTTCTTTACATGACTGTAATCATACAAGTACAATTATATTTGTAATCACGGTGTTTAAATAAAGATAATTAATTAAAAAAAAAGATATCCTGTCAGCCATTTTCACTACCACTCCAAACCTTGTTCTAGAGTGTTTGTGATCAGAGACTTGAGAATAGGAACTGGAGAGATAGTATAGCAGGAAAAGTGTTTTTTTTTTTTTTAAATGACCATCTTAGGTTCCATCATTGGCATCCTGGATGATCTCCCCACCCCACCAGAACTGATTTCTAGTAAAGAGCCAGAAGTAAGTAGTGATTACCAGGCATGACTGAAAGACAAAAACTAAGAGAAGTTCCTCTTTAAATTTTATCTTTAATCTATTCATGTTATTATTCATCTTTTTAAGTCTAACTACTTACTCATAAATAAGTTTCTTTTAAACAATATGCTTTTCTTTTCATTATTTTTACTAAGTTGAATCATATATTATAGCTTGCTTTTTGTCTTTTAATGTCAGCAATACAGTTCCTTGAATTTAATTTATCTACCTCTATAATTTTATTTTTTCTCCTAAGTTTGTGTCTCTTTGTTTGTTTGTTTGTTTGTTTTTGGGACACATCCAGTGACACTCATGGGTTACTCCCGCCTACGCACTCAGAAATCATTCCTGGCTCAGGGGACCATATGGGATGCCAGGGATTGAAGCAAGCTCTGTCCTGGACCAGCCGCATGAAAGGCAAACCCCTTACCACTATGCTATTGCTCCGGCCCCTTGTGCCTCTTATTTTATTTACAAATATTTAGTTAATATATCTTTTATTTTATTCATTTTACCTTAATTACTTTTATATGTACATGGACAACTTCTACAAAAGTATAAATGACAGAGTTGATTTATTCTCCCTTTTCACTTATTCAGCTATTTCCCCAGTCTTTTATTATCTAATCTGTCACATAATACTTTCTTTCTAAAATAATTTTTATCTGAGTGATGAGTATTTTATGTAGAGCATATTTATTATCAAAAATATAATTTTCTAGTGTTTTATCTTCAATAATACATACATCTAAAATAATTAAGTAAATAAAACAAATTCAGACAAGAAGATTTTCTCTAATATCACTGTGGATACAATACAATGTTAAAATGTTGAGATATAAAATATATTTATTGGGAAGATTTATTGCAGTTATAGAATTATAAGTTTATATTTGGCAAAAGAAATGAGATAATAATTTTTTTATTCTTTCCACAGACATGTTTTCTACTAATGAGGAGAGAAATTAGAATGATTTCAAACTTTTTTGTTTCTGTTTGGGGGGGTCATACCCAGCAGTGCTCAGGAGTTACTCGTGGTTCAGTGTTCAGAAATCACTCCTGGCAGGCTGGTGGGACTGTATGGCATACTGGGGATCAAATTTGGATCTGTCCCAGGTAGGCAGCATGCAATGCAAACTCCCCACCGGTGTGCTATCGCTCCAGCTCCAGCCAGAATATTTTTATTGTCTTCTTTATACCTGAAATATTATTGACACTACAGCTCCTAAATCTTTGAGAGTGTACCCTACTAAGATTACTACTAGTCAATGGTAATTTCAGTTATTCTCTTCTTATTTTAAGGGCATCAAAAAATAGAAATTACAGTTCAAAAGTAAAAAATTCAAGTCTCTTTTGTGATAGTAAAGAAGTCCATTTGTTTGGGTCCAAGTTTATCTTTGACATGTTCTTTTCATAATTTCTACATGAAACATAAATTGACTTCTTAATTATACTAAATCCTCATATAAATTTTTAAGAAACAACATACTGAATTTTATCTGGTAGCTGTCTCTACTAAATCTAATCGGGATCAAAGAATACTTTGAGTGTAGATATATAAACCCAAAAGCCTTCACTATAGAAATACAAAAGGATGAAAATATTCACAGATAATCATAACTATGTCCAGAGCCTGTCTTAGACTATTATAGATTGTTGCTGCTACTCCCTGTTAATTTGACCTTAATTATTTTATTCTGTTTACTATAAACTATTGCTATTTATTTATTTCCAAATGAATTGTCCTACCTTAAATGTTAAAGTTAGACCTTTAGACATTTTTCTCTCAGAAGAACAATTTTATGTCCAGTTATAGTTTATAGATTTTACAGGTATACATGTACATATACCTTATAGATTTATATATTTTACATGTATATAACCTATGCATATATAATTCTATGACTTTCCATCTTTATTTTTTTCCACATAAATCATTGTCTTCTCATTAGAGCTTCATAGTATTAAATTTAATAATTGATTGAATTATGAAATTATATAGGTCCCAGTGTTCAGAAATGCCATTGTTTAATTTGATGAAATACTATAACTGCAGTAATTTTAAAAAATACTAGCTAAGAACATTTTCCTCACTTCTATTTTTACTTGAAATAATTTTTAAGTGAAGTCTGGGGGCCAGAGTGATAGCACAGTGGTAGGGAGTTTGCTTTGCATGCAGATAATACAAAATTGACCTGGGTTCAATAGCTGGCATCCCATATGGTCCCTGAGCCTGCCAGGAGCGTTTTCTGAACACAGAGCCAGGAGTAACTCCTTAGCATAGCTGTTTGTGGCCCCCAAAAATCTAAATAAATAAATAAATAAATAAAGTAAGTAAGTAAGTAAGTAAGTAAGTGAAGTCTGATGTTTGGCAGGGGATAGATGTAGATATATAAACTAAGTATAATATGGTTTTTCCTGTAATTTCTGTAACTGTTTGTGATTGTATATGTGAATCTCTAAGCTATTTAATTCAAATGAACACATACTCCATGTGAGATGAGGAGTAGAAAATGGAAACTGCAGATCTCAAGCAGCATAGTTTTCTTGGACTCTGGCACTAAAACAACAGCTCAGCTGGCCAAAAAAATGCATGTGGGTTTTGTGTATGTCTTGAACATGGCTTGATTTTCTACCCCCACCAAAAAGAATAGATATAAAATATGTATTTGAAATAATTATTTAAAATAATAGTGCCTCAGTAAATAAATTCTGAATTTTCTTAGGATATACAATTATTCAACATAAAAACTATTAAAATTAAATATGTATAAATATTTTGATAGCTTTACATTTATTTTACTAAACTGTCTTCTTTATTTCAACGTGTGCCCTTAAATCATATTTCTTTTGATAATAATTTTAGCAAGTGCTTGATAACTATGTTTGAAACTTTTTAATTTATATAACAAGATTCAGTCCTAGTATTGAGTTCCTGGCATTCAATATCTATAATTCCACATAATAGAAGAATTATTATTGAGATGCTTGGATGTCATTGACATTATTTTTGCATTTAAGTATAGAAATATATGCTGATGCTTTCCTAATACAAGTAAAACTTCATTTTATTTTAAAATAAAATCTTATATTGAATTAAAAATAAAAGGTATTCAATATAAAAACAGTAAATTTCTATATTTCTATAAGTAACTCTATTTTATGAAGCAACTTTTTTGAGATGAAGGTACATTTTTGAGTTGTTTTTTGTGTGTGTTTTTCTCAGCAGTGCTCAGAAATTTTTCCTGGCTCTATGCTCATTGATCACTCATTACTGAAAGTGTTCTGGGGACCATATGAATTGCTAAGATCTAACCAGAGTAATCTATGTGTAAAGTAAGCATGCTCTTTTTCATAGTGTAGTCTATCACTGTTTATAAATGGAAATTTTATGGGAGCTTTTATTGAATGTTTTATTGCATAGGAAGTATCAAATCCAATAGGATTGTGTAGTGATCTTTTAATTTTAAATCTATATTTTAAATACATATCAATTTTTAAAATATAATTAAACTGATTAAGATTACATACATAACTAATGTAATAAGTCCCTCTATTAGAGTTTAAAAGTTTAAAAAGTATTAAAAATGTTTAAAAGTATTAAAGCTTGCTCCAATTTAAAATATATGTGTTTTCAAATTATATGTTATGCAAACTTTAATTATGTATATTAGTACTTATATTTCCTTATATCTAAAAATATCTTAGACCACAAGTATTTCTATATAATATAATTGAAGAGTCTTCATATTATAAAATAAAATAAAGCGACAATTTTATTAATTTATAAACTTAATATGATGATAACAACAAATATACTAAAATATATCTCTGAATTATGAGAAACCATACTCATTGACAGTCAAGATATTGTATTCTTGATATTTTTATAACAAAATGGATTTTGCTTTCTTATTCCGTAAGTGTAACAACTTTTTCTAGCAATTAATGGAAGATAAAATATTTTTTGTTTTGAAATGGCTAAGACTAATATTTTAAAAACATAGGAAGCAACATTTATATTAATAGTATATATTTTATGTACAAATTAAAGCTGTTCTATAAAAATGAACTAAATCTACTACCTGTGTCAATACCTTTTTAAACAATTAAAAATTTTATGTATGAATTAAAACAAACAAATGCAATAATGATATTGAAGTTATAGGTGAAATGATTGGTTACAAAATACTCTCTTACATCATTAAATTTATTCATACATATATGAATATATTTTCTGTTTTGTAGAAAATTTTGGGAATTTTCTCTTCATTGCATTGTTGTTATGATTGCCATGACTGGCGCTCACATGATAGGCTAGTTGTAGTAATTACATCTTTAGTTGAGGTGCTTAATAAAAGAATTATACATTAGATTAAAATTCTCTTAGAATTAGGCACAGTGCTCAACAAAGATAAACCTGTAGTTGTTGTTCTTACATACATATATACATACTGGAGAACATATGCCTCAGTTGTGGGCTATGTACATTCTAGACACAGTGTTCACCAGTTGTTGTTGCAGTGCTCATATTCATAACTGCCAACATTTAAAATTCTTGGCCCAGTATTTGCATCTTCAAGTTCTTTCGGGTAATGAATATGTTTAGTTGTGATGTTCACATATACATGGCTGCTATGTGGCTGTAAATTCCTCCTGAGAGGTATTTCAGAAAGCAGAACTACCAGACTCAAACAGAGTTGCCAACACTGTAATCAGTGTGAGAGGCAGGATTAGAGATTAAACTTGCAAGACAGGCGTTCTATGCTACTGAGCCATGCCCTAAGCCCTATATTTCTGTAGATTCTTACTGAAAAGTCTACATTTCATTTAAGTCTATAGTAAACTGTCTTTTCTTTAGAAATATATGTATAATTTGTCTTCTGGATATTTTAGAAAGGCTCATCTTGTTATTTATAGTAAGGCTTAATATAGATCTCCATATGTGGCAAAAATTAAACATACATCTCAATTTTATTTTTAAAAGACAGATCTTTCTATAGTTGAGAGGAAAAAAACTATTATGTTCTGTAAAATCAATTGCAATGTAATACTAAAATATAGTAAAAGCATAAAGTGCACCATCTTTATGCATTATTTTGGGCAAATTAATGCATATTCTTTAAAGGTAGCTCTAAAACACTTTATTCAAAATATATAGCATGACTTAATTTGCTTGATGATGGGACAAAAACCAGTACTTTTGTAATTTGTGTAACCAGTAAATTATGTGGCTAGCTTTTTTAATGTAATTTATGTAGCTAGGTTTGAGAAAAGCTGGATCACAGCAAGAAAAATGGATTGGTGCCATCTGTTGTTTTTGTCCTTTTGTCATAAATGTTAACAGGCATTAATTATAATGCTATAGATAACAGGATTATCTATTTTAATAATAATATATAAAGAGCAAACACTACACCCTACTAACCTATAGTAATTTTCTATTATTAAACTATTAGATGCCAGGGTGATAGTATAGTGTGTTACATACTTGTCTTGTATGTTGCTGACTCTGATTTTTTTTCCAGCACCATATACCTCTGGAACACCACCAGGAATGATCACTGAGCACAGAGCTAGGAGTAAGCCTGTGCACAGTTGGGTGTGCTTTCCCCCCAAATAATCAAATATTCCTGTTAATTTTTGAGTAGTTCCTGAATCAGAATGGAAAATTAATATTAGATTGCAATTTATAATGTAAATATTTTCTAAAACTTCACATTTTTATTATCAAGTCAAACAACCTCTTGGATTTTGAAGATAATTATTTCTATTTAGAATGAAAATAATGGTACAAATTTATAAATATCACAGTATGTAATTGTAGTTTACTTTTAGGTAATATATAATATATGTAATTTAGGCAAATGTAAAATCAATTCACTGGGCCCGGAGAGATAGCACAGCGGCGTTTGCCTTGCAAGCAGCCAATCCAGGACCAAAGGTGGTTGGTTCAAACCCCGGTGTCCCATTTGGTTCCCCGTGCCTGCCAGGAGCTATTTCTGAGCAGACAGCCAGGAGTAATCCCTGAGCACCGCCGGGTGTGACCCAAAACAAAACAAACAAAAAAAAACAAAAAAAAGAAAAAAATCAATTCACATAACTTTCATTAAAATTAGTACTAGAATTTAAAAGCCACACATGCTTTGTTGACTTTAAAAAATTATCTCTTTATTGGGGCCGGCGAGGTGGCGCTAGAGGTAAGGTGTCTGCCTTGCAAGCGCTAGCCAAGGAAAGGACCACGGTTCGATCCCCCGGCGTCCCATATGGTCCCCCCAAGCCAGGGGCAATTTCTGAGCGCGTAGCCAGGAGTAGCCCCTGAGCATCTAACAGGTGTGGCCCGAAAAACCAAAAAAAAAAAAAAAAAATTATCTCTTTATTTAGAGATTTAGTGTCAGATTATTGTTAGACATAATTTTCAAAATTAAGGATTAAACAAATGAGTGTATTAATATAGTTAGAAACATCTCTCTGGATATGTTCCTAGTGTAAAACTGAAAGAAATAAAAAATGGATGGTACCAGAACCAAACAGTCATATGAAAATTGAGAACAAATAAAAAAAGATCAGACTTAAACACCAAACTCAAAGTCAACGACAACAGAATCAATAGTCTTCAACAAGCTATACACATAGGGGACCAGTTATCCTAGCATTCTGTTGGGCAAAGGAGGAGGATATTGAGAACTTGGGTGAGGAAGGACAACGCTTGTGGTGGGAATACCCCTGATTCAATGCCACTATGTACTGTAGATATTACTGTGAAAGATTTGTAATTCATGTTGGTTTCAATTAAAAATATTTAAAAGAAAAAAGGAGATTCACTCCCTAATTTTATTTTTATCACACCAACTAAGTTAATAGAAAAAAAATAATGTCTTTGTACTCTTTGGATATGTTTTCAGCAATTAGAATCACATTATTTTGTTCTACTCCCTCGGTGTTTTAATTATGTAATTTATTTTTCAATTAATGGGAGTATGCATTAAAATTTTCATTCCTATATAATTACATTTAAAAAAATAGCCACACATAGCTTATGCCAGAGTCATTAATTGTTTCTCATTATTGACTTGTATCAAAATATTTAGAGAAAGATTAACAGTTTTGAAAGTACCTCGTATTATTCTTACATTTTATATGTTTCTAACCTCTTTACTAATGAGGGCTTTTGTTGCTTTCCTGTATTATTAAATAATAACTATTTAAACATAAAAATAAGTTTTTAAAATGATTGATAAAGTTAATAGTAATGTGTATGTAATGTGAATGTACATGTGCTGTTCAAAAAACATTCTTGGAATTATGTTGTACTAACATAGCTATCTCACAAAACATAGATTTATCCCTTTGCATTAAATTATAACATTATCAACATTATCTGTTAAAATATGCATTACATAATTTATAAGAAATTACCATAAATATATAGATTAAACTAAACTTAAAAACATGAGGACTGTCATTTTTCTGTTTTGTCTCCAGTAACCTAACTTGAGCTTTGTTTCTCTTAGGCATGAAAGTGAGAAAAAAAGTTCATCAAATTGAGAGATTAGGGGCTTTTTTTTTAAACTCATATCATTCCACATGATATTGCATTGTATGTAAAGCATAGTGTGAAATTTCTCAAAGGCTATCTTAAATACCATGAAAAACTTTTATTTTTCTCATAGAAAGTTTCCAAGAAAAGTTACTTTAACTGAAATTTGATTTTATCAATCTAAAGAAAAATAAAGGTGTCCTTTAAATATAGTCTTACTTTTCTCAAACAAAACAGGAATATTTCATGTTGCTTCAATATGTGCTATTTACTGTGTACTCTCCAAATATATCAACTACATTACTTCCATTGAAAAACCAAGTGAAAATATTCATGTAGAAGTCTCGACATTGCTTTCAAAAAGATGTATATCATAATATCTATTTCAGCCTCAAAGTAATAAAATATAAGCATAATGTGTGGAAATTATTCATGTATAATTAAGTTCAACTAAAATCTGTGGGTGTTTTTTTTGTTTGTTTGTTTTGTTTTTGGGTCCGTTTGATGCTCAGGGGTTACTCCTCGCTAAGCGCTCAAAAATTGCCCTTGGCTTGGGGGGACCATATGAGATGTTGGGGGATTGAACCCCAGTCCTTCCTTGGCTAGCACTTGCTAGGCAGACACCTTAACTCTAGAGCCACTCGCCGACCCCAAATCTGTGTTTTTTAATATGATTTTAAAGTAGCTGTTAGTTCAACAAAATAAAATGATTTTTCAGAAGCAGGTCCTTAGGAAAGTTTACCTGTAGTCATTTATTTAATAAAAATTTTGTTTAGGTGTTTAGAAATTATTCTATAAATTTCTCCAAATTATCAGTGCATTTAAGGAATTTGTGCAAAAATTAAAACACTAATGGCTCAGACTGATATTACAGTGAATAGGGCATTTGTTTTGAAAGTTGCCGACTCAGGCTTGATATCCAGAAACATATATGGTCCCCTGATCCTGCCACAAGTGATTTCTGAGGCAGAGTCAGGAGTAATGCCTGAGTGCTGCTGAATGTGGCCCACAAACCAAAAAAAAAAAAAATTTACACAAATTATACTATTTTAGGCTACTCTATGATTACATATTTTATATTCTAATATTAAATATACCTACACATTTTTATGGTAATATTTAAATATATTGTTTTTAAAGGGGAGAAAATTAATAAAAAGCTATATGTGTTGATATATATATATATATATATATGTTATATGGTCACAGAAATAACAAATTTTGTAAGGCACTTTCTGGCATGGGATGACACAGGTTCAATCTTTAAAACCACATATGACCATTGTGAGAAGTGATACCTGAGCCAGGAATAAACCATAAGTACCACTGTGTGTGGTTGAAAATAATAAGTAGAAAAATAACTTAATTACACGTGAGTTCTATTTTAATATTTTCTATGATGCATATATTCAAATGACTGTAATCATAATCTAAAATTGTCTACTTTGGGCCGGAGAGATAGCATAAAGATAAGGCCTTTCCTTGCATGTAGAAGGATGATGGTTCAAATACCCAGCATCCTATATGGTCCCCCGGTCTGCTGGAGCTATTTCTGAGCATAGAGCCAGGAGTAACCCCTGAATGCTGCCAGGTATGACCCCAAAACAAACAAACATACAAAAACAAAACCAAAAACAAAATTGTTTACTTTGTCATGTTTTGCCAATAATTGTATTATATTCACTATTGAAATTTTCCATCTAAATATATCCTGTATAATTTTAGAAGTAAAATATTTAAATTTAAATTACAAATGTATCCACAAAAACAAAGCGGGAAGCATGGTATTTTGTAGAATAACATGAACTGATATTGGAAGGGAAGAATATAGCAGTGAGAGAATAAGTATATAAAATAAAGTATAAACACTAAAATTACAAATGTTTTCACTTGTATTTATTTATGGCTACAAATTTAGAAAATTATTTCTTTAATTAGTAATATTTTAAATCTATATTATGAAATAAATAAATATTTACACATTAATTTTAAATAGGAGCAAAATTTTATTCATAATAAGTAAATTTATTAATTATAATGATTAGGTAAATATGATGTTTATTATAGGTTATTAATTCCATATGCTCAACTTAATTTAAAATTAAAATATTTAGTTTTCTCAGTTTATAATCTTTTAAAAATTTTTGGTTGTTTCAGTTAGTAGTTTAGGGGAGTCAAAGTTGTTGTTGCTTGGTGTTACATCTAGACTTGGGGTTAGAGGTTGTACTAGAGACCACGTACTCCCAGGGATCAGAATACAGTTGATGGCATGCAAAATAAGTATCTTAACCTTGCATTATCTCTCAACCCCTAATTTTTCCCTTTTTTAAATTAAAATTTTTAATCTTTTGTTTACATTCGGAAGAATGCAGTTTATTATTAAGGGAAAAAAGCTGTGAGCATAGCAACTGGGAGAGAGACTGAGGAGACCAGTCCTCTTTGCCTATTTTTATTCTCTTCTGTGTCCTGAAAATCTCCTGAAAAGGCCAAGAAAGACCCAGCAAAAACTGTCTCCTAGAGGCAATCACACAGAAAGGCCAAGAAAGACTGAGTGAAAGCTGGCTACCAGAGGCGCCCAGCAGAAAGGTAGCTGTGAGCATAGCAAATGGGAGAGAGAGTGAAGGGACCTTTCACCTTTGCTGTTTCTCTTCTCTTCTGTCTCCTGAAACTCTACTGAGAACACCAAGAATGTCCCAGCAAAACTATCTCCTATAGGCTCCAGAAGAGCACATTCACTTTGCGGCCACGTGCTATTTCTAACTAATAAACCCCACAATAACATACAGAAAAAAATGACACTACAAAGGTGACAATGGAAAAACCTCACATGCAAACACCATGCACAGAGAATGATAATGATAGATCTGATTACCCAAAAAATACCAACCATCTGATTAATCTCTCAGATAAGGAGTTTAGAATAGAAAAATGGAAGATCCCTATGGAAATCAAAGAAAGCATAACTCTAACTGAACAAAACACAAAGATAGAATTCAGAAAACTGCAAACTGAAAATAATAGGTCTAAGAAACATGATAGATGAACTGAAAACCTCAATGGAAAGCCCCTGCAACAGGGTAACAGCAGCTGAGGACAGAATCAATGACCTGGAAGATCAAATGCACAACAACTCCATACAACAGAGGAGATTGAAAAAGAAACTTAAGGCAAATGATCAGACTATGGAAAAGTACTCAAAGAATGTGAACAGATGAAAATAGAAATCTTTGATAAACTCAAAATAGAAACAACATAAAATTATTTGGAGTCTGAGGGGCCCAGGAAGGAGATCCCCAGGAAAAAAATCAACAAAGACATCACCACAGAGAAATTCTCAAGAGCTAAAGATTACATGCTATCAAATCCTGCATGCCCGAAAAGTACCAGCTATAAAAGACTTAAATAAAAACACCCCAAGAAACATCCTATCACAATGACAAATCCCACAGATAGAAATAGAATACTGAAAGCAAAAAGATCACAAAGGGAAATTACATTAAAAGGAGCATTCTTAAGATTTACAACAGATATATCACAAGAAACTCTCAAGGCCAGAAAACAGTGGTAGGAGATTGTGACAAGACTGAATGAAATAGATGCTCCATATAGACTACTGTACCCAGCCCCACTCATGTTCAGGTTTGAAGGAAGGATACAGAGCTTTACAGATAAGCAACAGCTCAGAAACTTTACCAATGCAAAACCAATCTTAAAGGAATAACTGAAAGGTCTACTTTAAGACAAGACAGACCAACAGAAACACCAAATTTATACAAAAAGATGACATTACATCCCATGAAAATCATCTCCCTCAATGGCAATGGACTAAATGCACCAATTAAGACAAACAGAGTGGCTAAGTGGAACAAAAAGATGAATCCAAATTCCTGCTGCCTGCAATAGTCTGAACATACATATAATCAAAGTCAAAGACTGGAAGAAAATCATCCAAACAAACAACACCTTTAAAAAAGCTGGAGGGCCATATTAATATCAGATGACACAAACTTTACACTTCAGAAAAGTTGTAAAGGACAAAGATAAATACTTCATATTAAACAAGAGATATGTGCAACAAGAATAAATTGCACTACTAAACATATACACCCAATAAGAGACCAGCAAATTATATAATACAATTATTGTCAAATTTGAAAGAGGATATCAATAATAACACAATAATTGTGGGAGACCTCAACACAGCCTTGTCAACACTTGATAGATTAACCAGACTGAAACTTAACAAAAATATACAAGCCCTGACATGAGAAATGGAAGAAAGAGGACAAGTAGATCCATCCTTAGAAATCTGGTTACACATTCTTCTCCAATGTACATGAGTCATTCTCCAGGATAGACCACATGCTGGCACATAAAACATGCCTCCATAAAATCAAGTAAACAGGAATTTTTCAGGCTACTTTGCTGATCACAAGGCTCTGAAATTAGATGTGAAATACAAAGGAACACAAAAGAAAAACTTTAACAACTGGATATTAATCAGCTTACTACTGAAAAACCAGAGGGTCTGAGATGAAATCAAAGAGGAAACCAAAACTTTCCTGGAAAAAAATGACAGTGAAGATGCAAACTATCAGAACCTATGGGACAGAGCAAAAGCAGTACTGAGAGGAAAATTTATAAATTTGCAAGCATGCATTAGGCAGGAATTAGGGAATACATCAATAGTTTAATAATGTAGCTTATAAAAATGCAGCTTATAAAATTAGAAAATGATAAAAAAAAAACTAAAAATAGGGGGAAAAAAAGAAAATAAAGTTTAGAGCAAAAACCAATGAAGTGGAAACCCAAAAACAATCCAAAAGATCAATGAAAGCAGGTGATTCTTTGAAAAAAAAATTAAACAAGATTGATAGACCTTTGGCAAACTCACAAAGAGAGAGAGAAACTTGATAACATGTATTAGAAATGAAAAGGGGGATTCACTACAGATTTGAAAAGATTCAAAGGTAATTAGAGACTACTTTGAGAAACTTTATGTCACTAAAAATGAGAACTTGAATAAAATGGACAAATTCTTGGACTCTTCTAACATTCCACGGTGAATATGGATAATGTAGCATATCTAAACACCCCCATCACTATTGAGTAAATTAAAATGCTTAGCAAATGTCTGCCCCAAAACAAAAGCCCAGATCCAGATAGATTTATTAATAAATTCTTTCAAACCTTTCAAGAGGAACTACTACCAATCCTGGCAAGGCTCTTTCATGAAATTGAAAAAACAGGAACATTTCCAAATAGTTTTCATGAAGCCAACATCACCTTAATACCAAAACCAGACAGATATGCTGTCAAAAAAAGTTAATTACAAGCCAATATTCCTGATGAACACA
The DNA here is from genome assembly GCF_024139225.1 of Suncus etruscus. Lineage (NCBI taxonomy): Eukaryota > Metazoa > Chordata > Mammalia > Eulipotyphla > Soricidae > Suncus > Suncus etruscus. The sequence continues at coordinate 158,211,787 of NC_064850.1, read as the reverse complement.
GATGCAAAGATTCTCAATAAAATCCTGGCAAATATGATCCAATGCTTTATCAAGTAGTGAAATTGCTATGATTAAGCAGGTTTCACTCCAGGAATGCAAGGATGGTTTAAAATCCATAAATCTATCAACATAATACACATCAACAAAAAGAAAAATAAATATCACATGATCATATCAATAGATGCAGAGAAAGCATTTGCTAAGTTTTAACACCCATTCTGATAAAAAAAAATCTCAGCAAGATGGGAGTGAAAGGAATCTTTCTCAAAATAGATAAGGCCATCTACCAAAGCAACAGCAAATATTATCTTCAATGGAGAAAAACTAAAAGCCTTTTCTCTAAATTCTGGTACAAGACAAGGCTGTACTGAAAGTACTTGCTATAGCAATTATGCAAGAAAAAGATATCAAGGGCATCCAGATAGGAAAGGAAGAAGTCAAGCTCTCACTGTTTGCAGATGACATGATACTCTACTTAGAAAACCATAATGACTCTACCAAAAAGCTTCTAGATACAAAAAGATTTATATAGCAATGTGGGAGGCTACAAAATTAACACACATAAATTGCTACGAGTGGCTTCTGTTTAGCAGCATCACTGTGATTTTGGTGAATACCCTTCAAGGAGAGTGGGTTGCTCAGCTGGAGTACTGAGAAATATTAAATATAAAATAAATGAAACTACACATAGAGAATGTGGGGTCAACAAGTTTTTCTGGCAGGAGTGTGACAAGTTCATTTTCCAAACAGGGGGTTTTATAGGGGTAAGCCAGTCAGAGGTGAAGAATAATTATAATCACAAAGCAAAATACAATAGTAACTATACCTAAGCTATGGGTGTGCCTGTAAAAAATTCTTAGGTACAAAGGAGAAGGTCACACTCAAGGCAACTCTTTGCAAGCCTATTTCAAATGCAAAATCAAAACTAGGAGGAAGCAGCAAATATTTAGAAACTTGATCTTTCTGGTCTGGACTCCATTGTTTTAGAGCTCAAGTAAAGGAAAGAACCAATAACCTAGGGGTCTGCTTTCTGGCTATGCCCTTGACCATCAGAAACTGCAGTTGCAAGGACATATTTGAAAAAGAGAAAAAATATCATCTTAACTATAGGTTCTAAATATTACTCAGAAAAAGGGTTCTCTTAGTAATCTGTGGTGCTGGAATTTCTGAGCCAAATTATTCGATAGAGGCCACAATTTTACCTGAGATTTACAAAGGAGAGAAGCCACATAATGACCAAAAATGTAATGCCAACCATCTCTTTGGAAATTCCTCAACCATCCATGCTGGGGAAAAAGGCATCCACAGCAGGCCTTTTGAGGAATCCCATGGGGGTAATTTCAGTTCTCCCCACCAGAAAAATCTGAGAATACATCTGGTGGGCTGACTTACCCTAAAAATTTATGCATGCGTGTTAAGAAATCAATTGCCTTTTTATACACCAAAAATGATAGGGAAGAAATGGACATTAGAAAGACAACGACAAAGAAAACTACAAAACACTGCTCCAAGAAATAAGAGAGGACACGTGGAAGTGGAAACACGTACTTTGCTCATGGAATGGCACGATCAACATCGCTAAAATGGCAATACTTCCAAAAGCATTGTACAGATTTAACGTGATTCCTCTGAAGATACCCATGACATTCTTCAAACAAGTGGATCAAATATTTCTGAAATTTCATCTGGAACAATAAAAAACCTCAAATAGCTAAAGCACTCCTTGGGAAAAGGAATATGGGAGGCATTAGTTTCCAAAATTTTAAGCTGTATTACAAAGCAATAGTTATAAAAACAGCATGGTATTGGAATAAAGACAGACCCTCAGATTAGTGGAATAGGCTTGAGTACTCAGAGAATGTTCCTCAAATATATAACCACCTAGTTTTTGATAAAGGAGCAAGAAATCCTAAATGGAGCAAGGAAAACCTATTCAACAAGTGGTGTTGGCACAACTGGTTAGCCACTTGCAAAAAAGCGAACTCAGACCCTCAGCTAACACCATGTACAAAGGTAAAATCCAAATGGATTAAAGACCTTGATATCAGATCTGAAATTATAAGGTATATAGAACAACATGTAGGTGAAACACTCCAGGACATTGAGACTAAAGGCATCTTTAAGGAGGAGACAGCACTTTCCAAAAAAGTGGAAGCAGAAATAAACAGATGGGACTATATTAAGTTGAGAAGCTTCTGCATCTCAAAGGAAATAGTGCCCAGAATACAAAGGCCACCCACTGAGTGGGAGAAATTATTCACCCAATACTCATCAGATAAAGGGCTAGTATCCAAAATTTACAAGGTACTGACAGAACTATACAAGACAAAACAAGTAACCCCATCAAAAATGGGGAGAAGAAATGAACAAACACTTTGAAAAAGAAGAAAGGCAAATGGCCAAAAGACACATGACAAGATGCTCAACATCACTAATCGTCAGGGAGATGCAAATCAAAACTACTATGAGATACCATCTCACGCCACTGAGATTGGCACACATCACAAAAAAGGAAAACAAGCAGTGCTGGTGGGGATGTGGAGAGAAAAGAACTCTTTTTTACTTCTGGTGGGAATGCCATCTAGTACAACCTTTATGGAAAGTGATATGGAGATTCCTTCACAAAATGGAAATTGAGCTTCCATACGATCCAGCTATACCACTCCTAGGAATATACCCAAGGAACACAAAAATACAATACACAAATCCCTTCCTCACTCCTGTATTCATTGCAGCACTATTTACAATAGCCAGACTCTGGAAACAACCAAGATGCCCTTCAACAGATGAATGGCTAAAGAAACTGTGGTACATATACACAATGGAATAATATGCAGCTGTCAGGAGAGATGAAGTCATGAAATTTTCCTATACATGAATGTACATGGAATCTATTATGCTGAGTGATGTAAGTCAGAGGGAGAGAGAAAGACACAGAATGGTTTCACTCATCTATGGGCTTTAAGAAAAATGAAAGACATTTTTAACAGTATCTCAGAGACAAGAGAGATGAGTACTGGTAGGTGCAGCTCATGACATGAAGCTCATCACATAGAGTGATGAGTGCAGTTGGAGAGAAGACTACACTGAAAACTATCATAACAATGTGAATGAATGAGGAAAGTAGGAAACCTGTCTTGAGTACAGGTGTAGTGGGGTGGGGAGGAGGGGATCTGGGAAATTGGTGGTGGGAATGTTGCACTGGTGAAGGGGGGTGTTCTTTACATGACTGTAATCATACAACTATAATCATGTTTGTAATCATGGTGTTTAAATAAAGATAATTATATTAAAAAAAGAAGGACAACGACATTCACATTAGTGCCACACAAACTCAAATATTTTGGAGTCAACATGACTAAAGACGTGAAGGATCTATACAGAGAAAACTATAAAACCCTGCTCCAAGAAATAAGAAAGGACACACAAAAATAGAAACACATAACCAGCTCATGGATTGACAGTATTAACATCATTAAAATGGCAATACTCCCCAAATGATTGTACAGATTTAATGTGATCCCTCTAAAGATATTCATGACATTCTTCAAAGAAGTGGATCAAACACTTTTGAAATTTATTTGGAACAATAAACATCCTCAAATAGCTAAAACAATCCTTGGGAAAAGAAATTTGGGAGAAATTACTTTCCCCAATTTTAAACTGTATTACAAAGCAATAGCTATGAAAACAGTATAATATTAAAATAAAGACAGATGCTCAGATCAGTGGAATAGGCTTGAGTATGCAGAGAATATTCCCCAGACATACAATCACCTATTTTGATAAAGGAGCAAGGAATCCTAAATGAAACAAGGAAAGCCTCTTCAACAAGTTGTGTTGGCACAATTTGTTAGCCATTTTCATAAAGGCGAAAAAAAAAAAAAAAAAACCCAGCTAACAACATGTATGAAGGTAAAATCCAAATGATTAAAGACAAAGACCTTGATATAAGACCTGAAAACATAAGTTATACAAGATGAAACTACGCCTGTCCAGTGAGGACCAACTGAAAAATTGTGAGCGCAGGCTGTGTGTGTCTGTCTCCTGTCCTGTCACGTGAAACTCTTGGGAGTGGGTCAAAAAGAGGCTCCAGAAAACTTGCTCTCCCAGAAGCTCATTCTAGGGCTGGATCGCCAAGGAACTGCTTTATAACATGAAAACTGGCTATAAGCAGTACTTTACAGAAGCCAGGTACCCTGTTTGTGATATCAGGCTGGGAAAATCTACGAAACTACGCATGCCCAGTGGGGCCCGACTGTGAAAAATTGTGAGTGCTGCCTGTGTGTGTGTCTATCTCCTGTCTTGTTGCATGAAACTCTTGGGAGTGGGCCAAAAAGAGGATCCAGAAGAGCAAGGCCGCTCTGCTTTGCTACGTGGCCATGTGCTCTTTCTAAGAAATGAACACCATCACAACAAGAAGAAAAAAATTTCACTAAGAACTGTGCTGCATCACTGAAGCCCAGAATTTTTCTCCTGACTGTCTTCTATGCTGCATGCTCGGGCCTAAGATTTGATCCTCTGTGAGGCTTCATCCACAGAGGACTCCCCTCACTTGGAGGCAAGTTGACCCATCCAGAAAGGGTGGAGCCAGAGGAGTGTGGCTGCCTGCATCATTTAGCCAATGAATACCACCACAACACACATAAAAACCCACAATACAAGTGTGACAATGGGGAAACAACGCAGGCCAGCATCAGACATAGAGAATGAAGATGACAATTCTGAGGACCAGTTAATGACCAAACAACTAATCAACCTCTCAGATAAGGACTTTAGACTAGCAATATGGAAGATCCTCAATGAACTCAAAGAAACATGGATAGAGTTGAACAGAACACTAATAAGAACCAAGAAAATATGAAGACAAAAATCACAAAACTCCAAACTGAAATAACATGTCAACTAACAAGTCTGAAAAATTCAGGAAACGAAGTGAATGACAAAATGGATGAGCTCTGGGACAGGGTATCAGAAGCTGAGAATAGACTTGGTGCAGTAGAAGATGAGATAAATAATAATACATACCACGGGAGAGATTGGAAAAAAAACTTAAAGCAAATGAACAGACAATGGAAAAATTAGTCAAAGAATGGGAACAGATGAAAATAGAAGTCTATGATAAAATCAACAGAAACAACTTAAGAATCATTAGAGTCCCAGAGACCCAGGAAGAAAATTTCCAGAAAGAATCAACGGTCAAGAACATCATTAAAGAGAACTTCAGAGTTAAAGAATGTATGTGATCAAATCCTGCATGCTCAGAGTACCAACCGAACGAGACCCCAGAAAAAATACCCCAAGACACATCCTAGTCACAATGACAAATCCCACAGAGAGAGACAGAATTCTGAAAGCAGCAAGATCAAAAAGAGACATTACATTCAAGGGAGCATCCTTGAGATTTACAGTAGACCTGTCACCAGAGACACTCAAGTCCAGAAAGCAGTGGTGGGATATTGTGACAAGACTGAATGAAATGAATGCTTCACCTAGAATACTGTATCCAGCAAAACTCACTTTCCAGTTTGATGGAAGAATACACGGTTTCACAGACAAAAAACAGCTAAGAAACTTTACAGACTGAAAACCAGTCTTAAGAGAAAAACTGAAAGACCTAATTTAAGACAAGGCTAACCAAAAGACACACCAAATTTCGATATAAAGATGGCATTAAATCCCAGGACAATTCTTTCTCTCAACATCAATGGACTAAATGCACCAGTTAAGAGACACAGAGTGGCTAAGTGGATCAAAAAACTCAATCAACCTTCTGCTGCCTACAAGAAACGCACCTGAATAGTCATAACAAACAGAGACTCAAAATAAAAGGCTGGAGAAAAATTATCCAAGCAAACAACACCCATAAAAAAGCTGGAGTGGCCATGCTAATATCAGATAATGCAAACTTTATACTCAGGAAGATTGTAAGGGACAAAGATGGACATTTTATATTAATCAAGGGGTATGTAGACCAGGAAGAAATAACTCTCCTAAACATATATGCACCGAATGAGGGGCCAGCAAAATATTTAATGCAACTGTTGACAAATCTGAAAAATAATATCAATAACACAATAATTATGGGGGACCTCTACATGGCTTTGTCAACACTGGATAGGTCAACCAGACTAAAACACAACAAGAAGATACTAAACCTGAGGAGAGAAATGGAAGAAAGAGGCCTAGTGCATATATATAGGATACTCCATCCCCAGAAACCTAGCTACACATTCTTCTCCAATGTACATGGGACATTCTCCAGGATAGACTACATGCTGGCACATAAAACATACCTCCATAATATCAAGAGGATAGAAATATTGTAGGCTACCTTCTCTGATCACAAGGCTCTGAAATTATTTGTGAATTCCAAAGGAACACAGAAGAAAAACTTTAACACCTGGAAGTTAAACAGCCTCATACTGAATAACCAGTGGGTCTAAGATGAAATCAAAGAGGAAATCAAAAAGTTCCTGGAAACAAATGATAATAAAGACACAAACTATCAGAATTTATGGGACACACCAAAAGCAATACTGAGAGGAATATTTATACCTTTGCAAGCACACATCAGGAAGGAAGAAGAGGCTTACCTGAGTAGCTTAATGACACAGCTAATAGAACTAGAAAGTGCTCAACAAAAGGACCAAAAAATAGGGTGACAGAAGAAAATAACAAAGCTGAGAGCAGAAATCAACCAAGTGGAAACCCAAAAAAATAATCCAAAAGATCAATAAAAGCAGAAGTTGGTTCTTTGAAAAAAATAAACAAGATTGATAGACCACTGGCAAAACTAACAAAGAAAGAGAGATAAATTTATAAGTCATATTAGGAATGAAAATGGAGAGATCACTACTGATATGGCAGAGATTCAAAGGGTAATCAGAAACTACTTTGAGAAACTCTATGCCACTAAAAATGAGAACCTGGAAGAAATGGATAAATTCTTGGACTCTTATAATCTTTCACGGTTGAAGGAAAAGAATGTAGCATATCTAATCTCCCCCATCACTATTGATGAATTAAAATGGTAATCAAATGTCTGCCCAAAAACAAAAGCCCAGGCCCAGGTAGATACATTAATGAATTCTTTCAAACTTTCCAAGAGGAACGACTACCAATCCTGGCAAGACTCTTTCATAAAATTGAACAAATGGAAACACTTCCAAATAGCTTTTATGAAGCCAACATCACCTTGATACCTAAACCAGACAGAGATTCTACGAAAAAAGAAAAAAAATATCACTGATGAATGAAGATGCAAAGATCCTCAACAAAATCCTGGCAAATAGGATTCAGTGCCTCATTAAGAATAATTATCCAGGGCCGGAGAGATAGCATGGAGGTAAGGCATTTGCCTTTCATGCAGAAGGTCATTGGTTCGAATCCCGGCGTCCCATATGGTCCCCCGTGCCTGCCGGGAGCAATTTCTGAGCATGGAGCCAGGAGTAACCCCTGAGCACTGCCTGGTGTGACCCAAAAATCACACACACACACAAAAAAAGAATATTATCCACTACGATCAAGTAGGTTTCAACCCTAGGAATGCAAGGATGGTTTAACATCCATAAATTTATCCACATAATACACAACATCAACAACAAAAAAAAATAAAAATCACATGATCATATCAATAGATGCAGAGAAAGTATTTGATAAGGTCCAACACCCATTCTTGATCAAAACTCTCAGCAAGATGGGAATGGAAGTAACCTTTCTCAATATAGTTAAGGCCATCTACCCAAATCAGAGACAAATATTGTCCACAATAGAAAAAAACTGAAAGTCTTTCCTCTAAATTCTGTCACAAGACAGGCTGTCCTCTCTCACCACTCCTATTCAACACAGCACTGGAAGTACTTGCTATAGCGACTAGGCAAGAAAAAGATATCAAGGGAATCCAGATAGGAAAGGAAGAAGTCAAGCTCTCACTGTTTGCAGATGACATGATACTCTACTTAGAAACCCTAAAGTCTCTACAGAAAAGCTTCTAGAAACAAAAGACTCATAGAGCAAGGTGGCAGGCTACAAAATTAACACACAAAAATTAATGGCCTTTCTATACACGAATAGTAATAAGGAGGAAATGGACATTAAGAAAGCAACCCCATTCACAATAGTGCCACACAAACTCAAATATCTTGGAATCAACTTGACTAAAAATGTGAACGACCTATACAAAGAAAACTATAAAACTCTGCTCCAAGAAATAAGAGAGGTCACACGGAAATGGAAGCACATACCCTGCTCATGGATTGGCAGGACTAACATCATCAAAATGGCAATACTCCCCAAAGCATTATACAGATTTAATGCAATCCCTCTAAAGATACCCATGACATTTTTCAAAGAAGTGGATCAAACACTTTTAAAATTCATTTGTAACAATAAACACCCTAGAATAGCCAAAGCAATCATTGAGAAAAAGTATATGGTAGCAATTACTTTCCCCAACTTTAAACTGTACTACAAAGCAATAGTTATCAAAACAGCATGGTATTGGAATAAGGACAAGCCCTCAGATCAGTGGAGTAGGCTTGAATACTCAGAAAATGTTCCCCAGACATACAATCACCTAATTTTTGATAAAGGAGAAAGGAATCCTAAATGGAGCAAAAAAAGCCTCTTTAACAAGTGGTCTTGGCACAAGTGGCTAGCCACTTGCAAAAGATTGGACTTAGACCCCCCAGTTAACTTCATGTACAAAAGTTAAATCCAAATGGATGAAAGACCTCGATATCAGACCCAAAACCCTAAGATATATAGAACAACACGTAGGTAAAACACTCCCGGACATTGAGACTAAAGGCTTCTTCAAAGAGGAAACTGCACTCTCCAAGCAAGTGAAAGCAGATATTAACAAATGGAAATATATTAAACTGAGAAGCTTCTGCACCTCAAAGGAAATAGCCCCCAGGATACAAGAGCCCCCCACTGAGTGGGAGAAACTATTCACCCAATACCCATCAGACAAGGGGCTAATCTCCAAAATATACAAGGCACTGACAGAACTTAACAAGTAAAAATCATCTAATCCCATCAAAAAATGAGGAGAAGAAATGGACAGACACTTTGACAAAGAAGAAATACAAATAGCCAAAAGACACATGAAAACATGCACCACATCACTAATCATCAGGGAGATGCAAATCAAAACAACTATGAGGTACCACCTCACACCCTAGAGATTGGCACACATCACAAAGAATGAGAACAAGCAGTGTTGGGAGGGATATGGAGAGAAAGGAACTCTTATCCACTGCTGGTGGGAATGCTGTCTAGTTAAACCTTTATGAAAGCAAAATACGAAGATTCCTCCAAAAACTGTATATTGAGCTCCCATATAACCCAGCTATACCACTCCTAGGAATATACCCTAGGAACACAAAAATACAATACAAAAATCTCTTCCTTGCACCTATATTCATTGCAGCAGTATTTACCATAGCATGACTCTGGAAACAGCCAAGATATCCTTCAACTGATGAATGGCTTAAGAAACTGTGGTACATATACACAATGGAATATTATGCAGCCGTCAGGTGAGATGAAGTCATGAAATTTTCCTATACATTGATGTACATGAAATTTATTATGCTGAGTGAAATAAGTCAGAGGGAGAGAGAAAGACACAGAATGGACTCACTCATCTATGGGTTTTAAGAAAAATGAAAGACATTCTTGAAATAATAACTTTCAGACACATAAGATAAAAGAGCTGGTAGTTACAGCTTACCTCATGAAGCTCACCACAAAGAGTGATGAGTTTAACTAGAGAAATAACTACATTTTGAACTATCCTAATAAATAGAATGTATGAGGGAAATAGAAAGCCTGTCTCGAGTAAGGCAGGGGCTGGGTGGGGAGGAGGGAGATTTGGGACATTGGTGATGGGAATTTTGCACTGGTGATAAGTGGTGTTCTTTACATGACTGAAACCAAAACACAATCATGTATGCAATAAAGTTGTTTACAAAAAACATAAGTTATACAGAAGAACACATAGATAAAAAACAATCCATCACATTGAGACTAAAGGCATCTTTAATGATGAAACAGCACTCTCCAAGCAAGTGGAAGCTGAGATAAACAGATGGGAATATTAAGCTGAGAAGCGTCTCCACCTGAAAGATAATTGTGCTCAGGATCTAAAGCCTTCCAGAGTGGGAGAAACTATTCACCCAATACCCATCAGATAAGGGGCTAATATCCAAAACATACAAGGCACTGACAGAATTTAACAAGAAAAATAACGTCTAATCCAGTCAAAAAGTGGGGATAAGAAATGAGCAGACATTTATCAAAGAAGACGTACAAATGGCCAAAAGACACATGAAAAAAAGCTCCATATCACTAACCCTCAGGGAGATGCAAATCAAAACAACTATGAGGCACTATCTCACGCCACAGACATTGGCACACATCACAAAGAATGGCAATAAGCAGTGCTGGCTGTGGAGAGAAATGGACTCTTATTCACTGCTGGTAGGTATGCCATCTAGTCCAACTTTTATGGCAAGCAATATAGAGATTTTTCCAAAAACTGGAAATTGAGCTTCCATACGATCCAACTATACCACTCCTAGGGATATACCCTCGGAACACAAAAATACAATACAAAAATCCCTTCCTTACACCCATATTCATTGCAGCGCTATTTACATCCAAGATGCCCTTCAACACATGAATGGCTAAAGAAACTGGTACATATACAAAATGGAATATTATGCAGCCTTTAGGAAAAATAATCTCATTAAATTTTCCCATACATGGATGTACATGTTATCTATTATGCTGAGTGAAAAAAGTCAGAGGGAGAGAGATAGATCTTGTATAGTATCAATCATTTATGGGTTTTAAGAAAAAAAACGTTTTTGCAATAATTCTCTGAGACAAAAGAGAGGAGGTCTGGAAGGTCTAGCTCATGACATGAATCTCACCATAAGGAGTGATAATTGCAATTAGAGAAATAACTACAATTAGAACTATCATAACAATGTGAATGAATGAGGGAAGTAGAAAGTTTATGTAGAGTACAGGGGGTTTGGGGTGAGTAGGAGGGAGTTTTGGGGCATTGGTGATGGGAAAGTTGCATTGGTGAAGGGGGGGGGTATGTTCTTTACATGACTAAAACCCAGCTACAATCATATTTGTAATCAAGGTGTTTACATAAAGATATCAATAAAAATTAAAATGATTGAAAAACCACTATCAAAACTCCCAAAGAAAGGGAGAGTTTCTTAATAAACTGGATTAGAAATAAAAAGGTGGAGATCACTACAGACAATACAGAGATTCAAAGGATAATCGGAGACTACTTTGAGAAACTCTATGCCATAAAATATGACAATCTGTCAGAAATGAATAAATTAGTGGACTCTTCCATGGTTGAATTAGGATGATCTAGCATATCTAAAAATCCATCTCTATAGAGGAAATTAAAATGGTAATCAAAAGTCTCCCCCAAAACAAAAGCTCAGACCCAAATGAATTCACTTTCAAGAGGAACTACTACAAATACTTTTCAAGCTCCTTCTGGAAAAGAAAGAAAGAAACACTCCCGAATAGTTTTTCTGAAGCTAAAATCACCCTGATACCAAAACTTGATAAACATGCTGCAACAAAAGAAAACTACAAATTAATATCCCTGATGAATACAGATGCAAAGATCTTCAACACAATTCTGACATATAGGATCCAACGACTCATCAAGAAGGTCATACACCATGACCAATTAGGTTTCATTCCAGGGATGCAAAAATGGTTTAACATATATAAATTAATCAACATACTATACCATATCAAATAAGGAAAAATAAAAACCATATGATCATATACATAGATACTTAAAAAAAGCCCAACAAAAGAAAAAAAAAGTAAAATATAAGGCAGGACTTTTAAATAATTTAAATTATTTACCTGAGTTAATTTTGATTTATTAGACTATACTTATTTTATCATAGAAATTTAAACATATTCAAAATATGTTGCAATTCCAACCCTGATATCAAATTACAAGTATCTCTTCACTACAGTCCATTTTACTTTCTCTCCCCTTTCATATTTTGCCTTCTTTATACTCTCATTTGTTGTTGAATAAGTAGATCATTTTCATATTTTTATCATTGAAAACAAGGTTCATTAATTAGTTTCCATACTTAGATAAATATCTATAAGTAGTATCACTATATAATATGCTTATAATATGTAATATTATAGTATGTTATAATATAATGTAATATCATTTCATATTATATATTATATAATACAATATAATATAATATATTATATGATGTAATGCAATTTAATATTATATGCTATAATTAATGTCACGTCATATCATAATGTGATATAATAATATACTATACTATAATATAATATAGGCTCATAATTTTATTTATTTTATTTATTATAAATATTATTTTGTTATATTGTGATATTCACAGGCTATCCTCATCTCTGTTCTCACAGTTCTTTGGAGATCATAAAGTGCCTGGATTGAACCATGATCTCCAGCATGCAAACAAAATGCAATATATTTGGAATGATGTCTTTAGCCATGCATTCCTTTAAATTTTTAGTTTTTAAGAAATCTGGAAGCCAGAGAGATATCATAGAGGTAGGGTGTTTACCTTGCATGCAGAAGGATGGTGATTCGAATCCCCAGCATTCCATATGGTCCTCCGAGCCGGCCAGGAGTAACTCCTGAGTGCTGCAGAGTGAGACCCCCAAAAGAGAAATCTCTATTTTATCACCATTTTAAACAAATATATGTTGCAATTCACCTTGTAAGTGTTACTTTTCTCTACAGCCCCAGTAACAGTTGTCAGATGTTATTTTGGTTTTCTGATAAAGAACATCCTCACATGTGTGAATACAAATATTATTGTTTTGATTTGCATTTATCTTATACTAAAAATAAGAATGACATTTCATCACATGTATTATGACCATGAACATATCTTCTTGGTCAGATATATATTAAGTTCTTTTTTTTTTTAATAATTTTTTTATTTTGAATTATGAGAATAAAAGATGCAAAGAAAGAGGATAAGGTAAAGTTACAGTGGAAGGACAATCACCCATAACATAATTATCAGAAGTCCCCTTGCTGATATCTTAACTTTGAACTTTCACCAAAGAAAGTTAAGATAAATAAAACAGAATCCATGTGCAATTACTTTGTCCCTCAAGTCTCCAGATTGTAGCACATTATAATATTTCTTAACAGCACACAAGGCAATCTAAAGCCATCAAACTTACGTAACTCCTTAAACATTAGAGGCATAGTATTTTTTACATTTCCATGTACATGCATATTAGCTTAAGTTAACCTCAAATTTTAAGTGGGTGCATTTTAAGGATTAGAGTCAAAGGAGCACAGTAAAAACGGTGTTAGAGTGGCAATTGTTGTTTGCATAGGCCCACCAAAATATGAGAGGCATGGAAAGGAATAACCTTGGCCTAAATACAAAGAGATCCTACCCCTGAAGTTTCCTGGCATAAGACCAGCTCTAGGCCTCAGGAAAGTTATCGTTCGATCCAAGACTTTGTCTGTAGTGCCAACACACTTTTCACACAGTCTCTGTTGTTGGTCTCATGTTTCTGTATTAAAGATTCTAGAATCTGCATGTCCTACATTGAAGTCATGATGTGGAGTGCCTTCTCGTTTCACCTCACCATGAAAGGGCAATGCAGGAAGCCCTTTCCTGTAAGCAGGTTGTTGTTGTTAAGTCTTCTCAGTGTTAAGGGAAGTCTCTTTTGAGCAGGACGATGTCTGAGCAGTGGTAGGGTCTTCCGTGGTAGAGGATTGCTTCCAGGTGATGTTATAGACAAACCTCACAATTAAGGGGCAATACAGCAAGCCCTGACCAGTAAGCAGGTCTTTGTTCTTGTTGTCTTCTCAGTGTTAAGGGGTGTTTCTTTTGAGTAGATGTCAGAGCAGCTGTAGGGTCTTTCCTGGTACAGGAATGCCACCAGGTGATGTTATATACAACCTTGGATGTTTTGTAAATGTCTTCTGTAGATCAAGGGGTGAATGGAGAATGTCCATTCTTCTGAGGCCTGTGCCAGGTCTTTATGTCAATGTTCAGGGTGTAAGGTCTCATTGCACTACAAGATTTTTATTAGATAAGAACTTATTGGTATGTATAGTATTTTTCCATGTTAGTGTGCCTTCGCAAACAAGATATAAAGCCACGTGGTGCTATCAGATATATGGGGGCATTAGAACATTTCCAACAAGACCCATGACTTGGTTCAAACATAAGTATTAAACTGAGGGATTCTTTCACACCAAATTCCATATTGAGCAGTTCACAAAGAGAAGATAAAATACATGGGGGGGGGGGGGAAATCATCACTGTATAAGAAAGTATTTAGCAAAAGTTATAGCCGTCAAAGAAAACACCCATAAAATGTTGAAAAGATATGTGTCCTTTTTATGCCTTTTAAAATAGTTGGGTGGGTGTTAACTCTAGGGCACCACTTTGGTCTGTGACTTAGGACTCAACAGTACTTAAGTTAGAAAGGGTATAAAAGGAGTAATGATGATAGGAGTTAAAGAAGTTAAAGAGAAATATGAACTTATGAAGGGGTATGCAAAAGGGCAGAGTAAAAAATAGACATTCTGCATACATAAAAACATAATTCAATGATAGTGAGTACTATTAAAGTTTCTTGTGAGAGTACTATTACAGTTTCTTGTGAGAGTACTATTAATGTTTCTTGTGAGAGTACTATTAATGTTTCTTGTGAGAGTACTATTAATGTTTCTTGTTTTGAAAATGTAGACTGGACAGAGATTACCAGTGCCAGCCAAACCTCCTCCTGCTAGACTCCCGGCTCCCAGGAAGGAGAGATCCTTCAAGAAGCTGGGAGACCAGAAGCTCAGAGCCCCACCCAGACCCTCCCTAAGGAGCCGCATGGATGGTGGGGGGAGGTCTAGGGTACCTTCAAGCTCCACCAAGGGACCCAACTCACCGGCCTGCCCAGGCGTGTGGCCCGAGGAAGCCCTGGAGATCTGGAGCAAGGCGGCAGAGGGGTGCTGGGGTTACCCAAGTCCCGCACCCCCCCTAGGCCTGGCCAAGCAGGCCTCCGGCATGGCGGGGGCCTGCCAAACCTCCTCCTGCTAGACTCCCGGCTCCCAGGAAGGAGAGATCCTTCAAGAAGCTGGGAGACCAGAAGCTCAGAGCCCCACCCGGACCCTCCCTAAGGAGCCCCATGGATGGTGGGGGGAGGTCTAGGGTACCTTCAAGCTCCACCAAGGGACCCAACTCACCGGCCTGCCCAGGCGTGTGGCCCGGGGAAGCCCTGGAGATCTGGAGCAAGGCAGCAGAGGGGTGCTGGGGTTACCCAAGTCCCGCACCCCCCCTAGGCCTGGCCAAGCAGGCCTCCGGCATGGCGGGGGCCTGCCAAACCTCCTCCTGCTAGACTCCCGGCTCCCAGGAAGGAGAGATCCTTCAAGAAGCTGGGAGACCAGAAGCTCAGAGCCCCACCCAGACCCTCCCTAAGGAGCCGCATGGATGGTGGGGGGAGGTCTAGGGTACCTTCAAGCTCCACCAAGGGACCCAACTCACCGGCCTGCCCAGGCGTGTGGCCCGGGGAAGCCCTGGAGATCTGGAGCAAGGCGGCAGAGGGGTGCTGGGGTTACCCAAGTCCCGCACCCCCCCAAGGCCTGGCCAAGCAGGCCTCCGGCATGGCGGGGGCCTGCCAAACCTCCTCCTGCTAGACTCCCGGCTCCCAGGAAGGAGAGATCCTTCAAGAAGCTGGGAGACCAGAAGCTCAGAGCCCCACCTGGACCCTCCCTAAGGAGCCGCATGGATGGTGGGGGGAGGTCTAGGGTACCTTCAAGCTCCACCAAGGGACCCAACTCACCGGCCTGCCCAGGCGTGTGGCCCGGGGAAGCCCTGGAGATCTGGAGCAAGGCGGCAGAGGGGTGCTGGGGTTACCCAAGTCCCGCACCCCCCCCAGGCCTGGCCAAGCAGGCCTCCGGCATGGCGGGGGCCTGCCAAACCTCCTCCTGCTAGACTCCCCCTATATTAAGTTCTTAAACCTATTATTCAAAGTTTTTGTTTTCTTATCACTGTGGGTTTTTGAGTTCTATATGTGTCTTTTATATTAGTGTTCCTCACATGTATGGTCTGAACCTATTTTCTTACAAATTTTTATTTAATACTAATTTTTTTCACTTAGAAAGTGAAAGAAGCTTTTAGTTTAGAAGATTTTAGATTTTTTTTATTTTATCATTGTTTTGTTTTTCTTTCCAAAGAAAACATTCTTTACTCAGGAAAACATTGAGGGAAATATGGTCTGTTCTACCTTAGTGTGTTTTTTTTAACATATTTTGTGGTATTATATATTACTATTGAAGTTTTTTATTCATGTTGAGTTGACTTTTGTGTGTGATATGACATTTATATAGCATACATGTGTATACATATTATTCATAAACAAAAATAATTGTTCACAAAAATCTAGAATGTTTATACTTGTTGTTCACTTTGCTGATGTTATCTAATGCAATTTATTTACTGGTAACATAAAATTAACCATTAATAATTATAAACTTTTGTATACTTTCTCTGACAAACTCCCTGTCACAGTCTTAAACAACCTTCTGTGCATTTCACAGTTTATTCTTAGTGAGAAGTGCTTATTTCCTTTTGAACTCTAATGTTACAAGCAATGAAAAATGAATATAGTTTTCTTTTCAATTCACAGTTCATATCTAAGTACTTCTCACCAGGAGAGCTTCAGAATTTTGCTGAAAGCTAAATGCATATTTTAGTAAATGGCAATTTTGACCTATGAGAAATCTACTGAATATTTGAATGCCATATTCCTAATGTTAAGGTGGATGGCTCACAGAATTATAGAAAAATATTTTATTATTATAAATGCTACATGTTTTAGCATTTATATTCCATATCTATTTCACACTTAAAACTTGCATATCACATTAATACAAGTGATTTTAAGGAATATTTAACAATTTTAAAATTAAACTTTAAGTTATATTACATTATATAGTTTTTAAAAAATTGAATATTAAAAATATTTATGTAAATTAATATATATCGATGTACTAAATTTGTTTATATGATATATATCATACAAAAGATAAATA
Organism: Suncus etruscus; assembly: GCF_024139225.1. Lineage (NCBI taxonomy): Eukaryota > Metazoa > Chordata > Mammalia > Eulipotyphla > Soricidae > Suncus > Suncus etruscus. The sequence continues at coordinate 158,194,656 of NC_064850.1, read as the reverse complement.
AATGTTACTAAAGTCTTAAAATATACTATAAACTGCAGATAAGGCACACTTAACTGTAATACAATAAATAATAAATGTGATCACAAAATTACTAATATTTATTTAAATGACAGAGTTAGGAAGAACAAATACATGAAATAGATTACTCACTAAAATTACTTTTTGCAAGCAGTCACTACCTTTGGAATAGAGTGGTTATTTGTGAATTGTACATTTGTTGAAAATTAATAATGTTTCATATGTAGTCTTCCAGTAAATATAAATTATGGGAGTTAAAACATTGTATTTCCTAATGTCATAAGAAAGAAAGACTGTATGAAATCTCCTATATAATAATATAAAATAATAGGGCTATAAATAATGGCTTTACAATTGCATTGCTCTCCTATAATCAGCCACAAAGATATTCTAATAAAAGAAGACACATTGGAATATTCTAAAACTTAATATTATTAATATGACCCTCTCCTCGATGCATTGTATGACTTTAAAGCAATGATCATCAAAATTACCAAAAATCCTTGATACCATTAATGAATATTAATTCAACAAGGATGAAGGATCTTCAAATCACCTAAATTCACAAAAAAAAAGGAAGAAAATATAAATAGAAACTTAATGTTTTTAACTTTTACCAATGTTCTTCATGATTTTAACCTATTGTCTTTGTTTTGGGAATCACACCTAGCAGCGCTTAGGGGTTACTCCTGGCTCTATACTCAGAAATCGTTCCTGGCAGGCTCAGGGGACCATATGGGATGCCGAGATTCGAACCATGGTCCTTCTGCATGCAAGGCAAACGCCCTACCTCCATACTATTTCTGGCCCCATGATTTGACCCTATTGAAAAAGAAAATAAAAGTGAATTTGGGGGCCAGAGCAGTGGTAGAGTGGTAGGGCATTTGCCTTGCACGTGGCTGACTTAGGACATCCCCAGATGTCCCATATGGTCCTGCAAGACAGGAGGGATTTCTGAGCCCACAGCCAAGAGTAACCCGTAAGTGTCACTGGGTGTGGTCCAGAAACCAAAAAAGAAGAAAAAGAAATAAAAAGGGAATTTGAGCAAATGCTACTTAAGCAAAATAAAAACATCTGCACAAATAACAAAATAACTAACAAAATAACTAAAATTAAAATATGTAAAATTAAACAGGAGTAAGTATTTGAATTAATAAAGGACTAATGTACATGATTTATAAAGCACAAAACTTAAACTTCATGAACAAACCTTTTATAAGTGAAAAATGGAAATGGTCACTTTTTCAAGCAGCATTAAATGTTTATACACAGATGCCCAACAAGCGTATGAAGAAGTAATTACTGATTATATGAAAAACTAAAATAAAAATGAAAATGAATTATCACTCTCCAAAGAGATAAAGGCCTACTTTAAAAACTACTAAAACAAAAAGAACAATTGAGAATGGGATTAAAAAGGAATGCTTATTTAATTTATGATGGGACTCATTTGATTTTGCCTCATTTGAAAACAGGATGAATTAAATTAAAAAATTAATAGGACTTCATATTATCTAGTGATTTTGCTACTTGAAATCAAGCCAAAAATATTAATTCAAAATGCATTAAGGAGGGGCCAGAGAGATAGCACAGGGATAGGGTATTTGCCTTGCATGTGGCTGATCCAGGATGAATGATGGTTCAATTTCAGGCATCTCATATGATCCCCATAGCCCTCCAGGAGTGAATGCTGAGTGCAGAACCAGGAGTAACCCCTTAGCACCACTGACTGTGACTCAAAAACCAAAACCAAACAAATAAACACACACACACACAACACAACACAACACACAGCATTAAAGAAAGCAAACTCTCGGTAAACTGAATAAAGCACTATTTACAAAGACCTTGAAAAAAGGGCAAAAAGCAAGTACACCCAAAAATATCTCTGGAAAGAAGTTCTAGTATCTAAACATGTAAAATGCTATTTAACTAAACAAATAAAGTAAAAGCTTTTATTTCTTTTTTTAGCTTCAACTAACTCCATAGAGGTTGTCACGGTAAAAGATCAAAGACATAATATCATACATATGTAGATTATACATATTTCAGAATTAACCCTGAGATTTTAGTGATGTAACTGAGAATACCAAAAATGGGATTGGACAGATAAAATTATATCCAGGTACTTTTTTTAATATAGCTACAATAGTGTTGGGTGTGTTATAGAAGCTATGTAAGCCTAAAACACTATGATTCATAAGCCCAATAAATATGAAATCTAATTTTATCCTCTAAGCACTTTTAAAGTTGTTTTTCATCAAAAAGTGTGACGAAGAAGTTATGATCATTCAGTTCATGATCAATACTATGTCTACATATTTTTTTGTACAAATACATCAGGCAAAATGTATTCTCCAATGAATTTCATGATCTCACAATTTCAAAAGATAAATGCCTTGTTTAATATTCTTTGATTGTTAACCTGGCGAGGGGAATCTCACCAGTAATGTTCAGGAGCAGGGAGTCAATCAACTGATACACACACACAAAAATTGTTTACCTGCTGCAGTTTAACAATATTTAGAGCCATCCTGCCAGCTCTGGAGGACCTTGAGTGGCCGATCTATGTCTGAGATCATAAATGGGGTCTGGTATATTTTAGTCCTGTGATACTACTACTGTAAGTTATCCTCTGATCTTTTATTTAGTACTCATTCTGGAGGTAGATCATGTTTTCAATGACTATATATGGTTTTGAGAATCAAATAGAAGTCATTTGCATGTAAGAACAAACCCCTTATGCGTTGTGCTCTCTCTTGGTCCAATATTTTTTATTCTATATTATTATTCCTAATGTTATTGATGATTTTAGTCTTTCATATAGAAATATATCAAAAGTAAAAGATGTCAAGCACATTAAATCTTCAACCAAATGAGTTCAGTTCACTGGCTAATAATGTCAAAGAAAAGATTTTGTCATCAATGATAGAAACCTCTATAAAAAAAAAAAACACATACAAAGCAGCAGTTGAAGCAGGCCGGTTTGCCATTAAACAGATGGGTTTGTAAAAAAATGAAGAAAAAAGAAAAAAATGACTTCAGACAGAAACAAAAGAGTGAACATTAATAAGAATGCTATTCCAACTATATGGGGTGGTGTGAAATGAGGTGTGAAGTTTGGAGCGGGTGAAAGAGAACAAAATATATTACATGGAGGCATCTTATATTTAGTAGCTATGATATTTGAATTTCTCACTTTTTGTCATTGAAAGACCTTGAAATCTTGAGAGCTTGCCCTAAAGATTGATTATTCTTATATAAAAATGAGTTGTATTTGCATTATTTTTAAACTATTGCAAACTTAAAAAAGGATTATGTTTTGCTAAGGTATATTGTGTTTATTTGAAAAATCTCTTTCATGAGAATATAGGCTAGGGCTAGACAGACAATGCAGCTGCTAACATTCTTTCCTTGCATGTAGCTGACCCTTGCTCAATTTCAGCACTATGTTGTCAATGAACAACTCTAGATTTATTGAACACACAACTGAAACAAACACTTTCTCATCACACAGCATACCTCCTCAGTAGCTTCTGAACACCTTTGGTAATCTATAAAAAAAAAATAACACAACTTGAAAAGAATATACTTTAATTGGATAATGATATTGAATTACTAAGTGTTACTTAGTTTGGTAATTTGCTTTCAAGTTTTTATATGCTTGTTTTCTTTTGAGTTAAAAATAAAATTAGAATCTAGGCCAATATATTTATGGTGAAAATGATCTAGTGTAAAAAGCAGTAATTGTACTCTGACTTTCAAATTAAAAACATTGGAAGACATTATTTTAAACATTCTTTTTGCCCAACAAAACAGAAAGGTGCATACTTGTGAAATTTTAACATTTTAGAATAATATACATGTATGCTTAATCTAGAGAATTTCAATAATATTTGAATTACATCTTTAATATAAAAGTTGAAACATTTGACCAGATTAATCTTGCTTTGTTTTTATGAAATTAATTACAATTAATTGCAATTTAACAATTAAGTTAGGAACATATCAAGACAGGCCACTCTTAATAATTTACAACATTATCATAAGATTAATGAATCCATATTATAATTCTTCTGACTTCAGTCTTCTAAAAATAATTTAATAGCTTTTATTTTTCTCGCAATAGGTTACATTTCACTTAGAAAGCCATACTAAGCATAATATATTCACTCAAAAATCCTTGAGTTTGACTCCCATATATATATATTTTATATTGGAATAATTTTACTTATTTTCAATTTCTCCATTAATGGTCATAAAATTAATTGCATCCTAAGTATATTATTTCTGTTACCCTGTGTGCATTAGTACATACAAAGAATCTTATGTGCATATGTTTTATCTCTAAGTTAGCTTAGTTCCTTGTGATATTTTTAATCATTAATCTTAAATTTAAAATTAAGTTTTTTTTTATAAAACAAACACTTTTTTAATAATGCCCTAGTTTTAGGACTATAGCTTCAGACTAAGATCTACCCTGTAGATCTACAAGGTACAATCGTCATTTTAAATAAATTTCAGCCAAATACATATTCCCTGCTTTCAACAAAACTCAATATATTCCCACCCTCCTTACCAAAAAAAAAAAACAAAAAAAAAAAACAAACTACAAGACACTGCCTGAGAGCTAGAGCAGAGTACATTGTTCTTGCTTTTCAGACAGCTAGTTTCAGGCTCATATCCCTGGCACTGCATATGGTACCCTGAATACTATCAGCTTTGAACTTCTTGTTCAGAGCAAGAAGCCAGAAGTAAGTCCAGAGTACCTTTAGCTCAATCATTGTTTCAAATAAAATGAAACAACACACAGACACACACAAAATCTTTCTTGTACTGAATATACTGTCTGATGTGCAAAGTGTCACCTATGCTCTGATTCACGCAGACCATCTTCCATATCATATTACTTAATGTTTCTTTCCACAGTGCTATGCCCAGTTTCTGTGACAATGTGAAAATGACTTTTAAAAATGTTTAGTTACTTCATGATTTTATAAATTAATATAATATGAATGAAGTGTTTGAAATGATTGATCATTTCATTCACTCTTAGAATAAAAAGTTTGGGGCCCGGAGAGATAGCACAGTGGCGTTTGCCTTGTAAGCAGCCGATCCAGGACCAAAGGTGGTTGGTTCGAATCACGGTGTCCCATATGGTTCCCCGTGCCTGCCAGGAGCTATTTCTGAGCAGACAGCCAGGAGTAACCCCTGAGCACTGCTGGGTGTGACCCAAAAACCAAAAAAAAAAAAAAAAAAAAAGAATAAAAAGTTTGGAAACAGAATTTCTCTACGATCACAATTGGCTTTCAGTGTGATATTTGTAAGATTGGTCATTACTATGCTTAAGTTATCAAAATTCTGGTCTTATACATTACCTATGTCCAGTGTATTAACTATCAAAGTCTAGTTGAGTTTATCACTATCAAATTATTTTTATTTTATTTTATATGGATAGTGGTAAAAGTGGAAGGGTTTCAAGTGACTCTCAGGAGGCTGAAAGGGCTATTCCCAAATATCATCAGGCCAGTCAATGTCGAGGCCAAGGAAATGGTAATACTTGACTTCTGAGATGGCAAATATTACTCAGGCCTCTCTAAGAGTTCTTCTGTTTGGGGTGATTAGAATCCAGAAAAAAAAAGGATAAATTTCAGTAGGCTATTGACTCCACTAATCATCATTTGAAAATATACAAAATGTCATGATTTGTAAAAGTCCAGATCTATAGTAATTAATAATTATAAAATATATGAGGAAAGATAAATAGGTACAAAGTGATGATAGTTCCACATTTTAACTGAAAGTATTAAATTAGATGGTATTTTTTAACAAAGTTGTCAATGATATATTTCTGACAAGGTGACATTTTATAAAAGATTTGAATAATACAAAAATAAAGAATAAACTGTAAGTTCAAGTTTTAAAGTAGGAAGATACCTGGCGCATTTAAGGAATAATGAGGCTGAAAAAGGTTAATTGGAGCTTTAGTGGTTAAAGTTAGTAATATTATAATTCAGAAATAATGATGTACTAAACAATGTAATTTTTTCTACCTAGTGTGTGAAGAAAAATTAGTAAAAAGTTTGAATAATCTGAAAGATATATAATTTTGTAATATATACTGGACAGTAATATTTACAAAAGAAGAGAGATAGAGTGGGGAGAGAATGTACTAGTAAGTGCAAACTTGAAAAAACTAAGACAACTGTCAAGACTAAAACTACAAGCAAAGAGGAAAAAAGACGATGCTTAACAGGAGCAATAGAAATAAAGATTGCAATCCTTGGGGAGGAGTTTGAAGTTTGAGGAAATAGAGTTCAGCTTCTAAATTCTGGGTGACCATATGGTCAAGGCTCTAAAGGAGGGATTATCATGGTTCAAAATGAATGGAAATAATTCACGTGTAACCTTGAACAATTATGTGATGCCATTTCTTTCAGGTAGCTCTTTCTCTATGTGCAACACGGTGCACCCTGATCATTTCAATCAGTAAACAAAAGTGGTTTATAATCATCCTCTCCTGAATAGTAGCTTTGCCATACCATGGAATTAATGAAGATGCAAACAATAGATACTTCAACTGTATGATAGCAGCCATATCAAAAAATAGTGCTGGTTAACAGAAGCACATGCCCCCCATCAGCCTTCAGTTATCTCTGGCTATTTCTTGTTTATGCTTTTAATTCTTGAGCACCTATCTATACAGGGTTGCTTACGTAAATCTGAGAAGCCATTATTTAAAAATAATTTTACTTATAATTCGTTGTCAGTATTTGTATATGCATATTATATTTCTAAGATTGTAAAGTATTTCAGGTAAATGATATCATAATGGAAAAAATTTAAGAAGCCTTAATATAAAGGCTATTAACAAGAAAAGTAAAACATGATTTATAATTGTTTTTAATTTTAACTTTGTATAATCATTACTTTCTATAGAGTGGATATCTGTCATATGAAAAGATGGGACGTGTAGTGTGGCAAATAAAGATAAATGTTCTCAAGGTCTCTACAAGATAGAACCCTGTAAAGTTTTGTGTAAAATGCCCAAGTAATGTTTATTTTAAGGCTCATTTTTGTCTTCTGCTGTTGTCTGGAGGTATTACTGCCTCTTATATTCCAGCTCACTGTTTCTATCTCAGCAGATGTTACTCTGCTGATGACTTCTAATAAGTTTTTTAATTTCACCTACTAATTTTTTCAGTCTTATTATTTCTGTTAGAAGTTTTCAATTTCTACTCTTATTACTCTTTTGTCTTATTAGTTTTAAGTTCCATAGTTTCTTTGAGTTCTTTGAACAGCCTTCCATTTTCATCTCAAATGTCTTTATTAGAGGGAACATATACATGACTGATACTAGTTGTATCTTCAGAACTACCATCTTCATTCAATGACTGTGGTTGTACTTTTCCATTTGGGACCTTTGAAGTAAGGTGGTATTTTTTATTTTGTAATGGGGCTCATCAACTGAAAAAATGTGTGGCTGCAGAGCTAAGCATAGCAGCTGAGCATTTCTCATGGCACAGGAACTGATCTGAGTTAAAAAGGGACCCTTAGTCTGAAAGGAAACTGCTGCCTTCATTGTTATCATTTTGCTTCACAGCTGTGCTCTTCTTGTAGTGCAAGAACAGATCTAAGCTCTTGAGTCAAGATTTTTGTCACTTTTAATAAATCTTCCACACCAATAAAATACATGTGTTAAATATATTTATATTATGAAAGCTACTATACACATGCAGTTTGAATGTTCACACATTTTACATGCAGTTCAGTTCTGCTCATTACTAATATTTACTGGCACTGTTTATAATCAGAATAATGCCTAGGTAAAAAGTGAATGTATTTCAGTAGTGAAAATTGAGATAAAGATTATGGCTTCTGATGCATGTAATGTGATAAAAAAAAAATAATGACTAATTTTGGACGCAATTACCTTCTGTAATATTTTTATTATGAATTATTTTCATGTGAATATTTTGTTGAAATAATACAAGTTAATATCAATTTCAATGTAAATAATATGAAGCAACAATATTGTATAAAACTGTAATGTTAGAATAATTATTGCTGGACTTAAGAGTGTTGGTAGTGAGAACGTGAAAACCGGCGGGCTTTCGCAGAAGCCAGCTGCCCTGTTTGGGACAACAGGCAGGGAAAAGCCACGAATCTGCACCCACCCAGTGGAGCCTAACTGTGAGTGCTCCTTGTAAATGTTTCTCTACTGTCCTCTTGCGTGAAACTCTTGGGAGTGGGGCAAAAGAGGCTCCAGAAATCTGCTCTCCCAGACGCCATTTCCAGGGCGGGTCTCCAGAACGTGAAAACCGGCGGGCTTTCGCAGAAGCCAGCTGCCCTGTTTGGGACATCAGCCAGGGAAAAGCCACGAATCTGCGCCCGCCCAGTGGAGCCTAACTGTGAGTGCTCCTTGTAAATGTTTCTCTACTGTCCTCTTGCGTGAAACTCTTGGGAGTGGGGCAAAAGAGGCTCCAGAAATCTGCTCTCACAGACGCCATTTCCAGGGCGGGTCTCCAGAACGTGAAAACCGGCGGGCTTTCGCAGAAGCCAGCTGCCCTGTTTGGGACATCAGGCAGGGAAAAGCCACGAATCTGCGCCCGCCCAGTGGAGCCTAACTGTGAGTGCTCCTTGTAAATGTTTCTCTACTGTCCTCTTGCGTGAAACTCTTAGGAGTGGGGCAAAAGAGGCCGTGCGCTCTTTCTAAGAAAAGAACACCATCGTAACAAGAAGAAAAAATCCCACTAAGAACTGAGCTATAACACAGAAGCAAGCATTCCTCTTCGAACTGTCTTCTCCGTTGAATGCTTGGGCCTAGAATTTGATCCAGTGTGAGGCTTCACCCACAGAAGACTCCCCTCCCTTAGAGACAAGTCAGCCCATCCAGAAAGGGCGGAGCCAGAGAAGTGTGCTGCCTACATCATATAGCCAATGAATACCACCACAACACGTAGAAAAACCCAAAATACAAGTGTGACAATGGGGAAAACAACGCAGGCCAGCATCAGACATAGAGAATGAAGAGGACAATTCTGATGACCAGATAATGGCCAACCAACTAATCAACCTCTCAGATAAGGACTTTAGACTAGCAATATGGAATATGTTCAAAGAACTCAAAGAAACCATGGATAGAGTTGAACAGAACACTAATAAGAACCAAGAAAATATGAAGACAGAAATCACAAAACTCCAAACTGAAATAACATATCAATTAACAAGCCTGAAAAAGTCAGTAAACGAAGTGAATGACGAAATGGATAAGCTCTGGGACAGGGTATCAGAAGCTGAGAATAGACTTGGTGCTGTGGAAGATGAGATACATAACAATTCCATACAGCAGGAGAGATTGGACAAAAAACTTAAAGCAAATGAGCAGACAACGGAAAAATTAGTCAAAGAATGGGAACAGATGAAAATAGAAGTCTATGATAAGATCAACAGAAACAACTTAAGAATCATTGGAGTCCCAGAGACCCAGGAAGAAAATTCCCAGGAAGAATCAATGGTCAAGAACATCATTAAAGAGAAACTTCCAGAGCTAAAGAATATAGGTGACAAAATCCTACATGCTCGAAGAGTACCAACCAAAAGAGACCCCAGAAAAAACACCCCAAGACACATCCTAGTCACAATGACAAATCCCACAGATAGAGACAGAATTCTGAAAACAGCAAGATCAAAAGGGGAAATTACATTCAAGCAAGCTTCCCTGAGATTTACAGCAGACCTGTCACCAGAAACACTCAATGCCAGAAAGCAGTGGTGGGATATTGTGACAAGACTGAATGAAATGAATGCTTCACCCAGAATACTATACCCAGCAAAACTCGCTTTCCGGTTTGACGGAAGAATACATGGTTTTCACAGACAAAAAACAGCTAAGAAACTTCACAGACTGAAAACCAGTCTTAAGAGAAAAACTGAAAGACCTAATCTAAGACAAGACTACCCAAAAGACACACCAAATTTTGAAATAAAGATGGCGTTAAATCCCAGGACAATTCTTTCTCTCAACGTCAATGGACTAAATGCACCAGTTAAGAGACACAGAGTGGCTAAATGGATCAAAAAACTCAATCCAACCTTCTGCTGCCTACAAGAAACGCACCTGAATAGTCAGAACAAACATAGACTCAAAATAAAAGGCTGTAGAAAAATTATCCAAGCAAACAACACCCATAAAAAAGCTGGAGTGGCCATACTAATATCAGATAATGCAAACTTTATACTCAAGAAGGTTGTAAGGGACAAAGATGGACATTTTATATTAATCAAGGGGTATGTAGAGCAGGAAGAAATAACTCTCCTAAACATATATGCACCGAATGAGGGGCCAGCAAAATATTTAATACAAGTGTTGACAAATCTGAAAAATAATATCAATAACAACACAATAATTGTGGGGGACCTTAACACGGCTTTGACAACACTGGATAGGTAAACCAGACTGAAACCCAACAAGAATATACTAGACCTGAGGAGAGAAATGGAAGAATAAGGCTTAGTGGATATATATAGGACACTCCACCCCCAGAAACCTGGATACACATTCTTCTCCAATGTACATGTGACATTCTCCAGGATAGACTACATGCTGGCACATAAAACATACCTCCATAAGATCAAGAAGATAGAAATTTTGCAGACTGCCTTTGCTGACCACAAGGCTCTGAAATTATTTGTGAACTCCAAAGGGACTCAGAAGAAAAACCTTAACACCTGGAAGTTAAACAGCCTCATACTCAATAACCAGTGGGTCCGAGATGAAATCAAGGAGGAAATCAAAAGGTTCCTGGAAACAAATGACAATCAAGACACAAACTATCAGAACTTATGGGACACAGCAAAAGCAGTACTGAGAGGAAAATTTATAGCTTTGCAAGCACACATCAGGAAGGAAGAAGGAGCTTACCTGAGTAGCCTAATGACACAGCTAATAGAACTAGAAAATGCTCAACAAAAGGACCCAAAAATAGGAAGACAGAAGGATATAACAAAGCTGAGAGCAGAAATCAATGAAGTGGAAACCCAAAAAACAATCCGAAAGATCAACGAAAGCAGAAGTTGGTTCTTTGAAAAAATAAACAAGATTGATAGACCACTGGCAAACCTAACAAAGAAAGAGAGAGAAACTTGATAACTCGTACTAGGAATGAAAAAGGAGAGATCACTACTGATATGAGAGAGATTCAAAGGGTAATCAGAAACTACTTTGAAAAACTCTACGCCACTAAAAATGAGAACCTGGAAGAAATGGATAAATTCTTGGACTCTTATAATCTTCCACGGTTGAAGGAAGAGGATGTAGCATATCTAAACACCCCCATCACCATAGATGAAATTAGAATGTTAATCAAAGGTCTGCTGAAAAACAAAAGCCCAGGCCCAGATGGATTCACTAATGAATTCTTTCAAACTTTCCAAGAGGAACTACTACCAATCCTGGCAAGACTCTTTCATGAAATTGAACAAACGGAAACACTTCCAAATAGGTTTTATGAAGCCAACATCACCTTGATACCTAAACCAGACAGAGATGCTACAAAAAAAGAAAATTACAGACCAATGTCGCTGATGAATGCAGATGCAAAGATCCTCAACAAAATCCTGGCAAATAGGATTCAATGCCTCATTAAGAAGATCATCCACTATGATCAAGTAGGTTTCATCCCAGGAATGCAAGGCTGGTTTAACATCCGTAAATCTATCAACATCATACACAACATCAATAACAAGAAAAATAAAAACCACATGATCATATCAATAGATGCAGAGAAAGCATTTGATAAGGTCCAACACCCATTCTTCATCAAAACTCTCAGCAAGATGGGAATGGAAGGAACCTTTCTCAATCTAGTTGAAGCCATCTACCACAAGCCAACGGCAAATATTATCCTCAATGGAGAAAAACTAAAAGCCTTCCCTCTAAATTCTGGTACAAGACAAGGCTGTCCTCTCTCACCACTCCTATTCAACATAGCACTGGAAGTACTTGCTATAGCGATTAGGCAAGAAAAAGATATCAAGGGAATCCAGATAGGAAAGGAAGAAGTCAAGCTCTCACTGTTTGCAGATGACATGATACTCTACTTAGAAAACCCTAAAGACTCTACCAAAAAGCTGCTAGAAACAATAGACTCATATAGCAAGGTGGCAGGCTACAAAATTAACACACAAAAATCAATGGCCTTTCTATACACCAACAGTAATAAGGAAGAAATGGACATTAAGAAAACAACCCCGAGACGCCATTTTCAGGGAGGGACTTCAGAGCATAAAAGCCGGCTATCCTTTGCAAAAGCTGGCTCCCTGTGTGTGACACCAGGCGGGGAAAATCCGCGAAAGTACACCGGCCCAGTGGGGCTCAGCTGTGAAAAACTGTGAGTGTGACCTGTCTATGTCTGTCTACTGTCCTCTTGCGTGAAACTCTTGCGAGTGGGGCAAAAAGAGCATCCAGAAACCTCGCTCGCCCAGACGCCATTTTCAGGGAGGGACTTCAGAGCATAAAAACCGGCTATCCTTTGCAAAAGCTGGCTCCCTGTGTGTGACACCAGGCGGGGAAAATCCGCGAAAGTACACCGGCCCAGTGGGGCTCAGCTGTGAAAGACTGTGAGTGTGACCTGTCTATGTCTGTCTACTGTCCTCTTGCGTGAAACTCTTGCGAGTGGGGCAAAAAGAGCCTCCAGAAACCTCGCTCGCCCAGACGCCATTTTCAGGGAGGGACTTCAGAGCATAAAAACCGGCTATCCTTTGCAAAAGCTGGCTCCCTGTGTGTGACACCAGGCGGGGAATATCCGCGAAAGTACACCGGCCCAGTGGGGCTCAGCTGTGAAAGACTGTGAGTGTGACCTGTCTATGTCTGTCTACTGTCCTCTTGCGTGAAACTCTTGCGAGTGGGGCAAAAAGAGCCTCCAGAAACCTCGCTCGCCCAGATGCCATTTTCAGGGAGGGACTTCAGAGCATAAAAGCCGGCTATCCTTTGCAAAAGCTGGCTCCCTGTGTGTGACACCAGGCGGGGAAAATCCGCGAAAGTACACCGGCCCAGTGGGGCTCAGCTGTGAAAAACTGTGAGTGTGACCTGTCTATGTCTGTCTACTGTCCTCTTGCGTGAAACTCTTGCGAGTGGGGCAAAAAGAGCATCCAGAAACCTCGCTCGCCCAGACGCCATTTTCAGGGAGGGACTTCAGAGCATAAAAACCGGCTATCCTTTGCAAAAGCTGGCTCCCTGTGTGTGACACCAGGCGGGGAAAATCCGCGAAAGTACACCGGCCCAGTGGGGCTCAGCTGTGAAAGACTGTGAGTGTGACCTGTCTATGTCTGTCTACTGTCCTCTTGCGTGAAACTCTTGCGAGTGGGGCAAAAAGAGCCTCCAGAAACCTCGCTCGCCCAGACGCCATTTTCAGGGAGGGACTTCAGAGCATAAAAACCGGCTATCCTTTGCAAAAGCTGGCTCCCTGTGTGTGACACCAGGCGGGGAAAATCCGCGAAAGTACACCGGCCCAGTGGGGCTCAGCTGTGAAAGACTGTGAGTGTGACCTGTCTATGTCTGTCTACTGTCCTCTTGCGTGAAACTCTTGCGAGTGGGGCAAAAAGAGCCTCCAGAAACCTCGCTCGCCCAGATGCCATTTTCAGGGAGGGACTTCAGAGCATAAAAACCGGCTATCCTTTGCAAAAGCTGGCTCCCTGTGTGTGACACCAGGCGGGGAAAATCCGCGAAAGTACACCGGCCCAGTGGGGCTCAGCTGTGAAAGACTGTGAGTGTGACCTGTCTATGTCTGTCTACTGTCCTCTTGCGTGAAACTCTTGCGAGTGGGGCAAAAAGAGGCTCAGAGGAGCACGGCCGCTCCGCTTCGCTACGCGGCCGTGCACTCTTTCTAAGGAAAGAACTCCATTGCAACAAGAAGGAAAAATCACACTAAGAACGGCGCTATATCACAGAAGCAAACATTTCTCTCTGGACTGTCTTCTCTGTTACATGCTCGGGCCTAAGATTTGACCCAGTGTGAGGCTTCATCCACGGAGGACTCCCCTCCCTTAGAGGCAAGTCAGCCCATCCAGAAAGGGAGGAGCCAGAGGAGTGTGCTGCCTACATCATATAGACAATGAATACCACTACAACACGTAGAAAAACCCACAATACAAATGTGACAATGGGGAAACAGCGCAGGCCAGCATCAGACATAGAGAATGAAGATGACAATTCTGAGGACCAGATAATGACTGAACAACTAATCAACCTCTCAGATAAGGACTTTAGACTAGCAATATGGAAGGTGCTCAACAGACTCCAAGAAACCATGGATCGAGTTGAACAGAACACTAATAAGAACCAAGAAAATATGAAGGCAGAAATGACAAAACTCCAAACTGAAATAACATGTCAACTAACAGGCCTGAAAAATTCAGTAAACGAAGTGAATGACAAAATGGATAAGCTCTGGGACAGGGTATCAGAAGCTGAGAATAGACTTGGTGCTGTGGAAGATGAGATACATAACAATTCCATACAGCAGGAGAGATTGGACAAAAAACTTAAAGCAAATGAGCAGACAACGGAAAAATTAGTCAAAGAATGGGAACAGACGAAAATAGAAGTCTATGATAAGATCAACAGAAACAACTTAAGAATCATTGGAGTCCCAGAGACCCAGGAAGAAAATTCCCAGGAAGAATCAATGGTCAAGAACATCATTAAAGAGAAACTTCCAGAGCTAAAGAATATAGGTGACAAAATCCTACATGCTCGAAGAGTACCAACCAAAAGAGACCCCAGAAAAAACACCCCAAGACACATCCTAGTCACAATGACAAATCCCACAGATAGAGACAGAATTCTGAAAACAGCAAGATCAAAAGGGGAAATTACATTCAAGCAAGCTTCCCTGAGATTTACAGCAGACCTGTCACCAGAAACACTCAATGCCAGAAAGCAGTGGTGGGATATTGTGACAAGACTGAATGAAATGAATGCTTCACCCAGAATACTATACCCAGCAAAACTCGCTTTCCGGTTTGACGGAAGAATACATGGTTTTCACAGACAAAAAACAGCTAAGAAACTTCACAGACTGAAAACCAGTCTTAAGAGAAAAACTGAAAGACCTAATCTAAGACAAGACTACCCAAAAGACACACCAAATTTTGAAATAAAGATGGCGTTAAATCCCAGGACAATTCTTTCTCTCAACGTCAATGGACTAAATGCACCAGTTAAGAGACACAGAGTGGCTAAATGGATCAAAAAACTCAATCCAACCTTCTGCTGCCTACAAGAAACGCACCTGAATAGTCAGAACAAACATAGACTCAAAATAAAAGGCTGTAGAAAAATTATCCAAGCAAACAACACCCATAAAAAAGCTGGAGTGGCCATACTAATATCAGATAATGCAAACTTTATACTCAAGAAGGTTGTAAGGGACAAAGATGGACATTTTATATTAATCAAGGGGTATGTAGAGCAGGAAGAAATAACTCTCCTAAACATATATGCACCGAATGAGGGGCCAGCAAAATATTTAATACAAGTGTTGACAAATCTGAAAAATAATATCAATAACAACACAATAATTGTGGGGGACCTTAACACGGCTTTGACAACACTGGATAGGTAAACCAGACTGAAACCCAACAAGAATATACTAGACCTGAGGAGAGAAATGGAAGAATAAGGCTTAGTGGATATATATAGGACACTCCACCCCCAGAAACCTGGATACACATTCTTCTCCAATGTACATGTGACATTCTCCAGGATAGACTACATGCTGGCACATAAAACATACCTCCATAAGATCAAGAAGATAGAAATTTTGCAGACTGCCTTTGCTGACCACAAGGCTCTGAAATTATTTGTGAACTCCAAAGGGACTCAGAAGAAAAACCTTAACACCTGGAAGTTAAACAGCCTCATACTCAATAACCAGTGGGTCCGAGATGAAATCAAGGAGGAAATCAAAAGGTTCCTGGAAACAAATGACAATCAAGACACAAACTATCAGAACTTATGGGACACAGCAAAAGCAGTACTGAGAGGAAAATTTATAGCTTTGCAAGCACACATCAGGAAGGAAGAAGGAGCTTACCTGAGTAGCCTAATGACACAGCTAATAGAACTAGAAAATGCTCAACAAAAGGACCCAAAAATAGGAAGACAGAAGGATATAACAAAGCTGAGAGCAGAAATCAATGAAGTGGAAACCCAAAAAACAATCCGAAAGATCAACGAAAGCAGAAGTTGGTTCTTTGAAAAAATAAACAAGATTGATAGACCACTGGCAAACCTAACAAAGAAAGAGAGAGAAACTTGATAACTCGTACTAGGAATGAAAAAGGAGAGATCACTACTGATATGAGAGAGATTCAAAGGGTAATCAGAAACTACTTTGAAAAACTCTACGCCACTAAAAATGAGAACCTGGAAGAAATGGATAAATTCTTGGACTCTTATAATCTTCCACGGTTGAAGGAAGAGGATGTAGCATATCTAAACACCCCCATCACCATAGATGAAATTAGAATGTTAATCAAAGGTCTGCTGAAAAACAAAAGCCCAGGCCCAGATGGATTCACTAATGAATTCTTTCAAACTTTCCAAGAGGAACTACTACCAATCCTGGCAAGACTCTTTCATGAAATTGAACAAACGGAAACACTTCCAAATAGGTTTTATGAAGCCAACATCACCTTGATACCTAAACCAGACAGAGATGCTACAAAAAAAGAAAATTACAGACCAATGTCGCTGATGAATGCAGATGCAAAGATCCTCAACAAAATCCTGGCAAATAGGATTCAATGCCTCATTAAGAAGATCATCCACTATGATCAAGTAGGTTTCATCCCAGGAATGCAAGGCTGGTTTAACATCCGTAAATCTATCAACATCATACACAACATCAATAACAAGAAAAATAAAAACCACATGATCATATCAATAGATGCAGAGAAAGCATTTGATAAGGTCCAACACCCATTCTTCATCAAAACTCTCAGCAAGATGGGAATGGAAGGAACCTTTCTCAATCTAGTTGAAGCCATCTACCACAAGCCAACGGCAAATATTATCCTCAATGGAGAAAAACTAAAAGCCTTCCCTCTAAATTCTGGTACAAGACAAGGCTGTCCTCTCTCACCACTCCTATTCAACATAGCACTGGAAGTACTTGCTATAGCGATTAGGCAAGAAAAAGATATCAAGGGAATCCAGATAGGAAAGGAAGAAGTCAAGCTCTCACTGTTTGCAGATGACATGATACTCTACTTAGAAAACCCTAAAGACTCTACCAAAAAGCTGCTAGAAACAATAGACTCATATAGCAAGGTGGCAGGCTACAAAATTAACACACAAAAATCAATGGCCTTTCTATACACCAACAGTAATAAGGAAGAAATGGACATTAAGAAAACAACCCCGAGATGCCATTTTCAGGGAGGGACTTCAGAGCATAAAAGCCGGCTATCCTTTGCAAAAGCTGGCTCCCTGTGTGTGACACCAGGCGGGGAAAATCCGCGAAAGTACACCGGCCCAGTGGGGCTCAGCTGTGAAAAACTGTGAGTGTGACCTGTCTATGTCTGTCTACTGTCCTCTTGCGTGAAACTCTTGCGAGTGGGGCAAAAAGAGCATCCAGAAACCTCGCTCGCCCAGACGCCATTTTCAGGGAGGGACTTCAGAGCATAAAAACCGGCTATCCTTTGCAAAAGCTGGCTCCCTGTGTGTGACACCAGGCGGGGAAAATCCGCGAAAGTACACCGGCCCAGTGGGGCTCAGCTGTGAAAGACTGTGAGTGTGACCTGTCTATGTCTGTCTACTGTCCTCTTGCGTGAAACTCTTGCGAGTGGGGCAAAAAGAGCCTCCAGAAACCTCGCTCGCCCAGATGCCATTTTCAGGGAGGGACTTCAGAGCATAAAAACCGGCTATCCTTTGCAAAAGCTGGCTCCCTGTGTGTGACACCAGGCGGGGAATATCCGCGAAAGTACACCGGCCCAGTGGGGCTCAGCTGTGAAAGACTGTGAGTGTGACCTGTCTATGTCTGTCTACTGTCCTCTTGCGTGAAACTCTTGCGAGTGGGGCAAAAAGAGCCTCCAGAAACCTCGCTCGCCCAGACGCCATTTTCAGGGAGGGACTTCAGAGCATAAAAGCCGGCTATCCTTTGCAAAAGCTGGCTCCCTGTGTGTGACACCAGGCGGGGAAAATCCGCGAAAGTACACCGGCCCAGTGGGGCTCAGCTGTGAAAAACTGTGAGTGTGACCTGTCTATGTCTGTCTACTGTCCTCTTGCGTGAAACTCTTGCGAGTGGGGCAAAAAGAGCATCCAGAAACCTCGCTCGCCCAGACGCCATTTTCAGGGAGGGACTTCAGAGCATAAAAACCGGCTATCCTTTGCAAAAGCTGGCTCCCTGTGTGTGACACCAGGCGGGGAAAATCCGCGAAAGTACACCGGCCCAGTGGGGCTCAGCTGTGAAAGACTGTGAGTGTGACCTGTCTATGTCTGTCTACTGTCCTCTTGCGTGAAACTCTTGCGAGTGGGGCAAAAAGAGCCTCCAGAAACCTCGCTCGCCCAGACGCCATTTTCAGGGAGGGACTTCAGAGCATAAAAACCGGCTATCCTTTGCAAAAGCTGGCTCCCTGTGTGTGACACCAGGCGGGGAAAATCCGCGAAAGTACACCGGCCCAGTGGGGCTCAGCTGTGAAAGACTGTGAGTGTGACCTGTCTATGTCTGTCTACTGTCCTCTTGCGTGAAACTCTTGCGAGTGGGGCAAAAAGAGCCTCCAGAAACCTCGCTCGCCCAGATGCCATTTTCAGGGAGGGACTTCAGAGCATAAAAACCGGCTATCCTTTGCAAAAGCTGGCTCCCTGTGTGTGACACCAGGCGGGGAAAATCCGCGAAAGTACACCGGCCCAGTGGGGCTCAGCTGTGAAAGACTGTGAGTGTGACCTGTCTATGTCTGTCTACTGTCCTCTTGCGTGAAACTCTTGCGAGTGGGGCAAAAAGAGGCTCAGAGGAGCACGGCCGCTCCGCTTCGCTACGCGGCCGTGCACTCTTTCTAAGGAAAGAACTCCATTGCAACAAGAAGGAAAAATCACACTAAGAACGGCGCTATATCACAGAAGCAAACATTTCTCTCTGGACTGTCTTCTCTGTTACATGCTCGGGCCTAAGATTTGACCCAGTGTGAGGCTTCATCCACGGAGGACTCCCCTCCCTTAGAGGCAAGTCAGCCCATCCAGAAAGGGAGGAGCCAGAGGAGTGTGCTGCCTACATCATATAGACAATGAATACCACTACAACACGTAGAAAAACCCACAATACAAATGTGACAATGGGGAAACAGCGCAGGCCAGCATCAGACATAGAGAATGAAGATGACAATTCTGAGGACCAGATAATGACTGAACAACTAATCAACCTCTCAGATAAGGACTTTAGACTAGCAATATGGAAGGTGCTCAACAGACTCCAAGAAACCATGGATCGAGTTGAACAGAACACTAATAAGAACCAAGAAAATATGAAGGCAGAAATGACAAAACTCCAAACTGAAATAACATGTCAACTAACAGGCCTGAAAAATTCAGTAAACGAAGTGAATGACAAAATGGATAAGCTCTGGGACAGGGTATCAGAAGCTGAGAATAGACTTGGTGCTGTGGAAGATGAGATACATAACAATTCCATACAGCAGGAGAGATTGGACAAAAAACTTAAAGCAAATGAGCAGACAATGGAAAAATTAGTCAAAGAATGGGAACAGACGAAAATAGAAGTCTATGATAAGATCAACAGAAACAACTTAAGAATCATTGGAGTCCCAGAGACCCAGGAAGAAAATTTCCAGGAAGAATCAATGGTCAAGAACATCATTAAACAGAAACTTCCAGAGCTAAAGAATATATGTGATCAAATCCTGCATGCCCGAAGAGTACCAACCAAAAGAGACCCCAGAAAAACCACCCCAAGACACATCCTAGTCACAATGACAAATCCCACAGATAGAGACAGAATTCTGAAAACAGCAAGATCAAAAGGGGAAATCATGTTCAAGCAAGCTTCCCTGAGATTTACAGCAGACCTGTCACCAGAAACGCTCAATGCCAGAAAGCAGTGGTGGGATATTGTGACAAGACTGAATGAAATGAATGCTTCACCCAGAATACTATACCCAGCAAAACTCACTTTCCGGTTTGATGGAAGAATACATGGTTTCACAGACAAAAAACAGCTCAGAAACTTCACAGACACAAAACCAGTCTTAAGAGAAAAACTGAAAGACCTAATCTAAGACAAGACTACCCAAAAGACACACCAAATTTTGAAATAAAGATGGCGTTAAATCCCAGGACAATTCTTTCTCTCAACGTCAATGGACTAAATGCACCAGTTAAGAGACACAGAGTGGCTAAATGGATCAAAAAACTCAATCCAACCTTCTGCTGCCTACAAGAAACGCACCTGAATAGTCAGAACAAACATAGACTCAAAATAAAAGGCTGGAGAAAAGTTATCCAAGCAAACAACACCCATAAAAAAGCTGGAGTGGCCATACTAATATCAGATAATGCAAACTTTATACTCAGGAAGGTTGTAAGGGACAAAGACGGACATTTTATATTAATCAAGGGGTATGTAGAGCAGGAAGAATTCACTCTACTAAACATATATGCACCGAATGAGGGGCCAGCAAAATATTTAATACAACTGCTGACAAATCTGAAAAATAATATCAACAACAACACAATAATTGTGGGGGACCTAAACACGGCTTTGTCAACACTGGACAGGTCAACCAGACTGAAACCCAACAAGAATATACTAGACCTGAGGAGAGAAATGGAAGAAAGAGGCCTAGTGGATATATATAGGACACTCCATCCCCAGAAACCTGGATACACATTCTTCTCCAATGTACATGGGACATTCTCCAGGATAGACTACATGCTGGCACATAAAACATACCTCCATAAGATCAAGAGGATAGAAATTTTGCAGACTACCTTCGCTGACCACAAGGCTCTAAAATTATTTGTGAACTCCAAAGGGACTCAGAAGAAACACTTTAACACCTGGAAGTTAAACAGCCTCATGCTCAATAACCAGTGGGTCCGAGATGAAATCAAGGAGGAAATAAAAAGGTTCCTGGAAACAAATGACAATAAAGACACAAACTCTCAGAACTTATGGGACACAGCAAAAGCAGTACTGAGAGGAAAATTTATAGCTTTGCAAGCACACATCAGGAAGGAAGAAGGAGCTTACCTGAGTAGCTTAATGACACAGCTAATAGAACTAGAAAATGCTCAACAAAAGGACCCAAGAACAGGAAGACAGAAGGAAATAACAAAGCTGAGAGCAGAAATCAACGAAGTGGAAACTCAAAAAACAATCCGAAAGATCAACGAAAGCAGAAGTTGGTTCTTTGAAAAAATAAACAAGATTGATAGACCACTGGCAAACCTAACAAAGAAAGAGAGAGAGAGAAACTTGATAACTCGTATCAGGAATGAAAAAGGAGAGATCACTACTGATATGACAGAGATTCAAAGGGTAATCAGAAACTACTTTGAAAAACTCTACGCCACTAAAAATGAGAACCTGGAAGAAATGGATAAATTCTTGGACTCTTATAATCTTCCACGGTTGAAGGAAGAGGATGTAGCATATCTAAACACCCCCATCACCATTGATGAAATTAAAACAGTAATCAAATGTCTGACGAAAAACAAAAGCCCAGGTCCAGATGGATTCACTAATGAATTCTATCAAACTTTCCAAGAGGAACTACTGCCAATCTTGGCAAGACTATTTCATGAAATTGAACAAACAGAAACACTTCCAAATAGCTTTTATGAAGCCAACATCACCTTGATACCTAAACCAGACAGAGACGCTACCAAAAAAGAAAATTACAGACCAATATCACTGATGAATGCAGATGCAAAGATCCTCAACAAAATCCTGGCAAATAGGATTCAATGCCTCATTAAGAAGATCATCCACTACGATCAAGTAGGTTTCATCCCAGGAATGCAAGGCTGGTTTAACATCCGTAAATCTATCAACATAATACACAACATCAATAACAAGAAAAATAAAAACCACATGATCATATCAATAGATGCAGAGAAAGCATTTGATAAGGTCCAACACCCATTCTTGATCAAAACTCTCAGCAAGATGGGAATGGAGGGAACCTTTCTCAATATAGTGAAGGCCATCTACCACAAGCCAGTGGCAAATATTATCCTCAATGGAGAAAAACTGAAAGCCTTCCCTCTAAATTCTGGCACAAGACAAGGCTGTCCTCTCTCACCACTCCTATTCAACATAGCACTGGAAGTACTTGCTATAGCGATTAGGCAAGAAAAGGATATCAAGGGAATCCAGATAGGAAAGGAAGAAGTCAAGCTCTCACTGTTTGCAGATGACATGATACTCTACTTAGAAAACCCTAAAGACTCTATCAAAAAGCTTCTAGAAACAATAGACTCATATAGCAAGGTGGCAGGCTACAAAATTAACACACAAAAATCAATGGCCTTTCTATACACCAACAGTAATAAAGAAGAAATGGACATTAAGAAAACAACCCCATTCACAATAGTACCACACAAACTCAAATATCTTGGAATCAACTTGACTAAATATGTGAAGGACCTATACAAAGAAAACTATAAAACTCTGCTCCAAGAAATAAGAGAGGACACACGGAAATGGAAACACATACCCTGCTCATGGATTGGCAGGATTAACATCATCAAAATGTCAATACTCCCCAAGGCATTATACAGATTTAATGCCATCCCTCTAAAGATACCCATGACATTCTTCAAAGAAGTGGATCAGACACTTTTGAAATTCATTTGGAACAATAAACACCCTCGAATAGCTAAAGCAATCATTGGGAAAAAGAATATGGGAGGAATTACTTTTCCCAACTTTAAACTGTACTACAAAGCAACAGTTATCAAAACAGCATGGTATTGGAATAAGGATAGGTCCTCAGATCAGTGGAATAGGCTTGAATACTCAGAAAATGTTCCCCAGAGATACAACCATCTAATTTTTGATAAAGGAGCAGGAAATCCTAAATGGAGCAGGGAAAGCCTCTTCAACAAGTGGTGTTGGCACAATTGGATAGCCACTTGCAAAAAATTAAACTTAGACCCCCAGCTAACATCATGTACAAAGGTAAAATCCAAATGGATTAAAGACCTCGATATCAGCCCCAAAACCATAAGATATATAGAACAGCACATAGGCAAAACACTACAGGACATTACAGGCATCTTCAAGGAGGAAACTGCACTCTCCAAGCAAGTGAAAGCAGAGATTAACAGATGGGAATATATTAAGCTGAGAAGCTTCTGCACCTCAAAGGAAATAGTGCCCAGGATACAAGAGCCACCCACTGAGTGGGAGAAACTATTCACCCAATACCCATCAGATAAGGGGCTAATCTCCAAAATATACAAGGCACTGACAGAACTTTACAAGAAAAAAACATCTAACCCCATCAAAAAATGGGGAGAAGAAATGAACAGACACTTTGACAAAGAAGAAATACGCATGGCCAAAAGACACATGAAAAAATGTTCCACATCACTAATCATCAGGGAGATGCAAATCAAAACAACGATGAGATACCACCTCACACCCCAGAGAATGGCACACATCACAAAGAATGAGAATAAACAGTGTTGGCGGGGATGTGGAGAGAAAGGAACTCTTATCCACTGCTGGTGGGAATGCTGTCTAGTTCAACCTTTATGGAAAGCGATATGGAGATTCCTCCAAAAACTGGAAATCGAGCTCCCATACGATCCAGCTATACCACTCCTAGGAATATACCCTAGGAACACAAAAATACAATACAAAAACCCCTTCCTTACACCTATATTCATTGCAGCTCTATTTACCATAGCAAGACTCTGGAAACAACCAAGATGCCCTTCAACAGATGAATGGCTAAAGAAACTGTGGTACATATACACAATGGAATATTATGCAGCTGTCAGGAGAGATGAAGTCATGAAATTTTCCTATACATGGATGTACATGGAATCTATTATGCTGAGTGAAATAAGTCAGAGAGAGAGAGAAAAACGCAGAATGGTCTCACTCATCTATGGGTTTTAAGAAAAATGAAAGACACCCTTGTAATAATAATTTTCAGACACAAAAGAGAAAAGAGCTGGAAGTTCCAGCTCACCTCAGGAAGCTCACCACAAAGAGTGATGAGTTTAGTTAGAGAAATAACTACATTTTGAACTGTCCTAATATTGAGAATGTATGAGGGAAATGTAGAGCCTGTTTAGGGTACAGGCGGGGGTTGGGTGGGGAGGAGGGTGATTTGGGACTTGGGTGATGGGAATGTTGCACTGGTGATGGGTGGTGTTCCTTTTATGACTGAAACCCAAACACAATCATGTATGTAATCAAGGTGTTTAAATAAAAAAAAAAAAATTAAAAAAAAAAAAAAAAAAGAACATACAAAAAAGGAAGAGAAACTTATAGAAAACATGTGTATCTAATAAGGAGATGAAGAAATGCACACAACTAAGCAGGATTCACTAGAATTAGAACAGAAATGCAGGCAAAAAAAAAAAAAAAAAAAAAGAAAACAACCCCATTCACAATAGTGCCACACAAACTCAAATATCTTGGAATCAACTTGACTAAAAATGTGAAGGACCTATACAGAGAAAACTATAAAACTCTGCTCCAAGAAATAAGAGAGGACACGCGGAAATGGAAATGCATACCCTGCTCGTGGATTGGCAGGATTAACATCATCAAAATGGCAATACTCCCCAAGGCATTATACAGATTTAATGCTATCCCTCTAAAGATACCCATGACATTCTTCAAAGAAGTGGATCAGACACTTTTGAAATTCATTTGGAACAATAAACACCCTCGAATAGCCAAAGCAATCATTGGGAAAAAGAACATGGGAGGAATTACTTTCCCCAACTTTAAACTGTACTACAAAGCAATAGTTATCAAAACAGCATGGTATTACAATAAGGACAGGCCCTCAGATCAGTGGAATGGCTTGAATTCTCAGAAAATTTTCCCTAGACATACAATCAACTAATTTTTGTTAAAGGAGCAGGAAACCCTAAATGGAGCAGGGAAAGCCTCTTCAACAAGTGGTGTTGGCACAATTGGATAGCTGCTTGCAAAAAATTGAACTTAGACCCCCAGCTATCAACATGTACGAAGGTAAAATCCAAATGGATTAAAGACCTCGATATCTGCCCCAAAACCATAAGATATATAGAACAGCACATAGGCAAGACACTCCAGGACATTACAGGCATCTTCAAGGAGGAAACTGCACTCTCCAAGCAAGTGAAAGCAGAGATTAACAGATGGGAATATATTAAGCTGAGAAGCTTCTGCACCTCAAAGGAAATAGTGCCCAGGATACAAGAGCCACCCACTGAGTGGGAGAAACTATTCACCCAATACCCATCAGATAAGGGGCTAATCTCCAAAATATACAAGGCACTGACAGAACTTTACAAGAAAAAATCATCTAATCCCATCAAAAAATGGGGAGAAGAAATGAACAGACACTTTGACAAAAAAGAAATACAAATGGCCAAAAGACACATGAAAAAGTGCTCCACATCACTAATCATCAGAGAGATGCAAATCAAAACAACGATGAGATACCACCTCACACCACAGAGAATGGCACACATCACAAAGAATGAGAATAAACAGTGTTGGCGGGGATGTGGAGAGAAAGGAACTCTTATCCACTGCTGGTGGGAATGCCGTCTAGTTCAACCTTTATGGAAAGCGATATGGAGATTCCTCCAAAAACTTGAAATCGAGCTCCCATATGATCCAGCTATACCACTCCTAGGAATATACCCTAAGAACACAAAAATACAGTACAAAAACCCCTTCCTTTCACCCATATTCATTGCAGCACTATTTACCATAGCAAGACTCTGGAAACAACCAAGATGCCCTTCAACAGATGAATGGCTAAAGAAACTGTGGTACATATACACAATGGAATATTATGCAGCTGTCAGGAGAGATGAAGTCATGAAATATTCCTATACATGGATGTACACGGAATCTATTATGCTGAGTGAAATAAGCCAGAGAGAGAGAGAAAAACACAGAATGGTCTCACTCATCTATGGGTTTTAAGAAAAATGAAAGACATTCTTGCAATAATAATTTTTAGACACAAAAGAGAAACGAGCTGGAAGTTCCAGCTCACCACAGGAAGCTCACCACAAAGAGTGATGAGTTTAACTAGAGAAATAACTACATTCTGAACTTTCCTAATAATGAGAATGTATGAGGGAAATGGAGAGCCTGTTTAGAGTACAGGCAGGGGTTAGGTGGGGAGGAGGGAGACTTGGGACATTGGTGGTGGGAATGTTGCACTGGTGATGGGTGGCGTTCTTTACATGACTGAAACCCAAACACAATCATGTATGTAATCAGGGTGTTTAAATAAAAAAAAAAGAATAATTACTGCTAACCGTATTTTTATAATTTAATATTATTTACATTGATTGGATACTGGAAAATTACAACTCATTGTTATATTCAATATAGTAAATATGATCACATATTTAAATAAGCATGAAAAAACATTTTCATATTGGGTCCTTTTCTTGTACAGTTAATTGTTTACTGTACATTACTAGGACATTTTAATTGTATAAATTAATTGAGTACAATATCTTTATAATTAAAAAGAAATAACTTAATCTTCCACAAAATACCAAATCATTTATAAATTTAATTCTTTATTATATATTAACATAAATATTTCAATTTATTGACTTAAAAAACTTATCAAACCTGGGAAACTATGCACAAGTGAGGACCTTAGCCACTATGCTGTATGCCAGATCACATATTGTTTTAATATTAATATCACTTTATAAAATAATAGAAATGCACATCTACATAAGTTACGTTTTTAAATAAAGTAGAATTTATGAGATGCAAACATTTTTTGCTTCACACCTGAATTTTTTAACATTTTATTTCTGCCTGATTATTTCTCTCATATATTAAAGAAATTCTGAATTGCCATAGATTGTATAGTCAAAAAATGATGACAACTAATTATATTTGCATAGCAATTTAATATATTTGCTTATTAAGAAAACCTAAAACAGTATCTGAGGTAATTTTTCTTTCCTAATTTTTGATTTCTTATTGGAAACATCTAGGTGCAATTGAAGATGCATGGGTAAAAGCCAAAAAGTTTATTGTCCAAATTTTTATTTATTTATTTGTCTTATATAATTTGTTTATTTGTGATTTATTTGTCTTACATAATAAAACACAATTTATTTCTCTTACATAATATTTAAATGATAAAAGGAAAGTGAAAGTAACATCTTTTTCGTTTTCATGTTAATAGTCTATTACCATCTCAATATAATCAGTTGCTAAAATATTTCCTTTTGTTAATGTGGCTTATTTGACAGCATGATAGAATCTTTCTTAGGTACAGTAAGTAGAAAGGGGATCTCAAATGAATGGTTTGACCCTTATTGAGAATAGTTCATATAAATCTCATTGATCTGACTCACTCTTTTCTCGAATGAGATGTAAACTGAGCAACTGAACCATGAAAGATAATGAGTACAGGGACCCATATACAGCGGGAGGCTAGCCATCTCCGGGAGAGGGCAGGCCAAGCTCCCTCCCAACCAATGCCATGCCTGCTGCCTCCATCACCCACAATCACCATTTTCTCTATGGCCCTGCCTCATCAAAAAACTCTATTTGATTTCCCTTCAGGGACACCAATCTGACCAAACTTCAGGTATGGTGTGCTTTTTTTTTAAAACTGATATCACTAGGGATTTTTAGAGTGAATCAGAGCACCTTCCCCTATATCTTATTCCTTCCAGGAGGCCTGCCTCTCAGCTGGGTACACAGACCTAAGAGTTCTAATATCAGTAATAGTGCTTTGAAGAGTTAAAAAAAAAATTCATTTGTGGGGCCGGAGAGATTAGCATGGAGGTAGTGCGTATGCCTTGCATGCAGAAGATTGGTGGTTCGAATCCCGGCATCCCATATTGTCCCCCGAGCCTGCCAGGAGTGATTTCTGAGCATAGAGCCAGGAGTAACCCTTGAGTGCTGCCGGGTATGAACCCAAAAAACAACAACATCAAAATCAAAAAATTTCATTTGTTTAATGCTGCTATCCCTGTAAGAACACACCAATTTAACAGAATTGATAGCTAATAAGTGCTTACTAAACCTTCTGCCATTGTATTCATTGTTTTATTGGAGATATACTATTTTTCACAATTGTTGCTACTGTAATGTTTTTCTTCTTGTTTTTTTTTTAATACTTTCTGCTCTTTTTATTTTTTTCTTTCTATTTTTTCAATAAATTTGCTTTTAATTATCTGGAAACAATATATTGTGATCAATTATGTCAACAATGAGGTGCACTTTCTTTAAATAAATTTTAGAAGTATTATTTATTTAAGAAAAATATGACAAGTGAATTTGACCATAGCCTATTCACTATACAATTTCTCCAACTTTTCGGGCCAGAGTGGTGGTGCAAGGGGTAAGACTTCTGCCTTGACTGTGCTAGCCTAGGACAGACTGTGTTGGATTCCTTGGTATCTCATATGGTTCCCCAAGCCAGGAGCTATTTCTGAGTGCATAGCTAGAAGTAGCCCCTGAGCCCACCAGGTATGGCACAAATTTCAAAAGAAAAGAAAAGAAAAGTAAAGAAAAAAAGAAAAGAAAAGAAAAGAAAAACACACACACAATTTCTCTGACTTTTCAGTCTTTTTTTTTTTTATTTTAGTGGAGTTTTTTTAAGCCCTTACTAGTTATCAGATTCTTTGTATATGTGAAAAGCTTTTAGACATTTTAAATCCCATTCTACCATTTGCCGGTAGCTGACAGACATGTATCTCAAAAGTCTTCTTTTAGAAAGTTTTTAGTTCCTCTAAAATTATTTCTGGAATATATGAGAAGTTCTGTGAATATTTATATCCATGTCATTGCCATTGTTTTGAATTTATTACAAGGTAAACAGGATATATTTATTATAAGGTAAGAAGGACTACAAGTTAGAATAAATATTTTTAATAAATATTCATGAATGCTAATAAAAATCTTCCCTTTTCCATGACTTGTAAGCTATTTAGTAAGTTTATTTCCTCAGAAAAATTAATAAAATCTTTGATTTATCACCTTAAATTTTATTATTTTTATTGTAATTTTTAAGTTTAAATACTATTCTTAGATATTTGGATTTGTAATACTATTAATTACAATTGTATGCACACTTAAAATAACAAATACCTATTATTGGAGAACCCACTTTCCTCCACCAACACTTAACCCCATGTAATATAAGTTCTAATAGTAAAAATCAGTTTGATGACTGACTCTGTTCTCTTACCACATTTTTTTATTCTACATGGATAAACTTTTCTTCCCCCAACCTCTCTTTATTGTTGATATAGTGATACCTACACATAGATGAATAGAGCTAATCATCTATAAAGCTATATAGAGTAAAAAAAGCTTTCCAAAATTACCCTAATTTTCTAGAGCCAAAATTAATATAGTATTATAGCATATGAGCAGATATAAATATCCACTGTAAAAATATTCACTAACTTTGAATAATACAAAATAAATTGCACTTTGTATTTTGCTTATTTAGTATCTACATAAAGGTACCATATCATCCATAATTCTCTCCTTTCTCATTTTTTAGCATACCTGTATAGTTCATTATAGTTTTAGCAACAAGACAAATATTTTCATCATATGCTCAGCTACTAGTTTAGTATCCACCTGGTCATGACTTCTTTTTACCCCATTTTCAAAAGCAGTTTTCACTGCATGCATTCTCCATTTCTTTTTTTTTTTCTCATTTGTTTTTACCTGGCCATTTTATGATCTTTTATTTTAATACATTTTGTTTTGTATTTTAGGCCACACCTGGTGACACTCAGGGATTACTCCTGGATATGCACTCAGAAATCTCTACTGGCTTTAGGGACCATATGGGATGCTGGGGGATAGAACCGTGGTCCATCCAAGGTCAGCAGCATGCAAGGCAAATGCCCTACTGCTGTGCCATCGTTCTGGCTCTTGATACATATGCTTTACTCAATATCCTTAGCTTTAATTTCTTTCTATTCTAAAAGGACTACTGCATAAATTAGATAGTTGTGAGATGAATTTGGTGCCAATAGATTCTATTGTTAATGGCACTGTAATGAATATAGATGGAAAAATGTCTCTTTGAAACAGTGTTTTTGGGTCTCTGGTTAAGAAGTATACTTTCTGGGTAGTATTGAAGCTTAGTTATTCATTTTAGAGAAGTGTCCAAAGGCATTTATTGCTTTCTAATTAAACAGTCTTTTAATTTTTAATTATTTTTCTTGATCATATAAATTAATTTATTATCAATTATTTTTTTCTTATTACCTCACACATAAATATACAAAATTTAATAGATAAGTATAGTAAATTATTATTCCATATTTTTATATTGAGGTCCTGATCTTGGTTCTCATTTATAATTTATCTGCACATGTTGAACAAGATAATATGAAATCAATATAAAAAGGTAAGTAATCAAAAATTACTTGATCACTGTATTTTCCTAATATAAGTGCTTTATTGTGGATAATTTAAATTCAATCACAGAAGGGTTTGGGGGGTATTCAGGGAGGGAAAAAGATTCTCAACTGTGGTCAGGGTTAGGTAACACCAGGAGATACTTGGACAGGATGTGTGTGCCTGACAGTTCACTGCCCTGGTCTGATAATAATGTACTTGACTGTGGGTAGCCTAGGGCTGTGGCTAATTTTGTTCTGGAGTCATGAAGTATTGGGGTCAAAGAGGGACCTCCACCTGCAAATAATGCACTCTATTCTTTCAAGCTTTTTTCTTGGCCAAAGCCTACACCTCTTAATTCACATTTGATTCAACTACAAATTTATTGGCAAGCTGACACGTAATTACAGTATGAAGATAGCTATTGTTTTAGTGATTTAGTGCAACCTTTTGGAGTAAGGTAAAGATGAATAATACTTCTGCCTAAATCACCTTAGTGGTTATATTTTCTTCAAAAATAATTGAACTTCATATTTTATCATAAGTAGTAAATCAAAATAAGGAGCATGATTTTCTTTCCTTTCTAAGGTCAGTCTTATTTTAAAGGACATCTATGGAATCCATTACTATGTTAAATTATAGAAAAATAGTTAATTTTATAATTAGTATAAAAATACAACCATGCCCAACAAATGAACAGGTATACAGAGTCTCCTAAAAGCTGAATTTGACTTATAATTTCTACCTATATGAAATTTAATGGGAACTTTTATGTTTCCAATTAAAACTCTGGGGAAAACACCACAAGTGCATTCAAGCTTTTTCTAGTCAATCTGTCATCATAGTAAGCATGGCTGTCTGCTCTGCTATTTTCCAGTGCCAGTGTGATTTTCACACACCATCTGCTGACTTCTACTTATTGCTATCCAGGCTCCATTGCTGGTTATTCATTTCTCATTTTGGTCATCATAAGTCAGCATGTTTGCAAAAATCCAGCACTGCTTGCTGAACTAATACATGTACAACTGCTATTGAATTTAGGCACTGGGACTTAAATTGTTGCTCTGATAATATCCTATGAATATATCTTCTACAAATTTCATGAACTACCATATTGTACTGAAGGAATATAGTAAAATAAAATATTCATTTTTTAAAAGGAAAGCATATGAGGTATCAACAGATATCATTTTTATGTTTTGATCATTCTTATTAAAAATTAAAATCACTTGCATGCATCCATTTATTTTATTTAAATCTTCTTGACTATTGTCTCTTATTATTATGAGCCATGTTAGAAAATGCTTTATTGAAGTGCTTACAAAAGTCCAATATTTTATATTTAATTGTAAAAAACCAAAATCAATTTCACTATGCCTGGTTCCCAATGTGGAAATAAATGACCATAGATCCATTGTTTGTAATATATACTAATTTATATTATCATTTTACACAGTATTTAATTATTTTATTCTAAATTAAAACAAATATTTTAATATAAATTGTAAAAGTATCTATATAAAAATTATAACTCAGAACAAATTTTTCTTGGGAAAATATAGTAACTTCCTTTTCTGAACTCAAAAACTATGGTTCTTTGTGGTTTTTTAGATTATGTTGTTTGTGAGTTCTTATTTGATCATTTTACTTCATATTTTATTCTCTCCAGTGTTTGTGAGAAGGAATCCTAAAAATCTTTCCTGAATTCACATAACTTATTAAGGCATCACAATTATTCACAATAATATTAACACTAATGTTTTCAGTGTTGTAACAACACAAACCCACCATTAGAGTACAAATATCCCATCCTATTCTTTGTCTCTTTTCACCTCTTGACCTTCATGCCCTCCACCTCTTTGAAAATATCTCTTCGGTTGGTATTATCCAAAGGTACTATCTAAGTTTGTTTTTATCCATTTTCTATACTCTTTTTTTTATTTCAGAATATTTTTGATTGTGTGATCTTAGCTTTTATCCTCTGATTCATTGTTCTTAAAACATATTTCATCCCAAATCCTTTTAAGTAAGACAAAGAAAATGCCAAATAATGGAGTTAAGGCATTTGTTTTACATACAGAAGGTCAGTGGTTTAAATCTGGCATCCCATTTGGTCCCCTGAGCCTGCCAGGAGCAATTTCTGAGCTTAGAAGCAGGAGTAACCCCTGAGCACTACTGGATGTGACCCAAAAACAAAAACAAAACAAAACAAACAAACAAACAAACAAAAGAAATAAAAAAGAAAAAAAAAGCCAAATAACTTATTTTCTTATACCTAGGTAGAATTGACAATTGATATACCACAATTTTTTATATACTCATCTATTATTGTCATATGAGTTCACTCTAGGTCTTGGCGATTACAAATAGCTTAGCAGTGACCAAATATGTGTATATATATATATTATGAACACAAATGTTATATAAACCTTTGCATATATTTTGCAATAAGAAGAGATTATTTCAAGAGTTCTGGATGTGCTGTTTTAGACCAACCTAAACCTGCCTCCATTATTCATGAATATGTGCCTTACTATAAAAAGTCACCCTCCCTTCCATACCAAACTTTACCACTCTGATATCTAGTGAGCAATCATACTAATGTCATTTGTCCTCTATCATTAATTTCATCAAGCACTATAGACTAAGAAGCCAAATTTATTTTTTATTTTTTAAAGGAAAGCAAAAGCTTTATTCCTTTTACCAAAAAGCTACAAACTCAGTGATCAGGGCCACCTCCCACAAGAGGAGCCCCCCCATGGGGGGTTCCAAACCAGATTATATAGGGCTAGAAGCAAGAAATTTAGACATTAAAGTTAATTGGCTGCTGTCTAGGGGATTCTAGGGTGTTTCATGTTTCATCATGTCCTCTTATGGCTAGATAAAAATTAGGGCAATATATTATGGATTCTAAGGCCTTCTGGTCTGCATCATTATTATTGGGATAGAAATTATTCCTTATATAGAAACTTAGCTTTGTTAGCCTTAAATAGAAACTTAAGTTTGGGTTGATAAAATAGAGTCCCTTCTGCTCTAGATTTTACATTTCCTCCTCTTCTCTTCAAACGAGTCAAATCTTTGACTCTCCTTGTGATCCCTTGTCTATATACCTACCTACCTATTGGCACATGTTGGAACCTTAGCACAATCATCTTAACTGCACATATACAAGTCTGAATACAATGGGCAAGGAGATCTTGTGGAGCATAATCAGAAATCTCAAAAATCACTTAAGTCAAAGTTAAGAGAGACCCCCGGGTGTAACAGTTTAACCACAAGCCCTCCATCCACAGTCCAGGTAATAGTCCAAGGATAGCCCACAAGAAAATGGAGATTTTTATTTCAGCCAGATGTACTGTGGTCACTATGGTCAGCAAAAGCATCAGGACTATCTGCATTTTGACCTGGTTCTGGGAGCTGAGTCAACTGAATTTCAGAAGGTCCTCATGTAGGCAGATGACTCCCTATCTCGAGAAAAGGATGGTTCCAAATCTTTAATACTGAAACTTAAGGAGCTTTTGTTGAGGGGGGGATACAATAACATAGAGCCCTAGAATCCAGTTGGCTGGAGAGAGAGGCTGTGAGGGTTGTTGCCTTTCTTGTACTTGGTCCGACAGAAATGCCTCCCACAACTAGTGCTAAATATTTTACCCTTAACATTACCAGGGGAAGACACAATCTTTGCTCCTTCTTTCCTTCTACCATTCAGCCTCTTTAAATATTAGTGTCCAGTTCATTCTTTCCACTTTTACCAACTTCTGAGATACACTGATACAGCTTTTGTAACTTTCAAGTGATGTCAATGGCCTTAGCTCGTTGAGTTCCTGTGGCATCTCTTGTCCTTATTCCCCTGGCGGTTTCCTTGCTTACCTTCCTGTTTCACATTTTCCCTAGAGATTTTACCACCTTAGAAGTTATCATAGGGAGTGTGGATGAAGGTCCATCTTATGTAATTTCTTCTGGCTAGAAAAGTACTGAAGGCTCTACCTATAAGAATGGGCTTATACCTACCTTTTCTATTAGTGAGATTCCAGACAATTCCAGACAATGCAGTAATCTACATCTGAAAAAAATCAGTTCAACTAGAGGAAGATATGTTAAAATAATCAAACCTTGGAGCAAATGCTCCTCCTCTCTATCCTCCAGAGGACAGACCTCCCTCTGGAATGATGACACAGAATTTAAACAACAGAAATCTAAGCATCCTAGCTCTTTTTCTGAACACGTAGACATCTGTGTGAAATTATGCTGCCAGTCTTTCCCAGTATAAGCTTTCTAATGCTATACAGGTGTTTCAGGGAGAGGAGGTCCTGGACTCTCACTAGGTTCAGAAACAGTACATAAAACATAGCTGAGTTACTTTTCCTACTGTCCTGTTTAGCCTAAGATCTCCCTGGTAAAGTTCTAGCTTCCACTATTCTAGTCAGACTAGTGATACCCTGTATAGCTTTTAGTTTCTTTTTGATCAATCAACTACAACCAGTAAATACACTTTTAAATGGGTAATCCAAGAGGAGTAAGTTATAAGAAGCCCACTAGACTATATTTAATTCAGTAAGCTACAGAAAAATAATTTTACTCTCGACCTTCACTTTAATCCTTGTCAGATAGCTAAATATATTTGGTTTGTTCCTATGCGTAAATAAGAAAGACTGGAAAAAATCTCCATTTGGGGCACCACATTATTTACAGAGAATTTCTGGAGATTGGTCTAGGACAGAGCATGAGGTTATCAATAAAGGCATTAATAATTTACCAGTCACGTAAGAGTTACCCAGACTTGGCCTATGTAAAGACATGAAGGTTAGGTTAGCATGATGAGTCAGAGGAGGCCCTCATCCTCTGTAGGAGTGTCCTGGTGGAGGGACTCTGTCCAGTTCCTCTTCAGGGTTGGGAGAGACTCTATCTCCAGAACTTTTCTCAGTGCTGAGAGCAGAGCCCAGGCTGTGGTCAGTCAGTGCAGATCTAGACATCCCTCGACAATTCTCAATTTCGTAGGCCAGTCCACCTCTATTGTCTCCATGAAGTTATCATTGTACTTGTAACTGTAACTGTACCAATTATACTGGACCTGTTCCTGTTATTTAACCTCAACCACTTTCAACTCTGTTTCCCTGGAAGAAGGCTCTGGGGTCCCCTAGCTGACTTTTAAGATGTCCTGTGTGTATGAGAAGTAATCCATACTACAGAGAGAAAAAAAAAATCCCTGCCTGTATTTATACAAAACAACTTTGATGCCAAGAAGCATCAAAAAAAAAAATGAAAGTACCAAGAAAAGGGGAAAATTACATGTTTCTCAAAATTGCAGCACACACAAAACAACCATTATTCATATACATTTTTAATTCTATTTGGAATTAAAATTTCCTGTCATTTCTAAAGGTTCAAAGGAAGGGAATTCTGTGATAGTGTTACCAGTTGTTTGCAAGATGGAATGAAGGAAAGTTATAGAATGAATGTAAAAGAATGTACAGAAGGTTTGAGGGATGTGTACTCAAAGGAAAGAAACTGTAGTCAGATTGTATTGTCATTAGTGTTTTTCTAAATTAGAAATGATCTAATTATTTGTAAAGAGAATTCTAAGGAAAAGGAGAATAGATGTTGCAGTGCTCTTGGATAAGAAGCCCAATTTAGCGCACAATGCTCTTTCAAGTTTTGTTCTACTTTAAAAGTCTCCATATACTTCACTTATTAGTCTGTCATTCTGACCACAATTTTCATGTTACTCTAAATTCTAGCTGTCTCTGAAAGGTATTAACTGTTTTGTGACATCTCTTGTGGACTACTTCTCTCCCCAAACTGTCACATTATATTTATATTTGGATATTTTTATTAGTTTCCTATTGGTTTTAAAAACTTATCACAAATTTATTGACCTAAAACTCCCAAATTTATAATTTATAAATATAAATATAAATATAAAAATGTATTATATATTGAATATATAATATGCCTAAATTACATATTATACAATATAATACATAAACTGCATATATAATGTATATTATGTCAAATAATATATTTTAAATAAATATTAACATAAATATAAATATTTATAATCTTATAGTTTCAGAGATTTTATCTGGAATGACTTTGCCTAGATTTTTCTTCTTGAAAGTCAAATAGGTGAGTGTATTTTTTTTTTCATTTCCAGCATTTACAGGCATTCCAATTTCCTGCTCTCCAATTTGTAATATTCAGACATCTGCTTTCAGCATCACATCATTTCACTATTTCTGACCTCTTTTTCTCTCTTTAACAAAGACTCTTGAAATTTAATTTGCCAGATGAATCTACATTATTACTAATAAATTAATAATTTTAGCTAGACTTGATATTGTTGTGTATCTGTTATTCTGTACTTATTCTGTGTTTCTTGTTGCCTCACTATGTCTAATTGCAGTTCCCAGATAATAGTGATTTTTCATGGTGAAAAATATTTTGGATATGCTGCCCCATTCTCCCATATTTTATACAGGTTACTTGATATCCTTTGTTATAAAAATAGTATCTGAAACTGAGAGCAAGCCCTAATATCAAATATGAAACTTTTAATAGCTTTAACTTAAGACATCTCAGTTGTTAATTTGTCATTTATCTATCAAAAATCTATTTTAATAACCAGAAATAGAAATCCAACTAAATTGTACTTATAAATACAGTTCATATATCCTACAGTTTTTCACTCTTTTCATCCTCATGCAAATCATTATCATTGACTTGTTTAGTTTTTGTTTTAAGTTTGTTTTGGGGGGAAACAGACCTCACCCGGTGATGGTCAGAGGCCACCCCTGGCTCTTCGCTCAGAAATTATCCCTGGCATTCTCGGGGAACATATGGGATGCAAGAATCAAACCTGGGTTCGCCCTGGGTTAGCTGTGTACAAGGTAACCCTATAGCTGTGCTATATTGCTCTTGCCCCTGACTTGTTTAAATATTAACACTAAATATGATTGTCTAAAAACAAGAAATAAAAAATAGAGAAAGATAAAGAGAGAGAGGTTAAGGAGATATGAAGTAAAGAAAATACAGTTATTAATCTATTACAATTTTTCCCCTTACTTATATATGAGATCCCAATAAAAGGTATTTTAAAAATGCATTTTGTTTGCTTTGTGTTTCTTATATATTTTGAGGACAGAACAGCAGCATTCAATATCTACAGGGCTTTTATGGTCAGGGATCACTCTTGATAGATTGGGAAAACAAATGAGCCGTTGGATACCAAAACTAGGTCAGGCACATGCAAGGCAATCATCTTACCATTGAATTATCTCTCCAGTCCACATTTATAAATATTTACTGCAATTGATTTTCATGTAAGAAGTAAATAAAAACTATTTTTTCTAGATATAACATAGGTCTCCCCGTCCTAATATGGAGTCACACTATCATATTTTTAATGTTAGAAATATGTAAATTATAAACATTGGACAACACTTAAAATTACTTAAAATAAAAAAATCCATGATTTAAAATATCTTAAAATTTTTGTTAGCAATTTAAATGACACATATACAAATAATAATCTACAAATCCATTTATATGTTTAAAATAAAAGTATACTTAGGGCTGGAACAGTGGTGCAAGTAGGGTTTCTGCCTTGCACACACAATTTAGCATGGACCGCGGTTTGATCTCTTGGTTCCCATATGGTGCCCCAAGCCAGGAGCAATTTCTGAATGCATAGTCAGGAATAACCCCTATTGTCACCAGATTGACCCTTAAAACAAACAAACAAAAAAAAAAAAAAACAAAATAAAAGTATACAAATAAAATAAACTAATTTTCACACAGATTTCTAAAATTTTCTGTCAATCAGAAAGTTATTTTTTTGATAAATTGACTATAATTATAAAATTAAGGTATACTTTAGGTCACTGTTTACTATTACTTGCATTCTAAACCGTCCTTCATAAATATTTATTTTATATAAATAGTAACTTTTCATCTTTACTTGCCTTTTGATGTTATGCAGCATTATGTCCTATAATAATTCAGCTCAAATTCATGGTTTTCAAATTGTGGCTAAACTTTCTATTTTGAAATCTATGCCCTTTCAGCTATTCACTCATCCAAGTCACTTTAGTGTATTCACTGGTCGGTCAGTGACCATATTTGTACAATATCTCAAATTCCAAATGCAATAAATATGTTACAATCTTTTCTTTAGATATTCGATAAAATAAATTATTTAGTGTAACACAT
Source organism: Suncus etruscus (assembly GCF_024139225.1). Classification (NCBI taxonomy): domain Eukaryota; kingdom Metazoa; phylum Chordata; class Mammalia; order Eulipotyphla; family Soricidae; genus Suncus; species Suncus etruscus. Next base: position 158,155,819 of record NC_064850.1, on the reverse strand, counting down.
TTGTAAGAACTTTATTGTGAAGGACTCAAGATAGAAACTAACTCTAACTAACTCCTCCATTAGAATGAACTTGATTCACATGAATAAAGCAAATATTGGCCAATATGTGGGCAGAGATTTTATGAATTGTCATAGTTATGGAGATGTAACCCTAGGACAAGAATCTCTCAGGAATATGTATAATTAAACCATGATAAGACAATTTTAATATTTGTTTCACAGACCAGAAAGGCAAGTCGTATGCATATATGCATTTGGGAAAGTCTTTGGTATGATTAAATTTAAATTATTTATTATAAGAATAAACACCGCCTAAGAGAAAAATAGGAGACAGAGAGGACAGAGTGATAAAGAGAGGGAAAATTGGAGAATATCAGAGACACAGAGAGACACACAGATGTTAATACAATATGGGACAGAGAGATATTAAAACACATGCATCATATGATACAGAACTTGGTTAGATCCCTGGCACCAGCTAGTCCCCTCAGCAATGCTGGAGAAAGTCCTGAAGCTACTACACACAAAATTGGTATCCCAGGTAATTTCTGGCAAAAGAACCTCAGAAGTATTACATCGTTGAGCCTCTACATTTAGCTAGAATGACCTGATCTGAACACTGCTTAGATAACTCAACAAACTGTAGCAAAATATCTCAACATATCACATATTAAAAAATAGATGGTTATAAATATGTAATGTTTTTCTTTCCATGTTACATTGATATAAATTCATTAGTAACAATAACTCATAAGCCTTTAAACAATGGAAACTCTTAATATTTTATTTTCTTAGCATTCTTTTCTTCGTGGTAATGGGAATAAAATTTGAACAGCAGAAGGATAATGCATCCCATAATGTGATATGATGTACTGAGAATATGGTATTAGATTTCTAATGATATTCTTTTCAAAGCTGTCTTTATTATGCCATAGAGAATCCTGCCCTTAGAGAATGCATCTGTTGAAGTGAATAGGTCATTTTAATAGCCTGAAAATTTATATTTGTGGATTCTAGTGTTAATACATCTCCTCTATCAAGGTGAAACAAATGAAACAAATGAAAAAATAAGTTAGGCAAAATGAAAGGACAGAATTCAAAATAGAGTTAGTAAATTTTCTTTGTATAAAATTTTCTTTGATATTTATGAATTTCCTATCCATCAAAAATATATAATTCAAAAGATAATATTTTAATTCATATATCTACACAAATACTCTATAGAAATGATTTATAAAGTATAATGGTATATTTTGAATACTAGAAGCTTGTTTTGATAGTTATATTTTCAGTACTATACTATTCTTCAATATAGAACCCAGATGGGTGTCTTCATTTCATTTCTATTATAAATTCATTACTTCTACATTAAGCCAAGGTCAAATTCTCAAGAAAGACTAAAAATATAAAGGGGTTTGAGTTGTCGTAATGTTTTTGATATTCTCACAATTCATGTCAGCATTGTCCTAGCAACAATTCCCCCTAACTGTAGATAGTTTTAAAAAAGCAGCAGTTGTTTTTGATTTCCTATTTGTATTAGCAAGTGGGGCCTCTATCAAAATAGTTGAAATCTAAATTTCTTAGGGACTCAACTGAGCTTCTCAGCAAACGTGCCAGAGAGCTAGTGTCTTTTATTGATACATTGGTGTTTTAGATTTGTGGGACTACTTTCACCAAATTTCAATTTCTAATGACTCTAATTCCATCAGAGCACCTATTCTTAGTGTGGTGGATATTTCCCAGAATTATCAACTTTATATTGCTTCAGATATCCTTTTTATTTTTTTGACACTTGAATTGGATCTCTCCAATAACATTTGAAGCTGGGGTTAGGGGCCACACCCAGCAGTGCTCAGCGGTTACTCCTGGCTCTGCTCTCAGAAATCACTCTTGGTAGGCTTGGAGGACTATATAGGATGCCAGAGATTAAACCTAGATTAGCCACGTGCAAGGGAAACTCTCAATCCACTTTGCTAACATTTCAGCCCCATTCTTTTTAATTCAATATCAAAATTTTTCAGTTAATTTTATATCTACTAAAAATTCTTGTAGGCCAGACATATAATAAAGTTGGCAGACCATTAGTTTTGAAACTGGCCTACCCAGGTTTAATCCTTCAGCATCCAAAATGGTCTCCTGAGCATTTTCAGAGTGCTTTTGTAAACCCTGAGCATCACATAATGTGGCAATAAAAATGGGTATTAAAAATTGGATAGTTTTACAATGAGTAGGACATTTGCTTTGCATGTAGCCAACTTTGATTAGATCCAGCACCATATAAGGTCCACTGAGTACTAGCAAATTTGATTTCTGAGCACAGAGCTAGGAGTAATCGCTGAATTTGCCCTGCTCCCCACCAAAAATGTTGCTTTTGTTCAGATTTACAGAGAACATGGAGGATAATAAATACCTTACATTTTTAGACCTAAGCTGGGCCTTATTAGGCAACGTAAACAAAAATAGATATGATAAAACTAAGATTGTAGAATTAGCAAGTAGGAATATTTAGAAAGAAAGAGGTTTCTTAAGGGGACACAGGCTAAAAGCATCACTGCATTTTAAATAAAATACTAAAAAGATTAAGGCAAAGATGATTAATGTTGTTAAACTGCAGTATATCTTGATGTAACATTACCTAAGGGTAATGTTCAGAGGAAATACATAATTTTCATAGTTATTGCTACATGATTCTCTCGAAGTAATTTCTGATTAGTGTCTTCTAAAAAAATAATTGCCCAACCTAAACCACACAGACTTTATTTAATTGCCAAATAACACAAACAGGAGGAAATCAGAACAATAGGTAAGAGGGATTGAATTCATCCTACTTGATAAAATGGGGGCAATATTTAAATATACGAGTACATTATGTAAAATACTAGAAAAGTTTAAATGGACATTCATAAATATATTAACTCATAGATTTTTAATTAAAGTATAATTATCTCAAAGTCAGTGTACTACTTTCTCACAAATATTAGAAACTGCTGTACTAGCCTTCCTAACAATTATATCTCACGAATGACATCCTGACATCCTTTTTACTGGGAGTTATCATCATGTGTTGTAAAACTGACAAGACTGAGAAAGTATATCACAAAAAATAAAAATATAATTTATTGCTGTAATTTTTCTCATTTAAATGCTCTTAGAAAGGTGAGTCTGTCTGAAGTTTCCTCACAATTAGGGTGATTTCATCACACTATTGGTCACCCTGTTCGCAGTCCTTACGACTACTAAAAAGAAGACTTTAAGGTATTTAATGTTTGAATAAAATGTGTTGATATATATTACATATAATTACAATTTTATAAAGAAAACAATTACCACAATAAGTCATTTTTATTTTACTTATTACTTCTTAAAACATGACTTGAGACATTCAGACCAATTTCTTACCAAATGATCTATCATTTACCTTTTCTGCATCTATTTTATTTTTTCTATTCATTATTATAGCACCATGATTTACCAAGTTTTTCGTAATACAGTTGTTTTAGGCATTAATGTTCAACCATCAATACTGCCATCAGTGTTACCTTCCCTTCATCATAATTTCTCACTCATCACCATAGCCGGCCTCCATGCAGGCACAAAATATTCACTTCATATTTTTGTTACACACAAAGGCAAATGGAATTATTGAAACTTAAATCAATGAGTGGCAATTTTAAATTATCATTATATCTCTCCATAGTGTTTAAAGTCAGGGTATAAATTTTTACTGGGAAGTAAATTGTGTTAGTTGAGCCTTCTCTGTTAGTGTTTAGTTTCACTGAGCTTGGTAGATTTTTATGTAACTTTCCATCAGATTCCCTGTGTTAAATCCATCTAACTGGACCACCCCTGGAATGGGGTCCAGGGCTGGAGATCCCTCGAACCCGTGGAGGTCCCAGGAGTCGAGGATGTCCAGGGCTCCTAGGAAGAAAAACGCCCGCTGCCTAATGAGGAGTCACAAATCTTGAGGATGCAATAAAACGCAGGTTTATTTTCTTTCCAGAATTCTGGGGCGTCACCGCAAGCCAGGAATTCGGATTGCAGTGAGATCCAAATTTACAAACATTTAAGGGAATTCATATGATAATGAGCATACAGATCAAAGTATTCCATAGGTTTATACAGTTTGAATCATCCAATGGTTTTTTACAGAAAAGTCACAATTCATCATATCATTTACGCTTCATGACATCATTTACCCCCAACTCCTAGACTGATGGCATGCAGAGATACAGGTCGAACCCTTCAGGTGGTCTCCTAACCTACAGGATGGAGAACCTGTCTGTTCAGCCCCTTCATGAGATCATTAATTCCAGCCTTCATTCCGATGGCATTTTTGTGATATGGGTAGGACCTCCAGGTGGTCTTCAGGCGTGTACTAATTTGGCCTAGGAGGACCCCATGCTAGCAGGGCAGAGGTGCCTCAAGAGACCAGGGTGGAGGTACTGGGCTGTTGGGAGAAGGGAGTATGGGGTCCCATGTTTCTACCTCAGGCAAGCTAGTGACAGATATGAAAATAGTACTAAACTAGATTTCACCCTATTCTATACCTATTAATTCTGTCTATGTGTTATTCCTTTTTTAGTGACTGTGTGCAATTACTCATCCCTAATCTTCAAGGGCTATCTGTCCTCTGCGGGGATCTCCTCTGTGAGGATCAAGGTGTCTGATGGGAAACAAAATGTCCTTGCATTCCTTGGAATGTTCTTTGTGATTTACAGCCTGGTTCCCGGAATCAACTATCTCCTTGAGCCTAGTCTTTCTTACCTTGAAATTGCAGCCTATGACTGAAGTTGCCATCTCATCTATTACTAATAAATCACTGTTCCTATTAAAAACTAAGAACATACTATGTCAACAATATCCATTCCAACATAGGTTCCACAGATTGTATAAGTTTAAATTTTCTGTCAAGGAAATATATGTCAAGTGTGCCTGGGTTCTCCTTATTTTCAGGGGCCAGGCTACCTTAGGTTTGAGGAATGTGCCCGGCTGTGAGGGCTATCAGGGACCTTGGGGAGTTAGGGAAAAACTAGCTAATATAAAAACTAAATAGTATTTTCAAGTTAGAAAAACACAAAAGTTAAAAGGTTACACCCCAAAAACAAAGGTCACCTCTTTTCCAGACTCAACACTTGTGATACTGCTGGTCTGACACTACTCTAAAATATTGAGACAGAGAGGATTTATATTTGTGAAACATATTTGGTAAGGCTGAGCTGTGTAGTTGGACCATTTCTGTGAAGCAGTAGCCTATGGTGCTGGACTGCTGTAGTTCATGCAGAAAGGGGAAATCCAAGTTCCATCTTCTTTAAGAGTCCAACAAGATATCACCCCAGACCAGGATACTTTGGAAGTATTGGCAGCCATTATTTTTTTAAATTTTTTTTTATCAAATCTACTTACCTGATAGATGCTAGCATTGTTTCTATGTCATTGTACTCTACATTTTGAAAAGCGAGTCTTTCATTGTTGGTATAAATACTAAAATTTTGAGTTAAAGTAAAAATTCTAATATAACTTCATGGAATTTACATAGATGAATAACTACATCTGACTACAAAAGGTCTGTTAGCAGCAATATTGATGAGAAGTTAGGTACAATGTTAGTTTGTATATGTAGATAGAAGCATGATCTATTTAATCAGATCTCTTCTTGTCTTAGATGTCTTAAAATAAATTGTTCTTGAGATCAAGATAATGCAGCACTTAGATGCTTGTCTTGAACCCAGCTAACTTGGGTTTAATACCTCAAACCACAATGGTCCAGCAAGCATCTCCAAGATTGATCCTGTGAAACAAATCAGGAATAAGACCTGGCATAGCCAGTGTGGCCTTTAAAGCAAAAACAAAACAAATGAAAGAATGAAGAAAGAATAATTTTATTTCAGATTAAGCTTTCTTTTTTCATTTACGCTTTCTTCTCTATCATGATAATGGTAGTGGTTGTGAGAAATAGAATGTCTTGAATACAGGCAGGGAGTGGGGGAGAAGTATGATGAGACGGGAATTAGTGGCAGGAAGGTTGCACTGGTGAAGGGGGCTGTACTTTTTATGACTGAAACCCAACTTCAAGTGTATTTGTAAGCATGATGCTTAAATAAAGATATATTAAAAAGAACAGCAAAATTAATATAAATTGATATAAAATATTTCTGGTAGTGTTCAAGAATTTGGCACTAATTATAAAAAATAATTTCTAATTGTTCTAAAAGAAAAAAGAGTTCCAATTTCTCTTGACACTTATGTAAGTGTCAATGAGTAACAAATAAGTGATAATAATGGTATTTCATTAAAAATATCACAAAGCCAGGGCCAGTGAGGTGGCGATAGAGGTAAGGTGTCTGCCTTGCAAGCACTAGCCAAGGAAAGACCGCGGTTCCATCCCATGGCATCCCTTATGGTCCCCTCAAGTCAGAGCAATTTCTGAGTGCTTAGCCAAGGAGTAACCCCTGAGCATCAAATGGGTGTGGCCCAAAAAAAACAAAAAAAAATCAAAAAGCCCAAAATATTAAAGAAATATATAAAAGACATAACACATTGAAGAAATGAAAATCGTATCAATTACTCTAGATTTTGCATACTAAAGACTATGAATGAAGAACAGAGTAAAAGAAATATTTGAGAAAATAATAACAAGAACTTTGTAAAGAAATATTGAAGAAAAAATTATAGCATAAATACAAACATTTTAGAATAGCAAGGAAGAAACAAAAAAATAGGAAGCACAAAAAAGAACCACTCAAAAAATAACTAAAGCAAAACAAAACAGATAAACCTATTCAATCCATCAGAAATGGAAGAGAATTATTGAAAGTAAAAAATAAAAAGTATCTGCTATTAAAAATAATAATTATATGTGACAAGATATTAGGTAGGCAGGCACTTCAATTTATCAACTCCAGTTTAAATTCCTGGTTGAAAATAGGATCAATTCACTACCAGGTCAGATCACTGAGCAATGAAACAGGAAAAAACCCTAAGCACAAGTTATCTGTGTCCCTAAAACAAATTAACAACAAATTAAAACCTACTTCCCACTCAGGTCTCATGTAATGAAGAAGACACCTAACTGTTCCCAGAGGTATATTGCAACGTTTAAGGCACTTGGCTTACATGATCTTACCCCACCTTCATTTCTGAGCTTAACTAGTCATGATGTTTAATCAAAAAGCCAGGAGTGAATCTTCCCAAGTGTGGACACAACACTTTCAATCTATTCATCTCCCAAAATAAGACAGTAAAGCAAAATTATAAAAGCTTAACATTCAGAATTTTATACACAATGTAAATATCCTTTATATAAATAGAAAATAAAGATTCTCTAGGAGAGATAACTAACTCTCCAAACACTAACCATCCAAAAAATAATACTGAGGAAATGTACAGATAGCATGTGTAATACTAAACAGTAAAAGAAAGTTTATTTCACCAAGAGTTTAATATAGTTAGAAAAAGATAATAATAAACATTAGAAATAGAGTAACACAATGTAAAGAAAAAAACCCACCAACCCTTCATTTCTATTTTTTCTAAAATAATAATTATTTAAAAAATTGAAATACATGGCTGGAATGGTGACACAAACAGCAAGGCATCTGCCTTGCTGGTGCTAGCCTAGGACAGACCACAGTTAGATTCCCTGTCAGTCCACATGGTCCCCTAGCCAAGAGTGATTTCTGAGCGCATAGCCAGGAGTAACCCTCGAGCTTCACTGGATGTGGCTCCCAAAAAAACAAAACAAATTTAAAATATATTGCATATTTAGAAGACGCAATGGGATAATGCATAATATAATAAAAATTTGAATAATTGTAAAGGGATAGATGAAAAATCTAGAACGTAATTTGTGGTTTTGATTTTTGGGTCACTTCTGGAAATGCTTAGGACTTACAAAATAATCACTGGGCTCAGGAATGCAGGGATAGTTTATATGCATCCACAAAGCATTCTCTTTGAATTACAAAGTTGGAGTAGGAACTACTTTATGTGATCATAATCTCTTTGTGAATGTCAGGAATTGTACTACTGCAAACTCTTGTCATAGGCAGGTAAATATACCCCAAATAAAACTATTTGAGGGTGACATAAATTCTGGGAAGATGTTACTCTTTCTACAAAATGTCACATATAATTTTCTAGAAAAATAAGAATTATGATTCTTATAGTTTATAAGAAAGACTAGTGACTCCCCTGTTTTTATTGACATGGCTGTCAATTTCAAAATATATAATTATGTAAAATAGTATAAGAATAAAATAAAAAATTAAAATGTGAAATTTGAAGCACATAATGACACTGTTTAAACAGTTAAGGCAATTTCTACAAAAACAAATTTTATCTTTAAACACCAAATGCGGAGAGATGGGTGGACCTCATCAATTGAGATAGAAGGCCTCTTGTTTCTTTCATCTACCTTTTGGCTACTGTGGTTCATCTGATATTATAATCTATTGCTTTATCTCCATTATAATCAAAAGAAAAACATCTTGCATACAACAAGAAAATTGATCATCTTCTTGTATACAAGAAAATTGATATTTGAAAGCAGTGATAGTTTGCAGAGCCTAATGAAACATTAGAATAATAGTTTCTAATAAAACAGTACATATTTGAGCTGACAACACCATCATTTTAATTACAGTCAGAGCTTTTCTTAATACAAGGCCCTATAAAATGGCATGCATAGTCAAAAGCTCATAAACCTTTATAAATAAAAGTTTACCCATATCACACATACACCTCAGTTTATACTTTTAAAAACTTTCTCCCTTTTGAACTTCATAGATTTATCCATAATAACTTGACTTTTCATCCACAATTTCTATTTTAGAAATCAAGTTATAATGGAAAAATTGGAGGCAGTTTCAAGGAGCAGGTTAAAAATCACTTATGGTACTTCTAGGTTAGAATCAGTGGCACTTCTTTTTGGTCTCTTTTTTAAACATTTTCATCACAGTCCACTAAATGCACCTTTTCTAGACTTGTGATTACATCCACATAAAAAGCTTTTATTTTTTATTTTAAATACACTGCACCTAAACTAAAAATAAAAACAATGTTCAAATTGAACTTGAAATAAACAACTCAACTTTAAAGCAGAAGAGGTCATAAAAAGACCATATGAAAAAGATCAGAGCATTGCCATGGTAACTTAAAACAGAAGTCCCATGAACTATGACAAAAACTTAGAGAAGTTTCAGCATTTAAATTAACTGTATAATTATTTCTGTGAATAAAACAGTTATGCAAATTTATAATGTCAGAAATATTCAATGTTATATATGTTATTACATTATTACATAAAATAGCATGCTATTTAAGTAAAAATTAATTGAACTATTAGGGTTAAATATGAAAGCTTAAAAAAAAACTAGAAGTTTTTAACTACTAGAAGTAGTTAGCTGCTTTGCTAACTAAAATGAAAAACTGGCTGGAGAGATAGCACAGCGGTAAGGCGTTCGCCTTGGATGCAGAAGGATGGTGGTTCGAATGCCGGCATCCCATATGGTCCCCCAAGCCTGCCAAGAGCGATTTCTGAGCATAGAGCCAGGAGGAACCCCTGAGTGCTGCCGGGTGTGACCCTCCCCCCCAAAAAAAACAGAAGCAAAAAAGAAAAAAAAAAAGAAAAAAATGGCATAGTGAACGTTATTTTTTGAATTATAAAATAATCTGCCTATTTTCATCCCATTATGAAAAGTAAAATAAAAAAGAGAACATTATATTTAAGTATAATTGTTTACTCTTAAAAAATTTGAGGTTTAAAAAAAGAAGTTCAGAACCTCTGAACTCTCTTCTCTCTGTAATTGTTTGTAGTGTTATACTTTTTTTGGGGGGGTGGGGTTTGAGCCACACCCAATTGCACTCAAGGGTTACTCCTGGCTATGCACTCAGAAATCGACCCTGGATTGGAGGACCATAAAGGCAGCCAGGGGATCAAACTGGGGTCTGTCCTAGGTTAGCACGTGCAAGGCAAATGCCCTACTGCTGGTCCCACCATTCCGGCTCATGTGGTGTTATACTTAAAACAACACTGACTCTATTTTAGATGTACTAAAAAAAATGACACAATGAATGAATACTTACTTTTATTATAGGAATCTAAATTTTTACTATTAAAATCCAATACAAAGGTAAAGTGGAGAAATGCAAAAAAATATTACTGAATTTTTACTGGCAAATTAATCTGTTATTTCTATTTCTGATAATGATATTAAATTAATTTTGATGTTTCTCATTACTGTGTATCTAATTCATGTATAAATAAATGTATGAGTATATCTGGAAACATGTACATTTATGCATTCTTATATATTTTATATTTTATCTATTTATATGTATTAGTTAGTATATAATTTATTCTTACTTTTATATTAAAGTATCAAGAAGCAAAAAATAAGCAAACATATTATATAGCTATTTATTTTTGGTAGAATTCTTAAGAGAAAGGTACTGAAACTTAATTTCAAGCTAAGGATATAGATGAGCCTTGTATTATTGTATCAGAATATGAAGAAACATTAAAATGATCATACATTAATATATAAAGAAGGAAAGATACCATCTTGAAAGACTTCGTATTATAACATTAATAAATATATGTGTAAATACATATATACATATATACAGAAGGGCACAGATATAAGAAAACGTCTCATTTCTAGGACATTGCACAGCAGCAGTAACTTGTATATGTAGAGGAAGTTTTTACTATAAATGTAAAGTCATCATTTTCTAACCCTTTAAAATATTATCGACAATTAAAGATTGATGACAGCACTATAAAAATGAATGTTAAATCTTAGGAAAAAATTATGAAAAGTTAAATACTAGCATAACCTTAAGTATATATTTACAGACTGTCTTAATTTTAATATGAAAATAAATAGATTATAATGAATAAATTAGACAATACTCAACTGAGTTTTTAAAATTATGATTATTTAAATAAAAATTGTCCCTTTCAAAGTATAAGAGAAAATATGTAATAGTATCACTACATGTTAGAAACCAATTTATGAGAAAAATTGGCTTAAATGATAAATTGGCCTTAAATGATAAATATTTTATAAAAGTTTGAAAACAATATTTTTCAGAAATGTATGTCTAAATTAAAGAATAAGGCATCTGATAATTCAAGGATCAAATTTGTTATTCAATTGAGAATTTGAAAAATTCTACGTTAGATCAATATTTATCACAATGTAAAACTGAAATCAACACAATCATATTTTTTTTTGTGTGACTGTATTATTCTTATGAAACATGCAGTGGTGTTTTCAGAGATGGCATGCTGATAAATAAAATTTTGAGGAGAAAACAGCTGGTATTTTTGGTTGTTGTTTGTTTTGGGTGGCCATGCCTGGCATTGTTCAGGATTTATACTGATTCATTGCTGAGGAATCACTCTAGAAGAAACAAAGGTATCCTATGGCTAGAATCTGGGTTAGTTATGTAAAGCAAGCACCTTACCCACTGTACTACTCTAATCATGGAGAAAAAAAATGATATGTCAATAAAGAGAATGAGAAAAGAGTGGGAAATGAGAGTATGAGAGAAGAAAGAAAATGAAGGAAAGAAAAACAGGTAAATAATGATACAAAATGTGTATTAAAATATAAAATTGTGAATTATGTATAATCTGGAGAAAATTATGTACATGCTCTTTTTATGCTTAAATTTTTTCCTAACATTTAATTTTCAAAAATCTTAAAGTTTAAAGAATGAGCTAGCTTATTACTGCATTTTTCATGACAATGACAACTATTTGTCAGTATTGTATATTAAACACTTCATGGAATATGTTAGTATATTGTTAAAATAACTTTATGTGATTTTTGTGTACCACAGAATGTTTCCTATATATTTTATCCATATTGTAAAATAGGACTAAAAATATTATTTAATGAGAGTTGAACAAAATTTTCTAATAATAACTGAGGCAAATTATCATGCTTCTAAGGTCTCTTTGGTTTTTTTTTTTTTGGTTGTTGTTGTTATGTTTTGTTTTTTATTTTTCAGCCACACTGGGTGATGCTCAGGGGTTACTCCTGGCTATGCGCTCAGAAATCACACCTGACTTGAGGACCATACGAGATGCCGGGAGATCTAACAGCGATCCGTTCTAGGCTAGCACAGGCAAGGGATATATATGCCTTACTGCTTGTGCCACAGCTCTGACCCTTCTACTAAGGTCGCTTTAAGTACATATGATAATTTTGAGAATTATGATAATTTAGTACATAAAGAAATACATGTGGGGCCGGGCGGTGGCGCTAAAGGTAAGGTGCCTGCCTTACCTGCGCTAGCCTAGGACGGACAGCGGTTCAATCCCCCCGCGTCCCATATGGTCCCCCAAGCCAGGAGCGACTTCTGAGTGCATAGCCAGGAGTAACCCCTGAGCGTCACCGGGTGTGGCCCAAAAACCAAAAAAAAAAAAAAGAAATACATGTAAATCTGAGACTCTAATAAAGTAAAAAAATAAATGAAAAATAGATATTTTATGCTCATAATTAAGAAAACTATTATATTATGATAATTTTATGGTTCTAATATTAAGATCACTTTTACATAGTTGTAATTATAATAATAATCATTAATATTATAGTAATCAGTATAAGAATAAAATGATCATCTATAAGTAAAACACTGCAAGTAAAATCATACCTTATGTTAACCCAATCTATTCATACTAAAATCTGAAGGCAATTTTTTCTTCCATCATATCTTCCAAATGTTGTATTTTCAGATTCTTGTCAATATAACAACTTAAAAATGGAGAAGTAAAACACAATATTTGTAATAGTTTTATATAGAAATATCAAATGCATTAATTTTAATAATTTTAGAAATAGTAAGTCCAGCACATAAGAAGGATGCAAAATCAACATTCAAAAATCATCACTTTTGCATCATTCTAATAAATAAGTCACTTTTATAAAAAAAGAAAAATTATCATATTATTGTAATGTGATAAAAAGCATGTGCTTATTCTATTAATTAACTAATATAAAATGCTCATAACAGGCAATTATAATTATATATAAGGTACATAAGTAGATTTTAGAACCTGGGTTAAGGAAAAGTGTAAAATTCTTATTAATAACATTTTGTTGGCAATTAAAATATCTCAAATACCTCTACAAATATGTGAAGAATTGCATTGTACATATTTAAAATTAGACTGAAACAAAGAAAGAAATGTCTTTAAATAAATTAAAAGTGTACACGGAATCTATTATGCTGAGTGAAATAAGTCAGAGAGAGAGAGAAAAATGCAGAATGGTCTCACTCATCTATGCAAGAATGAAAGACATTCTTGCAATAATAATTTTCAGACACAAAAGAGAAAAGAGCTGGAAGTTCCAGCTCACCACAGGAAGCTCACCACAAAGAGTGATGAGTTTAGTTAGAGAAATAACTACATTTTGAACTTTCCTAATAATGAGAATGTATGAGGGAAATGGAGAGCCTGTTTAGAGTACAGGCAGGGGTCGGGTGGGGAGGAGGGAGACTTGGGACATTGGTGATGGAAATGTTGCACTGGTGATGGGTGGTGTTCTTTACATGACTGAAACCCAAACACAATCATGTATGTAATCAAGGTGTTTAAATAAAAAATAAATAAATAAATAAATTAAAAGTGGGGTTAAGAAAAATGAAGGGTATTATAATAATATAACCATAAAAAAATTAAGTTACAATCTAATTTCATAAGGAAAAGTCAACAAAAAATTTATTATGACTTATATGTTACACCCCAAATCATAAAATTTGTGGAGCCATGTATAGTCATCTATTAAAGGGACGATTCACTAGGCCTGTCAGATGAATTTCTCTGAATTTTCCTGATGTGGATAACTCGTTAACCCCAAGAAATATTTTATCAGAAGGCCCCCTATGGAAGATCTTTACCCCTGCGTGGATCACTGACAATATTTCTGAGATTCATGTTATGGTATTGACATTATATTCCCTTCATATTATTTGGCCTTAAAGTTAATTCTCTCTCTTTTTTTTTTTTGATGATATTCACAGGCAAATTATAGCCTTAATCAAAACCCCTTTACCTGAATAATACCTAGCACCAAATCAAAGACAATTTTTCTCTCTCTTTTCAAAGTGACTAGTAGCCTAGGTTTCTGGGATGCAAGGACATGGCCAGAATGCAGATCCTGGGCTATTGAATTCTCCCCCCAAAATAGGAACTAGGCAGAAGCCTTCACCGGCATGGGGAATAGCAAGGCTCCAGGATGAAGGCCCTTTTGCCAAGCTTAGGGGACATTGTGTGGTCATCATTTCTTCATATTTCATATTTTGCTGACCATACAACCCACTCCCTTAAGGCAGGATTCATTGAAGTCCTGCCTGGCACTACAGGACAGAAGCCACCAGCAGCAAAAAGATATTGAAGAAAAATTAGGCAAAACACACTATTGTGTGACTTCCACAATGTCTTTGTGTACTTGACTCCAAAGCAAGGGAAACAAAAATAAAAGTAAGTGAATGACATTATTTCTAAATAAAAATCTTCTGCACTGAAAAAGAAATTATCAATATAAAGAAAAACTATTCAATTTAAATAAAAAATATTCCCACACCTACACATATTTTTAAAAGTGGGCTAATGCAGAAAAAGCTTGTAAATATTATATTAAGGAAACAATGAACTGCATCAAAAATGCAGATATTAGACCTGAACAGACTTATTTTCAATGAATAGATAAAAGACTATGTGGTACATTGGTGGCAGGAATGTTTCACTGGTGAAGGGGGGGGGGGGTGTTCTTTTTGTGACTGAAACCCAACTATAGTCATGTTTTAAAAAATAATAATAATAAATAAATAATTTGCTTGTTTTCATTTCAAAGAACAGTCATCAGAAGAACAAGTGGTTATAAAACTGGGAAGGAGAAATGAAAATAAACTTTATTTCAAAAAAAGGTAAAGACAGTGGAATTGCACGTGAAATAAATGCTTATCATCACTATCAGGAAAGTTCAAATCACAGGAACAAAAAAATATCACTTCATTAATGTAGCCTGGAAATAACCTATTTCAGGACAGCTGGGTTCAGCAATTGTAAATTAGGCTAAATAGACATAAGAACTCCCACATTCTGTTGGTAAGGATGTGGTATGGTTCAACCTCTGTAGAAATTACATTCTTTTTTGTTATTTATTTAAGCCACTGTGATGTAAACAGATCATAATGCAAATTTTTCAGGCATTCAATATTCTTTTTTTTTTTTTTTGGTTTTTGGTTTTTGGGTCACACCTGGCGGTGCTCAGGGGTTACTCCTGGCTGTCTGCTCAGAAATCGCTCCTGGCAGGCGCGGGGGACCATATGGGACACCGGGATTCGAACCAACCACCTTTGGTCCTGGATCTGCTGCTTGCAAGGCAAACACCGCTGTGCTATCTCTCCGGGCCCAGGCATTCAATATTCTAACACTATTCTAATTCCACCACAAGTGTGACCTTCCCTTTACCATTGTATACAGTTTTCACCCATTCCCAAGTCTTCCCCCTTAACAGATACAATATAGTTTATACTGCTTGTTTAAACAAAATGGCTAATGGGGTTATTGGAAAATACTTCAGTAAAATAAAATTTGTGAAAACTGTTATATCTCACAATGGGGCTGTAAAAGTCATTGCCTGAGGGTTTACTAAACTGTTTGCTGCTACTTGAGCTTTCTACATTATTGTTTTTGTTTATTGAGCTTACTTGCTTCTGTGCTGTTTTCCCATCTAATTTGGTGTGTTTGCCAGGCTGTCAGTATTGTGGAATTTAGAGGTGTTGGGAGGCTGCTTCAAGAACCTCAGGATCAGCAGTAGGTAGTAATGGGTAGACGAATTATAGTGATTTATCTTCTTTTGCATCTCTTCCAAGATTAACAGTGAAGAAGTGAAGCTATGTCATTGCGTATATGGTGGCTGCTGTAGGATGCAGGTGTGATTCCTGGGGTTCATGGAAGTATGACATGGGTGGAGGGGGGTGCCTCTGAGAAAACTCAGAGTCCTCATCCTCAAAAATATGATTGTTTTTGCCACATTCAGCAATACTCAGGGATACCCTTGGTTATGCACTCAAGAATCACTTCTTGTGGTTCTCCTGGTGCATATGGTATGCCAAGGATTGAGTCCAGGTCAGACACATTCAAGGCAACTGCCAGATCTGATGTACTATTGCTCTGACCCCAGTTCCTATATTTTCCGTTAATTTGGTATCTCTGCAGAGATTTGTTAGGAAGCAGAGTGATTGGTTTCTGGGGTATGGGTTAGGCTTCCAGGTCTCTCCTCCCTAGGTTGCCTCAGAATTTTCAGCTTGAAGACTAGTATAACCATGAGTTTTAGTGGTTTGGTTTGCAGCTATTTCAGTATTATTGGTAAAACTTTGAAGCTGGGCTTACACGGTGGTAACTATGAGAAGTGGGCGTGGTTCATCATTTAACTTCTAGTTTGTAAAATCTTTTAAATTATAGTAGAAAATACCACCAAGGGGCAATGGCAGGATTCTTCACTACTTTTGGCTAACATGTTCTGAGGGAATTAGGTAGAATGAAATCATTGAAGTCTCTTCAGAAATTATCAGAAATCTTGTAACAGGTTATCTAGCAATATATTTCAACTTGTTACACCCTACCAATGACTTGACTGCAAATCCATGATTGATCTAAACCTCTCCTATATTTATGACATGCAGAAATATGGTTACTTTATAGCCCCACACCACACTCACACACCAACTCTTTTCTGCTGACAGTAGGCCTGGTGATTCCTACATAATGGATTTTATACAAAGAATATTTACATTTTAAGTAATTTTTTATGTATAATAAATAATATCTGAAGTATTTAGTCACTTTTTCTTATGAATACTTTTTATTTTTTACTCTTTACAATTTAATTCATATTTTCATATGCTTTAATAATAACAGTTTTAATACTAAAGTGATTTCTTCATAACAAAAGGAAGATAACAAAAACTTCATTCATAGTGTTAAGCTGAAAGTCCGCAACTGTTTACCTAAATTGAAAGCCCCTGTGTCCTTGCACAGGCAGGATGGTTCTTCCCTGTGGCAGAGACAAAGGGTGGGTAATGTAAGGATCAAGGTATTAAGGATCACATTAATATTGTACAGCATCCAGTTTTGTGTCAGCAGTATTCATATGATGCTATTCCTGAGGAAGATTCCGCAGTGTGAGACTTTGAAAGAGGGGGGGATGTTAAGGGAAAATGTATGAAAATAGATATTAGATGGTTAAAATAACTCAGATTGGTGATCATATAGAAACCTGTTAAACCTTGATCAGATATAGATGTCTGTTAAGCATTTCTCCACCCCACCTTATTGATCCCCTATCTGGAATTTCACCTTGGGACATCAAAGGCCTGCATTAGCCAATGCTCCTCCTAAGAGAAACTTGATATATTTGGGCAAAAGAATGAACTTCTGCTTGTGCCTTCTAAGGTTCTCGCCTTATTTGAAAAAGGACAAGCTCACCATCTGATTGGGCATTGTGTTTAAACCTGGACTAGGGATTGGTGCATTCTAAAATCCCTAATTTCCATATCGACCCTCCTCCTAAGGTTCCTTAAACCTATAAAAGACAACCCCCTAGATTGCCTGGGGCTTCTGGTTTCAGTCATATGGCAGATTCTGGTGCCCCAGCTAGCTGAAAATTAAACCTGATTCTGCTGATTGCATTCTCTGAAGATTCATGGTTTTTATTTGAGGTGTGGGCTTTCTAAGGCCCTTAAAAATAGAATAACAGTTCATTTTGTATTTTCTTCAAAAAAAATCCCACCTTTATCAACTTTCTTGTTTTCTTAATAGTATCTACTTTTATATAGTATCGATTTAAGTTATATTCGTTGAGTGTGGCTCTGTAAAGAACAGAAAATATTCTGAACGGTATAAGCTGAAAACAATTCATTTATTTCATAAAATTAGTTCTTAGTTAATACTCTGGCAAATAAACAGGATTGCAAATATATAAAGTAAAAAAATGGTAAAGTAAAAAAATCATTAATGTTAAGCTGTTTTAATTATTCAGCAACTCACCTTGATTTTATAGCATCCCAAAATAGTCTAGATTGCCTTAGAGAAAGATAAGGGCTAGTTAAGTATTTAATGAAGATAAAAATAGGATTGCCCTACAAAATTAGTTAGATGGAGATGGAGTTAACAAGCTATAGTTGCTATTTAATTAGCTTTATAAGCATCCAAATGGCACAGATGTATTAAGGGAAGGATAACAAAGGCCTTCGACCATTTAGCATAATATTATTAATTTACTAATTGAGATTAATCCAAATTTGATACTCCATACTCCATGCTATATTTTTCTTTTATTAATTTCTATGAAATACATGCTCTGAACATTTGAACATCTTGGTTAAATTGAAAATTCCTGTTGCTTAAAGTAATTATATATTATTTTTATTTTAAACAGATTAATGACTAAATATATACCTAAATGTTTATCTCCTACATCGTTTATAATGTATTTTAAAATAAAAATCAGAGAATTTTCTAATTTATATCATTATATGTTCTTAGATACACATCTAATCATAAGTGTAATAAATTTTCAAGTATTTGTGAATGTTTTAATTTATTATTTTTATGATTCAAATTGTTTTGCATGTTGTTAAAGACTTTGTCCAGTAATAATCATAATTCTTGTTTTCCTAGTTGGATAATCTCAGTTGATCTGTTTTCCTGTTTAATTGTATCCTCTGTAGCTCAAATATTCTGTTGAGATACTCTGGAGAATATTTTGTTTAGTTACAGTGATTTTCAACATCAGTGTTTCTGATTAAGTCTCTCTTTTAATAATATTTATGTTATATTCTCGATTTCATGACACTACCTTTAAATTTCTGATAATAATTTAAAATGCCTCCCTTCAATTTTTGAGTTATGTATAATAGTAGCAATTTTGCCCAAATGATTATTCTTTACACTTGTTTTTGAAGTTCCATAGGAAGCTTCAATATACTGTTTCTTATGTGTGTGCATAGTCACATCTATTTTGTTTCTTGAAGTATTTCAGAATTTTAGAGAGAATTCAAATCTTAAATTGTTTAATGAACTAATTCTAAAAAAAGAAAAACCCTTAAAGGTACGTGTGTGTATGCGTGCATGTGTGCGTGTGTGTGTTAGCTTTCTTATTCCTATTTTTCCCTTTATTTAAACATCATGATTACATATATGATTGTGATTAGGTTTCAGTCATGTAAAGAACACCCCCTTCACCAGTGCAACATTCCCAACACCAATGTCCCAAATCTCCCTCCTCCCCACCCCACCCCCACCTGTACTCCAGACAGACTTTCCAGTTCCTTCATTCATTCACATGATTATGGTAGTTATCTGTGTAGTTATTTCTATAACTGCACTCACCACTCTTTGTGGTGAGCTTCATGAAGTGAGCTGGAAGTTCCAACCCTCTTCTCATTGTCTCTCAGGATTGTTGCAAAAATGACTTTTATTTTTCTTAAAACTCATAGATGAGTGAGATTATTCTGTCTCTTTCTCCCCCTCTGACTTATTTCACTCAGCATGATAGACTCCATGTACATCCATGTATAGGAAAATTTCATGACTTCATCTCTTTTGACGGCTGCATAATATTCCATTGTGTATATGTATCACAGTTTCTTTAGCCATTTGTCTGTATTTTCGGCGAGGCATTAATTTCATTTAGTCTTGTCACAATATCCCAACACTGTCTTCTGGCTTTAAGAGTTTCTTGTGACGGGCCCGGAGATATAGCACAGAGGTGTTTGCCTTGCAAGCAGCTGATCCAGGACCTAAGGTGGTTGGTTAGAATCCCGGTGTCCCATATCGTCCCCCGTGCCTGCCAGGAGCTATTTCTGAGCAGACAGCCAGGAGTAACCCCTGAGCACCGTCGGGTGTGGCCCCAAAACAAAACAAAACAAAACAAAACAGTTTCTTGTGACATGTCTGGTGTAAGTCTTAGGGATGCTCCTTTGAATGTAATTTCCCTTTTTAATCTTGCTGCTTTCAGTATTCTATCTCTATCTCTGGGATTTGTCATTGTAATGAGGATGTGTCTTGGGGTGTTTTTCTTTGGGTTTCTTTTAGCTGCTACTCTTCGGGCATGCAGGATTTGAATGCTGTAGTCTTTAACTCTGAGAGTATCTCTTTGATGATGTCTTTGACAGTTGTTTCTTCCTGGAGATCTCCTACCTGGGTCTCTAGGACTCCAATGATTCTTATGTTGTTTCTGTTGAGTTTATCAAAGACTTCTATTTTCATCTTTTCGCATTCCTTGAGTACTTTTTCCATTGCCTGTTCGTTTGTCTTAAGGTTCTTTTCCAATTTCTTCTGCTGTGTTGAGTTTTTCTGCATCACATCTTCCAGCACTCCGATTCTCTCCTCAGCTGCTGTAACCCTGCTGGCGAGATCATCCATTGAGGTTTTCAGTTGAGCTACCGTGTTTTTCAGATCTGTTATTTCAGTTTGGAGTTTTCTGATTTCTGTCATTGTGTTCTATTCAGATTGCTCTATGCTTTCTTTGAGTTCTACAAACATCTTCCATGTTAATATTTTAAGTTTCTTATCCGAGAGGTTAATCAGGTGGTTGGAATTTATTAGGTTGTCTGAGCTTTCATTTTCATTCTCTGTGCATGGTGTTTGCCTGCGAGGTTTCCCTATTGTCACGCTTGTAGTGTGGTTTTTCCTGCGTGTTGTGGTGGGGTTCATTGGTTAGAAAGAGTGCAGGCCATGAAGCAAAGCGGAGTGGCCATGCTCTTCTGCTGCCTCTAGTTGACATTTTTTTTAGGGGTGCGCTACCTAGGCCTCTAAGGAGACCTTCAGTTTTTTCAGAAACACAGACAGGCACAGGAGAAGTTTCCCTTGAAGTCCTCAGAGTGATCAAAGGCACAGCAGGGTGGTGCCTCCGCATGCCAGAGAGCTCAGGTTAGTGGATGGCGACCTCCACAGCCAGAGTTTACTCATTGGGCAGCTTCAAAACGCAGTTTTTTGGGGGTGCGCTCCCTAGGCCTCTGAGGAAACCTTCAGGTATTCAGAAACACAGACAGGAACAAGGAGAGGTTTTCCTTGAGTTCCTCAGAGTGATCAAAGGCACAGCCCTTATTCCTATTTTTGATATCAGTTTTCTCATGTCCCTGGACATCTTATATGCATTACATGCAGTCTATACCTTTTTGCATGTCAGAACACTTAACTTCAAGAATGAAGTGGTCATTAAATACTATATATACACATTTCCATAAATAACTTTAATCAATAATTATCTCAAGTTTGCTGACAGATTCATTATGTACTAGGACACATATTCTTGCTGACTGAAAGATTTTAAATCTACATCAGTCTTCAGTTTCCACTTTCTTGTACCTAATTTCAGTCAGTGATGATGGCAATTGTGCAAAGGATAAAAGTTGGTATGAGAAAACTGTCTTTTAGGTTTGTTTTCTATTTAATATAAGTGATCTGAGAAAATCGTGAAATCTGCATAAATCATACTATACTCAAAGAGGTGTAGAGTTTTTACCTAGAACTATTGGTAATTATTATTATAAAAAATAGATTCAGTAGAAAATCAGAGATTCTGTCTAATAGCTTTCTGGCCAGTTTGCTGCTTTAATGACTCATCGCAGTGAATTATGGTCCTTTTTCTTCTGAAATGTTATATCATTACACAGTTGATCTGGTTACTATGTAAAAGACTCCAAGAATCTCTCCAGTAGTTCAAATATTTACTCATTTACATCCATCTGTGAGATTTCTAGTTAACATAAAAGAAATAATGAATGACACCACCCCCTATTATTAAGAGATGGGGCAAAGAGAACAAGAAAGTGAGATGTACAAGAAATTATATTGTATATTGTAGTTAAACACATTATGGTTAGGATTCTGGGTTCATCTAAATACATCTAAATACATCACTAGGATACTAAGAAACTCTATTATGACATTTGGTATGATTTACCAAGCTAATTTTTTGTTTATTTCTCTGCTAGTTCTCTTGATTTGGGGGCCAGTACTGAAAGTGTTCAGGGTTTACTCCATATGGCCTATTAAGCACCACTGGAAGTTTCTACTCTGATACAGGACATTAGTTCCTTAGTTTTGCTACAAAACTCTCAAATACATTTATCATTTCATCACTTCTTATACATTTAAAAATAAATATTATCATAATAGTTTGAGAGAGTTAACAATAATTTGTATGCATTATTCTTTACCAAAGTAGTAGTAGTATTCTAACCAAAGTAGTGCTTAAAATATCTATGATGAATAAAATTATTTCAGTTGGTATTTATTAACTAATTTAAAGTGAATGTCCAAATTTATTTGTTTTAACCAAAGTATCATCTTCTATTCTATCATTTGAAAGTTTTATTATTTTTTATCTATAGTCTCAGAACATGTAAGAAAAAGCTTATATATGAGCATCTGAATATAAATTCTGCTGAAATTCAAAATATATTCCTATAATCTATTTTAGAAATGGAAAGCTGATTAGCAGAAATTGCTCATTTATGTAGAAATACTTTTTGGGCAGGAAGTCAATTTTATTTTGGACTATTCTCTTTGCAAGTTCTCATTTAATTGAACATTTATAACAACAAAGAAATCTCTAAAATTATAAGCTTCCACACTATTTTTTACACATTTTATGTGCTTTCAAATATTATTTCTTCTTAATCCATTTTTCCTGAAATAATTATATATTTCCAAACAATAGAAATAAAAATACAAAACTTATTTGCAGCAAAACTATTAAATACTGACTACTGTATAAAGATTTTAGAAAGTGATAATATTGTTATTTTATTATAATAAGACACTCCACATGTGTTGGTAGGGGGATGGTGAGGCTCTTCTCAGCTTGCCCCAGCTCCTGCAGCCCAACGGCCTGGCAGGTCTGTAGGTTGCAGGGTGAAGGTGGAAAAATTCACAAAGCAGTCAGATGAAGTTCCAGCAGTCAGCCAACTTTATTTCATAGTCCTAACCGCCATGTGCATTTTCTCACATGGTTTCTATGCTAAGCCTTTTCCAAGCAACCATTTCTCTGCTCTTTTTCTGGCTCTCTCTGCCTTTCTTCCTTTCAGCTGTTCTCCAGCTTCCTTACAGACTGAGTCTCTTTGCAGACTCACTCTCCTTATCCCCTCCCCACCCCCAGGCCGACTTCTCTGCCCTCCCATTACAGGTATGGGGGTCTCACTCACAGCCCGCGGGTCGTTTGTGGCCCTCCGTTCAACATTTTGGGCCCTGCCCTAGAGTAATCTTTTTTGTTTTGTTTTGTTTTGTTTTAGTTGTTTGGGTCACACACCCCAATGTTCAAGGCTTACTACTGTCTTTGCACTCAAGAATCACCCCAACTTTGCCTCCTGTGGCCCCCAGGTAAATTAAGTTTGATACCCCTGACAAGAAGTTGGTGGAGGGGATACCCACAATATATCTAGCACCGAGTCCCATATCAATGATCACTAGAACCGAAGTGTTTAAGCAGAAAGTTGATTTTATGCCAATTCTTTGGAGTCAGTAAGACTTTTGCTCTAACAATAGAGAGCTTAAACTTACTTTCCTTAAAGATACACTTTGACAGTACTAGAGTATAGCATCCTACATATTATTTTAGAGACAATATAAAAATACATTATCACACTGGTATGATTTAACCAAAAGCCTCCAATTTCTAAAAAGTGTTTTACATGAATCATGACTTAGTCTTTCAACTTAAATATCAGGTTGTCATTATTATCCAGAAACCTACCTTATATTTCTCCTTAAAACTGTTGGGTACCTCATATAAAAAGCACTTTACTATCACAGTCATTTTGCAAATAGTCATTTTAGTTCAATATACACTACAGAAAGGGGATATATCTTAAGTAAATAATAAATTAAATTAGGCCTATGTATTCTACTCTGAACAAAAGTTGCAAAAATTATGACACTAGAAGACTCAGAGGACCTTATGAGATTCCAGATATCAAACCAGGATCAGTTGTATGTAAGGCAAACAATGTGTCCACTCTACTCTGGCCCTGAAATGAGTTTTTTAAATTGAAATTATAACTAAAATTGTAACGCTTTTGCCATAGTTTATTTAAATATAATAGAATGCATTAGTCTACATCTGTAACTTAAAATTTTATTCTATTTAAGTTTATCTCTTTTTATATATATTCAGAAACACACACACACATATATATATATACATATATATGTATATATTCCAAGTTCATTAACTCTGACTGTATTGTAATCTTAAGAATAAGAATAGAAGCCCAGGGGCCGGGCGGTGGCGCTGGAGGTAAGGTGCCTGCCTTACCTGCGCTAGCCTAGGAGACGGACCGCGGTTCGATCCCCCGGCGTCCCATATGGTCCCCCAAGCCAGGAGCGACTTCTGAGCGCATAGCCAGGAGTAATCCCTGAGCGTTACCGGGTGTGGCCCAAAAACCAAAAAAAAAAAAAAAAAAAAAGAATAGAAGCCCAGTTTGCGCTAGAACAATAGTAAATAAACAGAGAATGAAATGCTTGCTTTCCATTTGACTGAACAGAGTTTGATCCTCATGTCATATTGGTCCTCCAAGCCGTGGCAAGAGGGATTCCTGAGCATTGGTATGTGTGTTCCCCAAACAAAAACAAACAGGCTCTAATAATAGAAAATTAATAGCTTAATCATCTAAGTATGAATTATTTATTGTTGTGCAGATATGAATTTCCTCATATATCTAAAGTCCATATTTCCTTTAAATAATATGTATATTTAATGCACAACTATATATTATTAAAAACCAGGATACTCAAAAACATTATATCATATAACCTAAATATGTTTTGTCATGAAATTGTCCAATTGTAATTTGCATTAATAAATTACTTTACTAATATGTAAAATCAACTAAATATCAACTAAACTAT
The DNA here is from genome assembly GCF_024139225.1 of Suncus etruscus. Lineage (NCBI taxonomy): Eukaryota > Metazoa > Chordata > Mammalia > Eulipotyphla > Soricidae > Suncus > Suncus etruscus. Next base: position 158,130,885 of record NC_064850.1, on the reverse strand, counting down.
TATTAAAAAAACATACTGCCTGGGGTCAGAGTAGTGGCACAAGTGGTAGGACGTTTGTCTTGCACACACTAACCTAAGACAGACCACGGTTTGATCCCCTGGCATCCCATATGGTCCCCCAAGCCAGGAGTGTCTCTGAGCACATAGCCAGGAGTAAACCCTGAGTATCACTGGGTGTGGCCCCAAATATAAAAAAAAAATACTTCCATGTAAAGCTTAAACTTGAGGACTAAAATGAATTAGATATTTTCACTTTTACAGGTATGTTGGAAATTCCAAATATCAAGGCCTGTGATAAAAAAGGATGCCTCCTTAGAAAATAAATGGGTCAGAAAACACAGTTAAACGAAGATAATTTCATCTAATATATTGACACTTTTGTTTTGTTTTGTTTTGTTTGGGTCACACCCGGTGTTGCTCAGCGACTGCTCCTGGCTATCTGCTCAGAAATAGCTCCAGGCCTGCACGGGGGACTATAGGGGAAGCTGGAATTCGAACTAACCACCTTAGGTTCTGGGTTGGCTGCTTGAAAGGCAAATGCTGCTGTGTTATCTCTCCAGCCCTTATATTGAAACTTTTAAACTTGTTGCTATAAAATACAGAAAGTAAGGTGAAACTAGAGGACGCTCCACATCATCCTGACTTCGATGAAGGAAATGCACAGAAACCAGAATCTTTAACACAGGAACCTGACACCAACAACAGCTAAGTGAGAAAAAAATTTCACCAGGACTACAGATTGGGCAACCTGGTACGCCTACAGCGGAGAGTCGGTCTTATGCAGCAGAAAACTTCAGTGGTGAGGTCTCTTTGTATTTAGGCAAAGGCTTGTTTTTCCATTTTCCCCATATTTTGCTGGACCTATGCAAACAACAATTACCACTCTCACACAGTTATTACTGTATTTTTTTGACTCTTAGCCTTTTTTTTTTTTTAAAAAAAAGAGCTTACTAAACTTTCTGCTGGTGCTTTAATTTATTGTGATTCAATAATTTTCAAAAATATACTTGCTACTGAACTTTTTCCTCCTTCCTTTCTTCTCCATCTCTTTAGTTCTTCCTTCAATTTTTTATTTTTTTAAATCATGTTGCTTTTGGTCTTCCTAAAACAAATGTATTATGATCAATTATGTCAACTATGTAATGTATTTTCTTTAAATAAATTAAAAATTAAAATTAAAAAATCCAGAAAGTACTTATAAAATAAATATAAAAGTTTTAGTGCAGCTTTACTTTTGTTTTTGAAACAAAATAGAAATAATAAAATAATTCTTACGAAACAGGAAAGATAAAGTAGATGTGGGTATAACTATTTTTCATATACTGCTCGATGGGATTTTTGTGTTACACTCAATAATAATGAAATAAAATAATTAAAGATAAAATGAAACATAATCATGAATGAGCCAAACTGTAGAAAATCCCATCAAATTCTTATTATGTATATCTGTAAATATGGCAATATACTTTAACTAAATATATGTATATCTGACATTGTAGCACATAATCATGACCAAAATATTTTACTATAAATTGCTTGCCCTGATTAATATGATTCCTATTCTAATTGGTAAATGTGAGCCTGAAAGAAAGTCTAACAGGATGAGCACATGTTTTGCATATGTGAGAACTGACAGGGTTCAATGACTAGCATTAAGTGATCTACATATAATCCTCAAACCAGAGTGCTGGGAAAACCCCGAAGCACTGTCAAGGATAGCCTTATCTAATTAACTGACTAGATAGATAGATGTATGATAGCAGACAGAAAGTTAAATAATAAACAAACAAATAAGACCATAGAAACAATATGCTGGTAAGTAACTTGTCTTGCAAGTTCCCTATCATGCTTAGTTTTTGACATTCCAAGCACTAACAGGAGTAATGCCTGAATAAAAAGTGAGGTTTTAGCTCTGATCATTGCCATGTGTGCCTCTCCCAAAAATCAATACATAACTAAGTAGATAAATGGAACAGTAGATAGATAAATAAATGAGAGGTACTTTAAGTTGAACAGCTGGTATCTGGTTCTGCCTATAAGAAGCTAGGAAGTCTTTACTGGCTTTTACCTGATTCTCTTTTCAACAAGGAAAAAAGATAACATTAAAAAAAAGCAAAAAATTTTAGAGCTATAGTAGAAACAAGGGAAAAGTATAAAGTACTGCCTTGAGATTGGGGAGAGAATCAGGCTAAGAAGAATAATTGGAGCACAAACTGAGATGAGAAAGCCTCAAATATAATGAAAGGACTGATTGAGGAAGCTGTGTGGGAAAAATAACTGATAAACAATAGCAGAAATCTTTCAGAGAAAAAGCAATCAAATATATAACATTTATCTCCTGGTTCTTCACTGGGTTCTAAAAGCAAATATTTGAAACAACACCCTTCCCCAATGAAATAAAATGTCTTAATTTGCATCATTTGAGAATGTAGCAATTATAACAGGGCATGTTCTCTTTTTCAACAAGGTCTGTTCTCAGGAGAAATCAACTAATTATAACCTAACTTTCTGTATATTATCAGATATTAACTGACCTCAAAAGTCCAGTGAGCCCTAGTGTTCCACTGAAAGAAGCTGCTTACTGCAGTCTACATTAGGTATTTGCTCTCAACATAAGTAAAGAAAATATAACTCCCAGGAATACTTCTAAAATTTATAAATCAGAGGCATAAATTCACTAAAAAGAGGTTCTGTAATAATATTTTATAGAGCTTCTCCTTCTAATGCACTTAAACCACCACATTATTATTAATAGCACTTATAGGAGATATTTTCATAATTTCTTTACTAGTGCATTTTATGTAGTTGTGAAGAAAAATTACCAGACAAATTATAAAATGACACAATTTGTAAACATAAATAAAAATATCTGAATCATACTTGGTAAGGATATTGGAATTATCAGAGATGAATAACAGCTTTGATTATTATGCTAAAGGTTATACTAAATAAGAAACAAAAAAGAACAGATGTGCAATGCAAGCAGAAAGTTATATCTTTTTTTTTTAAGAATACAAAACACAATGGAAATAAAAACAATGCAGTGGAGAGGGGGACATTTAATGTACTTACAACTAGTTTGGAATCAGCTGAAGCATGAATCTCTGAAAAAACAATTAAAAGGCATAATCATTTCTTTAAACAAGACCTGCAAACATAGTCTTTTAAATCTCCAAATTTGAAAGACAAAGTGAACTGTAGTAAGTAAAGAGAACAGAACAGTTGAGGCTTTAAAATAGTAATAAAAATGACAGCATATGCTTAATGGGGCTACCAGAAGAAAAATCAAGGAGAAACAAGAAACAAAGTAAATTTGAAAATTAATAACTGAAAATTTCTTGTGGATTTTCAGACCCTATATTACTGATTTACAAATATCAAGATAATAAATAGAAGAGCACAATAAAAAATATAACCAACAACCCCCAACATCTTATACTTTGTTATAACATTTTCTAACACTTTTTTTTTTGGTTTTTGGGGCCACACCCGTTCGATGCTCAGGGGTTACTCCTGCTAAATGGTCAGAAATTGCCCCTGGCTTGGGGGGACCATATGGGATGCTGGGGGATCGAACCGCGGTCCTTCCTTGGCTAGCGCTTATGAGGCAGACACCTTACCACTAGCACCACCTGACCAGCCCCAATTATAACATTTTCTAACAACAGAAAAAATATTTAAAAAGTATTCTTAGAGAATCTCAGGATAAAAAATATATATCAATATAGCAACAAATGAAAGGTTATATCAACTTAGAGGCAAGCAAGTAAAAGAGTGAAATAGATGAAGTTTTGAGAGAAAATAACAAATAGAATTATTTTCTGAATTCTGAAAAATTATTTTTCAAAGTTGAATGAAGATCAAAGTATTTCTCAAAAAGGTGAAAATTAAAATAAATATTGCCAAAAGCTCTATTATACAAGAAATGATAACAATAGTTCTATTGAAAGAAGCAAAATAATATATGAAAGAATCTTAGATTAATATTATATATTTAAGGTATATATAATAAAAACTATAAAATACTACTCTTTTTTTAATTTTTATTTTTAATTATGAGAACAAGGATGCAAAGAAAGAGGACAAGGTAAAGTTACAGTGGAAGGACAATCACCCATAATATAATTTTCAGAAGTTTCCTTGCTGATATCTTAACTTTGAAATTTCAGCCAAAGAACATTAAGATAAATAAGAAAGAATCCATGTACAATTACTTTGTCCCTCAAGTCCCCAGATTGTAACACATTATAATATTTCTTAACAGCACACAGGCAATCTAAAGCCATAAAACTTATGTAACTCCTTAAAAATTACAGGCATAGTATTTTCTTACATTTCCATATACATGCATATTAGCTTAAGTTAACCTCAAATTTTAAGTGAGTTCTTTTTAAGGATTAGAGTCAAAGGAGCACAGTAAAAATGGTGTTAGAGTGGCAATTGTTGTTTGCATAGGCCCACCAAAATATGAGGGACATGGAAAGAAATAACCTTGGCCTAAGTACAAAGAGACCAGACCCCTGAAGTTTCCTGGCACAAAACCAACTCTATGCTCCAGGCAAGCTAGATCGTCCAATCCAAGACATTGTCTGTAGTGCCAACACACTTTTATTTTTCTCACAGTCTCTGTTGTTGGTATCATGTTTCTGTATTAAAGATCCTGGAATCTGCATATCTTACATTGAAGTCAGGATGTGGAGCATCCTCTCCTTTCACCTAAAATACTACTCTTTATAAATTAAAATTGCCAAAGAAAAATAATTTAATGAAAAATAAATAAAGTTAAACCTATACGAGTGGAAACATGTTCAATGTGCCTAGATTGAAAAATTTCACATTCTCGAGGATGTCTAGTATTCCAACAAATATAAAATGCTATCACAATAAAAGTATCAAAAGATATGTGTGGATACCAACTAACTAAAAATCTTATATTAAGAAGTAAAATAGACAAGATAATACAAAATATTGAAACAATATAGAAAGAATGATTTTTCAATTGTTGCCAAAATTGCCATCAGTATTTCCAATACATTATATAATTAAAATAGAAAAACTACAAAGTATTTTTTGAAAATGTACATATTTTTAAATCCTATTTGTTTAGAGGTTTTAAAATTCATTACTATAGTTCTTCCTTAGAAGTTCTAAAGCCTAGGAATCATTTATGGTATTTGCTGGTTGATTCAGTGGCCTTGATACAGAGTTTTGGACCTTGGTGCATATTTTTTAGCGATTTCAGCTATTTATTACGTACCACCCACCAGAGCTGTGTTTATATTTTGAAAAAATAATGTTAGTCTCAATGAGAGTAAAAGTATTAAGGAACATTACTCACACAAGGTCATATCTGTATCAATGTCATATAAACACTGCCTGAGTGTAATCTTGAGATAAACCAGGACTATGCCCTGAGAACTACTAGATATGGCCCATCCTCTTCTTACCTCAAAATAAAAGAAAAAAAATGTTATAATATTTTTGTTTTGTTTTGTTTTGTTTTGATTTCGGGCCACACCCGATGACACTCAGGGGTTACTCCTGCCTATGTGCTCAGAAGTTGCGCCAAGCTGGGGTATCATATGGGATGCTGGGGTTCAAACCGAGTTCCGTCTTGGGTCAGTCATGTGCAAGGCAAATGCCCTACCGCTGTACTATCGCTCTGGTTTCTGTTCAGATAGCAAAAATCTTTCGCCTTTTACTATAGATTCTTTTAAGTAATAAAATGTACTTAAAGGAATGCTATAAAATTCTTAAGTAATAAAATGCCTTTTAAATGTGATTCAAATGGCCAACGATGGTATGTACCTAACCTTTTGGAAAACATTAATTAGTAACTAATACTATCAAGTCAGCAGCAGGAGTGAACTTATTGACCTAACTGTAAAATTAAGTTTTAATGTTAAAATTTTCATTTTAGTATTATACTTTTATCATTGTATTAAGCCAAATATGTCTGGACATAATTGATGACTTGTTACATTTTTGCCTATAAATGATTTCTATGAGTTACATTCCAAATAACTAAAACTTTTTATTCATTTCTGAGTTATCTCAATTTTTAGAAAAACTGATTGTAGGACCAGAGAAGTAGTACAGCAGGTATAGCACTTACAGTTAATACTGATGATTCAGCCTCGACCTCGGCGCCCCAGAAATTCCCCTTGGCATGTCTCATAACAATACCTAAATGTAAAGCTGCGACTAGCCTGAGTATTACAGGATGTGGTCCCCCAAAAAACTATTTTTTGAAAGGCATTTTCTAGTAGTTTAAGCAATATTATTATTTAAAAAGTTATTTGGGATTTCAAAAGTACAATGGAACAGTAAGTGTGATTGGAAGAAAAGCTATGACCTAAAATTAAACAGTAATTAAAGCAAAGATTAAAAGTTTTAGCATCTCAATTTCATCATGGCATGACTTTGAGAGTACAAGACAATACTTTGTGAACACTGTTACAAGAATTCTATCATTCATTTTATTGAGTATATAGATAATACTCTTCCTCTTAATGCCATAGCCTGTTGTTCTGAACTTTAGAGAAGACATATTGTAATTACATAGACAACACTTTAAGAGAGAGGGTTTAGTGTGTGTATGAAATATGTATGTGAGTTTCACCATAGAATCTCTTAATATATCTGTTAGTGAGTTTCTTCAATTTAGGTTGCATTTTTTACTAAGTAACTACATAAGCAATATAATTTAAGATAAAATAAATAAAATTAAAGCACTTTATCACTTATAACTAATAAGAATAAGAATTTTAAACAAGGGACTGAAATGATAGCACAGTGGTATGGCATTTGCCTTGCATATGGCTGATCCAGGATAGACCTGGGTTCAATTCCTAGTGTCCAATATGGTCCCCCAAAACCAGGAGCGATTTCTGAGTGCATAGCCATAACCCTTGAGAGTCACTGGGTGTGGCCCAGAAACCAAAAAAAAATTTTAACCAAGAATTTGGAGTACAGTGAAGATTACTGAATTATTTGAGGATACATGGATGTATTAAAATGTGCAAAACTATCTTATGATGTAAAATAGAGCTAAAGGAGACACTAATATAATAAGCTTAATTCTCATGTAACAAAGCAAATTCCACTTTAAGTAATCTATTCTAAAGTCTCACACAAGCATAAGAACTTCCATCTGTTTCACCAGCAGTGTAATGTGGGCCTTTTGACCGCTACATTTTCCCTTCCTTCTCCGATGTTATTAGTACATTTTGTGCAACAGCCAAAGGCCTATTAAGAGTCAAAAATGTGATTTTGATCTTTTTAGTTTCTCAATAAATTATAGAATCAGTTTTCTTGTTGTCAGTTTTTGACAATTTTATAACAGTTTATTTTTCAGGACCTCTCTGAAAAATACCAATTTGTGTTTTAAGGTGCTCATTTATATCAAGACAGAATCCTCCGTGTTTAGATAGGTCATTCTTACAAATATTTGGCTTGCATGTGAACTTTATACCTGATATTTTTTAACATAAAAATTAAATATGATTTATTTTTGTGTTTAATAAAGTTAAAAACAGTTTTAAAAGTATATCTTTAGGGATTTAATAAAGTTAAAAACAGTTTTAAAAGTATATCTTTAGGGAAGGGGCATAACTATCAAAAATAAATTTGGTAAGGGGCTGGAAAGGTAGCATGTGGCCTTGCTGGCACTAGCCTAAGAAGGATCATTGTTTGATCCCCTGTCATCCCATATAGTTCCCCAAGCCAGAAGCAATTTCTGAGCACATAGCCAGGAGTAACCCCTGACCATCACTGGGTATTTGGCTCCAAAAGCCAAATAAAGGGGCCGGGCAGTGGCGCTAAAGGTAAGGTGCCTGCCTTGCCTGCGCTAGCCTTGGACGGACCGCGGTTCGATCCCCATGTGTCCCATATGGTCCCCCAAGCCAGGAGCAACTTCTGAGCACATAGCCAGGAGTAACCCCTGAGCGTTACCGGGTGTCGCCCAAAAACCAAAAAAAAAAAAAAATAAAAAGAACAAAAGCCAAATAAATAACTATGTTAAGAAAATTTTGAAATTCAATATATTTGCTTTATATATCAATTTATTTGTAATGCAATTCTGTCCTGAAGTTGTTAAGTAGTAATGGATTCTTATATTTCTTGCATAAATTTTGTTATAATTTTCACCTTGTACTTAAATAAATATCCCATATTTAGTGATTTAGTTAAATTGTTGATGCCATTATATTATTTACATATTATGTACAAATTGCATGTATACCAGGGCTATAGGCTGCCCTGTTACTCCAAGCCCTTGGCAGCAATTTTTAAACTCAGTACTCTAGTTTATTCAGGGTTAGGTTGGATCCTTGACAGAAAGTCCTTCAGGCTCATACTTCTGCCACACACTAAGTATCTTACAATAAAGCTGGTCAGTGTGGCCACAAGGCTTCTGTTTACTCCAGTGACCCCAGCAGCTTCGTCACTATAGTAAATCCAGTGTGCTGAGTCAATCTCTCAGATGCACTCCCAGGCCTGCAGGTTTGCACAGTTTCTGTGTACCTTTAGGTCAGCCTCAGTGAGATAGGGCAATAACAAATCCACCCATATTCTCTGGACAGGGTGTAGAATACAGGGCTTACCTACATTTGGAGAGTTTTAAAAACTAGAGGGAAGTAGAAAGCCTGTCTCAAATACAGGCGAGGGGATAGGGAGGAGGGAGATTTAAGGCATTTGGTAATGGAAATGTTGCACTGGTGAAAGTGGATGTTCTTTATATGATTGAAACCCAACTATAATCATGTTTGTAATCAAGGTGTTTTATATATATATAAACTAGAAGAGGTGACTAGTTCAACCAAAGAAAAGTAATAACACACCAATGACTCTAGACCAAAAGTGGTGATCTGTGAATTACTGAGTAAAGAGTCCAGATTGAGTTCTCTTAAAGTAGTGCTTCTCAAATAGTGGGGCACGCCTCCCAGGGTGGGTGAGAGGCTCCGGAAAGGGGGGGCACGTTTGACCTCAGCAAACACTGTCATAACAAGCTAAACCCCGTGTTTAGGTCTCTGTGTGTCCCTGGAGCTGAGAGTTGCTTCAAACGCCACTTCGAAAAGCTATGCATTGCAAAACATGCTCATTGTAGCCATTCATCCAGACATCACCTCTGATTAAAAAATCAGCTCAAATTATTTTATATATTTTTGTTTTACAGGTTAAAGTTATTTTTAATAAAGATACTATTTACAGTTTTCTTCAGAAAATAATTGAGAAGCACTGTCTTAAAGTAACCCAGCAAACTACTATCTACTATCACTTCACTGACTGTCTCCCTTCTTGTGCAGCAGCATTCAAATATATGCTTCTGTACTGAATGAGCCAAAGTTTAGTCAGAGGAACATTCATTTGATTCTGGGGAGAAATTAGCCTACCTGAATTGGGTTGCCCTCTGGTGCCTGGTTGGAATTAGAAAATAAGTTATTGTATAATTTTGAATTTATCAATTTTCCCTAGCCTAATCCTCCTAATATCTGGAAATAAAATTTAAAACATTATATTAATGTAATGATTAAATTAATTTATTTAGCATTATAAAGTTTAGAAACTATATTATTTAAGCTTTTATTTTTAATGTTAAACACATTAGTGATAAATTAGAAATTTATATTATCTCACATATAATTGAATTTTGTGAAATTATATAATCTATCTTTTGAAATTCTTTATCTGTTAAAAATATATGATATCATGAAGGCAAACAAGTTCTATTGTCTTATACATCATAAAGACAAATGTCATCACACTGGTTTTTGCAAGATAAAAATTTGGGGTTTTTTGGGGGGTCACACCCGTTTGACGATCAGGGTCAAACTGGCTATGTGCTCAATATTCGCCCCTGACTTGCTGGGGACCAGATGGGATGCTGGGGAATCGAACCGCAGTCCTTCCTAGGCTAGCGCTTGCAAGGCAGACGCCTTACCTCTAGCACCTCTTCTTCGGACCCGATAAAATTTATTTTTATTAAAGTATAAAGTAAAAAGTAGACAGGACTTTACTCAACTTATTGTTGTTCAACCTTTATTTCAGGACACATCTAAAAGGAATAAGGAGAGGTTGGAAACTTTTATCTTGCCTATTTAGTAGCTAAAAAAGCAGGTAACTTTAAAAGAAAATGGGTTCCTAAAGGAAAAACAAGAAACCTAGGAAAACAGAAAATATTTCTGCGCATTTTCTCCTAAAACATTTTCTCTAATGTTCTTTAGAATCTTCTGTGTTGAAAGTAAATGGAACACAGGAAGTTCTGGTTCTGAATGTCTTCTAGTTTTTCCTCCTAGAAAACTAATAGCTTATTTAATGCTATTGCTAAGCAGTGCATTGAAAATAAGAGTGGAGGGTCCGGAGAGATAGCACAGCGGCGTTTGCCTTGTAAACAGCCGATCCAGGACCAAAGGTGGTTGGTTCGAATCCCGGTGTCCCATATGGTCCTCCGTGCCTGCCAGGAGCTATTTCTGAGCAGACAGCCAGGAGTAACCCCTGAGCATCGCCGGTTGTGGCCCAAAAACAAACAAACAAACAAAAAAAGAAAATAAGAGTGGAAGAGTTATTCTTTTAAAAACTGTCAATTTATTAATTTTATGTAGCCCTGTTGTTTGAGGGTCATTTCACTACTTTAAATAAATGGGTGTTTTATTCTCTTGTCTGTCTTCATGTTTTTTTTTTAATTGTGGCATGGTAGTTTACAGTGGCATTAATATTTATGTTCTAGGTATACCATATTATTGCATCATTCAACTACAAAGTCCTTTATTACTCCACCACTAGGTTCCTTTTGTTTCGCCCTTCCACACCCCCAACACCTTGATCTTGGTAAACTCAGTTCTCCTATACAAGTGTAGAATTTTGTTTAGACTAATAACTAGTACTTTGCATTGTTTCTTATATACAACATTTGAAGAAGTTCATACTGAATTTGCTCCTTCTGACCTTTTTTTCCTACAACATAACAAAGCATCTTTAAATCTGTACTGCATCAATATGCAAAACATCTTTTATAATAGTGAATTCTCTTGTGCACATACAAAAATTTCCTTTATCTGCTCATCTGCCTCTGGGCATTCGGACTGTTAGAAGGTATGACATGATAAGTTAATAATAGGCTTTTATAAGAATTATTTTTGACTGAGTATAATTTTAATATTTATATAATATTCCTGGCAACAGATACATTATCATATCTATCTCAATTTATCTGAATGACTAAAATAAGAACCAAGATTGCTACTTATTGATCTCTATTTTATGAGCTGGAAATTTCAAATATGCTTCATAACAAATATGAAAGAAACTTTAAAATATAAACTCTTAAATAGTTAAAATCTAAAATGTGTAATCCCTTGTCATTTATATCTAAGATTACTTATTAACTCTTGATATCTTAATAGTAGTACCAAAATGTGAGATTAGTTTAGATTCCCATAGAATTAGTATTAAAAATGAAACTAATATCCAAAAATACAAACAAATAAAAAAATGAACATGTTCTGTCAAATTAATGAATTTAAGTAAAGTGTACTTAATTTTATGGCAACTATTTTAGAGTTCTGAAAATAATAATTGCACTCTATCTATTCTTCTATAGTAAGAAAACATCCTACTTAAAAATAAAAAACTGAAGTAAAATTTTAAAGTAATATTTATTCATGAAGAATATGCAAATGGATTTCTAATCAAATTGCTTTTTCTAGGAAAGTGACTCAGCAAATGTTCTAAGGTCACTGAAATGTAATTCACATTTAATTTATAATAAAAAGGAAGGCACTACTTAATAGAGATGTTAAAGAAACCAATCTAGAATAAAATTATCAAAAGTCTACAACTGACTTTAGGAAGAATGAGTTTTTGTAGAAAGAAAGTACAAAATGCATAACATGAGGCTGCAGTGGTGGGACAAGCGGTAGGGCATTTGCCTTGCACGAGGCTGACCGAACAGACTATGACTCAATCTCCAGGTGTTCCATATGGCCCCCCAAGACAGAGCGATTTCTGAGCTCATAGCCAGGAGTAGCCCCTGAGTATCACTGGATGTGGCCCCCCAAATAACCCAAAAATGCATAACATAAATTGCACACTTTGTAAATTTGACCATTGTCTTAGAAAGCAGGATGATATAAATAAACACACATTATATGCACATATATTATATGTATGTTAGAGTGTTAGTCTTATAATAAGTATTAATGTAAACAATTATTTTTAATTCTAGAAGTCATTTACTTTCTCATAGGCTGAAAAATAAACAATTGTAAAAATGGATTTTTATTAAGTATAATGAGATAAAATTCAAAATTAATCGGATCCTGGATGCCAATATACTAATTTAGTTTTTGTAAGCAAGTGTGATATTTTACCAATACTTTAGATGAAGGATGCTGTTAGCAACTAATCAATAACTAAATTATAGATTAAGGGAAGGAAATGTAAGAATGAAGAAGAGAGTTACCCATCAAAATCAAAGAGTCAAGCTACAATTCCTTAAAATGCTTCCTCTATTTACCTTGTTTTACAAAGTTCAGGTCTTGGAGAATGTGAAGGGTTTAAGGCAGATCTTGCATGAGAATGATTCCATTATGATAAACCTCATTAGTGGTTTCCAGAGTGTTGCCCTGGAGATAGTCACGGGTGGTGGGAATAATTCTTAGACTGAGCTGAGCATCAGAGCATCCTTTGACCGTACAGAACTGAGTCCTGTTGGTGAAGAAGATGTTCAAGGAAAGTGAAAAGGGGAGAGTTGTGGTCATAGTACAGCAAGTAAGGCTCTTGCTTTGCATGCAGCTAATTCTAGTTCAAGTCCTCGTAACCATGTAACCTTAGCACTACAGGAAGTGATCCCTCAGTGTAAAATTGGAATAAGACCTGACCACCGCTGAGTGTACCCCGTCTCCCAACTAAAAAGAATCATCAGTAGAAGACCCAAATACTCTGAGAACTCCTTAGGAGGGTTTCCTCTCCCAAATTAACAAAAATAATTAAAAGAACTTCTTTCACCATGGAGGCATTTTATCAGTAAGACTATAGCACAAATATCTGTGGCTGAACAAACAGAAAAAGGGAGAAACAATAGTGACAAGATTTTGTTTAATATTATAATATGCAAATATTTGACATTTTCTTCCACCAAATAATTATTCCAGTAGAAGTTTAATTTGCAAAAGAAAAAAAAAGACAAATTTCAGATGTACTTATTTTTAGTTTTTTTGTTTGTTAATTTTTTGGGGGCACACTCTGATGCTCAGGGGTTACTCCTGGCTCTATTCTCAAAATCACTCCTGACTTGGGGACCATATCGGACACCAGCAGAACATATGGGAGGCCGGGGGATTAAACCATGGTCAGTCCTAGGTCAGCTGCATGCAAAGAAAACACCCTACAGCTTCGACACCGCTCCGGCCCCATTTTTCAGATGTACTTTTTAATTCATCAAAAGTTTAATGTTTGAATAAATACTAATATAATAAATATATGGTATCTCTTATTCAGTGATTTGGTCTTGTTTAAAAGTATTATGTAAAAGTAAGAATAAAGTATTTTAAATGACAATCCCAAAGTGTCTTTGAGAAACAATCACACACACACACACACACACTTTTTTTTTATTAGTAATTTTTATTTTGACCAAAGTGGATTACAAATTATTCACAGTAGTATTTTTTTTGTGTGTTTTTCTTTTTTTTATCTTTATTTAAACACCATGATTACAAACATGATTATAGTTGTATGATTACAGTCATGTAAAGAGCACCCCCCTTCACCTGGTGCAACATTCCTACCACCAATTTGCCAGATCTCCCTCCTCCCCACCCCCCTACACCTGTACTCGAGACAGGCTTTCTACTTCCCTCATTCATTCACATTTTATGATAGTTTTCAGTGTAGTCATCTCTGCAACTGCACTCATCACTCTATGTGATGAGCTGCATGTCCTGAGCTGCACCTACCAGCCCTCATCTCTCTTGTCTCTGAGATACTGTTAAAAATGTCCTTCATTTTTCTTAAAGCCCATAGATGATTGAAACCATTCTGCGTCTTTCTCTCTCCCTCTGACTTACTTCACTCAGCATAATAGATTCCATGTACATCCATGTATTGGAAAATTTCATGACTTCATCTCTCCTGATGGCTGCATAGTATTCCATTGTGTATATGTACCACAGTTTCTTCAGCCACTCATCTGTTGAAGGGCATCTTGGTTGTTTCCAGAGTCTGGCTATTGTAAATAGCGCTGCAATGAATATAGGAGTAAGGAAGGGATTTTTGTATTGTATTTTTTGTGTTTCTTGGGTATATTCCTAGGAGTGGTATAACTGGATCGTATGGAAGCTCAATTTCCAGTTTGTGAAGGAATCTCCATATCGCTTTCCATAAAGGTTGTACTAGACGGCATTCCCACCAGCAGTGAAAAAGAGTTCCTTTCTCTCCACATCCCCGCCAGCACTGCTTGTTTTCCTTTTTTGTGATGTGTGCCAATCTCAGTGGCGTGAGGTGGTACCTCATAGTAGTTTTGATTTGCATCTCCCTGACGATTAGTGATGTTGAACATCTTTTCATGTGCCTTTTGGCCATTTGCCTTTCTTCTTTTTCAAAGTGTCTGTTCATTTCTTCTCCCCATATTTTGATGGGGTTAGTTGTTTTTTTCTTGTATAGTTCTGTCAGTACCTTGTAAATTTTGGATATTAGCCCTTTATCTGATGTGTATTGGGTGAATAATTTCTCCCACTCAGTGGGTGGCCTTTGTATTCTGGGCACTATTTCCTTTGAGATGCAGAAGCTTTTCAGCTTAATATATTACCATTTGTTTATCTCTTCTTCCACTTGCTTGGAAAGTGCTGTCTCCTCCTTAAAGATGCCTTTAGTCTCAATGTCCTGGAGAGTTTCACCTACATGTTGTTCTTATAGTTTCAGTTCTGATATCAAGATCTTTAATCCATTTGGATTTTACCTTTGTACATGGTGTTAGCTGTGGGTCTGAGTTTGCTTTTTTGCAAGTGGCTAACCAGTTGTGCCAACACCACTTGTTGAATAGGCTTTCCCTGCTCCATTTAGGATTTCTTGCTCCTTTATCAAAAACAAGGTGGTTATATGTCTGAGGAACCTTCTCTGAGTACTCAAGCCTATTCCACTGATCTGAGGGTCTGTTTTTATTCCAATACCATGCTGTTTTTATAACTGTTGCTTTGTAATACAACTTAAAATTGGGGAAAGTAATGCCTCCCATATTCCTTTTCCCAAGGAGTGCTTTATCTATTCGAGGTTGTTTGTTGTTCCAGATGAATTTCAGAAGTATTTGATCCACTTCTTTGAAGAATGTCATGGGTATCTTTAGAGGAATCGTGTTAAATCTGTACAATGCTTTTGGAAGTATTGCCATTTTAATGATGTTGATCCTGCCAATCCATGAGCATGGTATATGTTTCCATTTCCACGTGTCCTCTCTTATTTCTTGGAGCAGTGTTTTGTAGTTTTCTTTGTATAGATCCTTCACATCTTTAGTCAGGTTGACTCCAAGATATTTGAGTTTGTGTGAAACTAATGTGAATGGGATTGTTCTCTTAATGTCCATTTCTTCCCTATCATTATTAGTGTATAAAAAGGCCATTGATTTTTGTGTGTTAATTTTGTTTCCTGCCACTTTGCTATACAAATCTATTATTTCTAGAAGCTTTTTGGTAGAGTCTTTAGGGTTTTCTAAGTAGAGTATCATGTCATCTGCAAACAGTGAGAGCTTGACTTCTTCCTTTCCTATCTGGATTCCCTTGATATCTTTTTCTTGCCTAATCGCTATAGCAAGTACTTCCAGTGCTATGTTGAATAGGAGTGGTGAGAGAGGACAGCCTTGTCTTGTACCAGAATTTAGAGGAAAGTATTTTAGTTTTTCTCCATTGAGGATAATATTTGCCACTGGCTTCTGGTAGATGGCTTTGACTATATTGAGAAAGGTTCCTTTTATTCCTATCTTGCTGAGAGTTTTCATCAAGAATGGGTGTTGAACCTTATCAAATGCTTTTTCTGCATCTATTGATATGACCATGTGATTTTTATTTTTGTTGTTGTTTATGTTGTGTATTATATTGATAGATTTACGGATGTTAAACCAGCCTTGCATTCCTGGGATGAAACCTACTTGATCAAAGTGAATGATCTTCTTGATGAGGCACTGGATCCTGTTCGCCAGGATTTTGTTGAGGATCTTTGCATCTGTGTTCATCAGGGATATTGGTCTGTAATTTTCTTTTTTGGCAGCATCTCTATCAGGTTTTGGTATTAAGGTGATGTTGGCTTCATAAAAGCTATTTGGAAGTATTCCTGTTTTTTCGATTTCATAAAAGAGCCCGGCCAGAATTGGTAGTTCCTCTTGAAATGTTTGAAAGAATTCATTCGTGAATCCATCAGGGCCTGGGCTTTTGTTTTTGGGTAAATTTTTGATTACAGTTTTAATTTCCTCAATAGTGATGGGGGTGTTTAGATATGCTACCTCTTCTTTATTCAACCGTGGAAGGTTATATGAGTTCAGAAATTTATCCATTTCTTCCAGGTTCTCATATTTAGTGGCATAGAGTTTCTCAAAGTATTCTCTGAATACCCTTTGAATCTCTGCAGTATCTGTAGTGATCTCCCCCTTTTCATTTCTAATATGCGTTATCAAGTTTCTCTCTTTCTTTTGCTTTGTGAGTTTTGCCAATGGTCTATCAATCTTGTTTATTTTTTCAAAGAACCAACTTCTGCTTTCGTTGATCTTTCGGATTGTTTTTTGGGTTTCCACTTCATTGATTTCTGCTCTCAGCTTTGTTATTTCCTTCTGTCTCCCTATTTTTGGGTCCTTTTGTTGAGCACTTTCTAGTTCTATTAGCTGTGTCATTAAGCTACTCAGGTAAGCTCCTTCTTCTTTCCTGATGTGTGCTTGCAAAGCTATAAATTTTCCTCTCAGTACTGCTTTTGCTGTGTCCCATAAGTTCTGATAGTTTGTGTCTTTATTGTCATTTGTTTCCAGGAACCTTTTGATTTCCTCCTTGATTTCATCTCGGACCCACTGGTTATTGAGTATGAGGCTGTTTAACTTCCATGTGTTAAATTTTTTCTTCTGTGTCCCTTTGCAGTTCACATCTAACTTCAGAGCCTTGTGGTCAGCAAAGGCAGCCTGCAAAATGTCTATCTTTTTTATTTTATGGAGGTATGTTTTATGTGCCAGCACGTGATCTATCCTGGAGAATGATCCATGTACATTGGAAAAGAATGTGTATCCAGGTTTCTGAGGATAGAGTGCCCTATATATATCTACTAGGCCTCTTTCATCCATTTCTCTTTTCAGGTCTAGTATATTTTTGTTGGGTTTCAATTTGGTTGACCTATCAAGAGTTGACAAACCTGTGTTGAGGTCTCCCACAATTATTGTGTTATTATTGATATCCTTCTTCAGATTTGTCAACAATTGTATTAAATACTTTGCTGGACCCTCATTCGGTGCGTATATGTTTAGGAGAGTGATTTCTTCTTGCTGTACTAATCCCTTGATTAGTACATAATATCCATCTTTGTCCCTTACAACTTTTCTGAGTATAAAGTTTGTGTCATCTGATATTAGTATGGCCACCCCCGCTTTTTTAAGGGTGTTGTTTGCTTGAATGATTTTCCTCCAGCGTTTGATTTTGAGTCTATGTTTATTCTGACTATTCAGGTGTGTTTCTTGTAGACAGCAGAAGGTTGGCTTCAGCTTTTTGATCCATTTCGCCACTCCGTGCCTCTTAACTGGTGCATTTAATCCATTGACATTGAGAGAAATAATTGTCATGGGATTTATTGCCATCTTTGTGTAGAAGTTTGGTGTGTTTTTTGTTCTGTCTTGTTTTTAGAGTAGATCTTTCAGTTTTTCTTTTAATGCTGGTTTTGAGTCTGCAAAGATTTTGAGCTGTTGTTTATCTGTGAAGCCGTGTATACATCCTTCAAACCTGAAACTTAGTTTTGCTGGGTGCAGTATTCTTGGCGAAGCATTTATTTCATTGAGTTTTGCCACTATGTCCCACCACTGCCTTCTGGCCTTGAGTGTTTCTGGTGACAGGTCTGCTGTAAATTTCAAGGATGCTCCCTGGAATGTAATTTCCCTTTTCGATCTTGCTGCTTGCAGTATTCTATCTCTATCGGTGGGTTTCATCATGGTGACTAGGATGTGTCTTGGGGTGTTTCTACTGGGGTCTTTTTTAGCTGGTACTCTTCGGGCATGCAGGATTTGGTCACATGTTTTCTTTAGCTCTGGTAGTTTCTCTGTGATGATGTTCTTAACCATTGATTCTTCCTGAAGATTTTCTTCTTGGGTCTCTGGAACTCCAATGATTCTAAAGTTGTTTCTGTTGAGCTTATCAAAGACTTCTATTTTCATCTGCTCATATTCTTTGAGTAAATTTTCCATTGTCTGATCATTTGATTTGAGGCTTTTTTCCAATCTCTTCTGCTGTGTAAAGTTGTTATGCATCTCGTCTTCTAAAGCACTAATTCTATCCTCAGCTGCTGTTAACCTGTTGGAAAGCTCATCCATTATGTTCTTTAATTCGTCTACTGAGTTTTTCAGACCTGTTATCTGATCTGATATTTCAGTTTGGAGTTTTCTGATTTCTATCTTCATATTCTCTTGATTTTTATTAGTGTTCTGATTTATACTTTCTTTGATTTCTGTTAGCAACCTCCATATTTCGTCTCTAAACTCCATTTCTGAAAGACTGCTTAGGTAGTTGGCCATTGTTGGGTCATCAGAGTTTCCATCTTCATTCTCTATGGTTGAAGTTGGTCTGCGTAGTCTCCCCATTGTCACGCTTACGCTGTGGGTTTTTCTACATGTTGTGGTGGTACTCATTGGCTAGGTGGAGTATGCGGCCGCGAAGCGCAGCGGAGCGGCCACGCTCCGGCCCCCAAACACTCACCTCAGCCGAGGCAAGCCGTCAGGGGATGCCAGGAGAAGTCCCCAAATGTCTGCCAAGCTAAGGAAACCAGCACAATCCACAACTCCAACAGAAAACACAGCCTCAGCCGAGACACGCCTTGAAGGGATTAATGCTGAAGGAGGTCAAAGTTCCCGGGTTGATGCAGGCTGGGGGAGGTCCCAAAATGTCTGCCGGGCCTAGGGGTCCAGCAGTCAGCCTGATCCGCAACTCGGGCCCCCAAACACTCACCTCAGCCGAGGCAAGCCGTCAGGGGATGCCAGGAGAAGTCCCCAAATGTCTGCCAAGCTAAGGAAACCAGCACAATCCACCTTTCAATGTTCTATGTGTACTCCTGATGCTGTACCACTGGAAAATATCCTTTAATAATATTACAAAATGTGCTAAAATGTGATTTTCCTTTCACACAATATCATATAACCATCTCAGAATACAATTTTTCTTATCCTTCATGAAAATTTTTTGTAAAGGATTTGGGAATTCTATTTACTACAGAATTTTTCCATTGTGACAGTATGATTGACCTGATCACCATCTACTTTATAGTTAGTGAAACTGAGAAGCCAACAACTTGATATAAACAAGAAGGGACAATCTTTCACTCATGGATCAACAGCAAAAAACAATAACAACCAACGTCAATAAATCCAATCTAATTCTTCAGACACACTGAAACCCTTCAATTACCAGATACACAGTGAACCGTTGTTTTGACATATATTGAAAATAAATGAAGCGTTTAGGCTAGGTGCAGACTGGGAAAACAGTATTACTGACTTATAGTGGATTCCGAGCTTTTTTATGTCCTCTCTCCTGAAAGATTGTTAGCATGCATGAGGAAATCCAACATAAGTATTAACTAGTTGCCACCTAAATTAACCTTAGTTTTTAGAAATATGACAAGAGATTTGCACATTCTCTTTCTTAGGTACAGTTATTAGAAACTTTGAAAAGTTAGTAATATACTTGCTTACTATTTGGAACACAAAGCACAAACAAATCTTCGCTGTTAAATATAAAAAGGTAAAATATTAATCAATAAAAACTACTGGAAATAATAATGGTATGTATCCAAGTCAAATCTATGGATATTGTTAGAATATAAAAATATGGTATTAGAAATTTTTTAAAGTCTTAATAGTAGAAATTAATTAATTAATATAATTATCAACTTAAAATATCTCCAAAGGGACAATTGTGAAAAGAACATAGATAATATTAAATAAGAGTTTTTATTACTTATCGTAACAGTTACCATTACTTACATTTGCCTTAATATTGTTGATTCATTTTATCATCAAAATAATATGGTTCTTAAAATTCTTTTAAAATATAGAAAATTTGAGAACCACAGTTAAGAATCAAGTAACAATTCAATGGAGAAATTAGTTTTGCAAAAGCAAATATAAGTGTTTTATTGAAAACATTAAATCAAATATTTTATTAGTGCAGACTCATAATTTTTATAAAAATATTTTACTAAATTATCACATATTTTATTTTCTAAAAAGTTATTCATGATTATAGCTCAGCTACAAGAAGTACATAATCATTGTAAAAAACTTACTATGATCATTCATATAATTGATAACAAATAAGACATTTGTACTGACTTCTTACTAGTGAGGCAGCTTCTATAATAAACTAACCATATTAATAGTAGATTCATCATTCTCTTAAGACATTTGTATGAAGAAAAATAATAAATATGACTGACTGGCAACCAGGTCATAAAATTATCTATGAAGTATTCTATTAGTAATTTAAACAAGTATGTAGGTAACAGAATTAAATCTTAATAAAATTAAATTTTTATTTTTTGTGAGGCAGTATTTTTTAACCTAATGATTTATTAAATTAGTCATTATTACAATACCATTTTCCCATATCTCTGTCTTAGCTAGATTTTTTTTAGTTATCTATTTTCTAGCTAGAAGCCAAATAGTATAGAAGCCATCTAGTTTACTGAGTATATCTATCACAAACATCATATAATAAAAATCTACTGACTGTTGTGCAAAGCTACTAGAGAACAAATTTATTGTCCCAAAATAAATTGATACAAGCTCCTTTTCAGCCTATTTTTTAATAAATGGTACCTCTCTTTATATTGTTGATGAGAAATGCATTACTTAGAAGTACCTTTCTTTAGGAAAAATACACCTGTACTTAGTCATGTATTTCAATGGGATGCATAGTTCAATATATGAAAATTGTATTTTTGTTTGTTTTAGTTTTGGGACCATATTCAAGAAATACTCCTGGCTCTGTTTTCAAAATCACTTCTGAGAGACTATATGAGATACCAGAGATTAACCAAGGTTCGAACTGAGTCATCCATGTGCAAGGTAAATGCCCTACCACTGTGCTATCACTGCAAGACAGAAATTTTTAATTTTTAAAAAATTATATTTAGTTCTTAAATATTATAACAGGATAGCATGATAATAGTCTATAATATATAAGATATAGCATCCATCTTTTCAATAATTTATAGAAAATCTGTCTCTACTCATCAGCAAATACATCTGTGTCCAATTTCTATATTATGTATTGTTAGAACATAAGAAAACCTTTTTATGATTGGAAAAGCAAATAATGAGTAATATGGAATTATTTTTATAGCAATTTTCTGGATATATTTGTATGTGTTATAACAATTCATTTTAATAGTCAAAGTGCAATGAAAGTTGCCATTTCTTTAAACAATTAGAGCTTATGTGTGAAAGCAATTTTTAAGTAATGATAAGATAACTCATTCTTACTGCTTATTCAGATCTAATATTATAGTTCGTTTAAAATCATTTATATAAAAATAAAACAAAATTTAAGCAACATTGGTTTTATTGGTAAAAGCTAAAATATTTGTTTTAAATAGTATTCATAAAAAGAGATTTTCTTGGCATAACAGTAATAATTACTTTGAAATACTCTATTATAACCACTTGAGCTATGGATAACATTGATCTTTGTAAATTCTGAATTTGATAACTATAGACATCACCTCTTCACTTGGAAAGTATTTTATATGACTAATTAAGTTCTCTTATTCATAGAAGAATAAATTGAAAGTAGTTGAAAATTATAGTTTCTTATTGAACAGAATTCTTGTCAATCTATATATATATATATATATATATATATATTACAAAATGCTACTGAATTGCAATCTTGGGATGTAATAATTTAATCTGTTTTCTAGTCAGTGCTACTAACTACTGACCACTAAACTATCATTTCACAGAAAAATTAATATTAAGATCGTTTTAATTGTGCAAATGACATGAAGTTTTTATTTCTATTAGACTTACAATGACAAAAATATAAACTGACAGGCTTTAGCAGATGTTGTTTCACTAATTGTTATTATATTTTATTTACTTATTGTCTTGGTTTTTGGGTCACATCCAGCAGTGTTCAGGGTTTTCTCCTGGCTCTGTGCTCAAAAATTGCTCCTGAATGGGGCTGGAGTGGTAGCACAGCGGTAGGGTGCATGCCTTGCATGTGGCAGACTCAGGATGAACCTTGGTTCGATCCCAGGATTCCCATATGGTTCCCCCAAGCCAGGAGCGAATTCTGAGCTTATAGCCAGGAGTAACTCCTGAATGTTACCGGGTATGGCCCTAAAAACCAAAAGAAAAGAAGAAGAAAAGAATCACCCTGGCAGGCACGGGGACCATATGGGGTGCCATGCGGGAATCAAACCAACATCTGTCCTGGGTCAGCTGTGTGCAAGGCAAACACCCTACCACTGTGCTATCTTCCTGCCCTGCTAATTGTTATTTTAGATTGTTCATTTTATTTTGGAAAATATCTAAAAGAGGTATGGAAGATGGCACTTAATCAGTATCGTCACCTGGTCTTGAGAAATTTCCTTGTTAAGTGTTCTCATTTCTCTCTCTCTCTCTCTCTCTCTCTCTCTCTCTCTCTCTCTCTCTCTCTCTCTCTCTCTCTCTCTCTCTTTATCTGTGTGTGTGTGTTTTTATGCGCTCAAACTCTGTGGGGAGAAGTCTGGAGAGATAGTATATCGGGTAAGGAATTTATATTGTCTAAAGGCAACACAGGTTAAGTCACTGGAACCACATATGGTCTGCTAAGCCCCGCCATATGTGAATCAATGACCTCCCAGCCTGGGTCCCAAATATAAAAAGAAAAACAGACCAAAAAACATGTTAAAATGTTGTTATGACAAATTTATTTATGTTTATTAGCAGGACAGACTTTATAGTATCAGTCTCTAAACTAAGCTTAATACAATTTACTTCTTAGGCATTTTTAAGCGGATATTTATGTACATGGAATGGATAATATTTATATCATTTAATTCAACTGATCTCTGTCTAGGAAAATTTACATTTTTATTGTTTGTTAAGTTGTTTTTTGGTTTGGGTTTGGGGTCCACATCTGACTGTGACCAAGTCTTAATCCTAGCTTTATGATGAAGGATCACTTCTAGGGAGACACCACAATTTCTTCAAGTGCAAGGCAGGGGCCTTACTCTCTATCCTGTCCTGCAAACTTAATCTTATACCTGAGAGAGATAAAAAAAAAATCCTAGAATGTCTAATATAAACTCAAACCAAATTTACCTGGAGAGTAAATCATTAAGCATGGTCTTATATTTTATAATGTCTACTATAATTAAAAGTTGTAGAGTTGGTGCTGGCAAGGTGGCTCTAGAGGTAAGCAAGCGCTAGCCAAGGAAGGACCACAGTTCCATCCCCCGGCGTCCCATATGGTCCCCCCCCCAAGCCAGGGGCAATTTCTGAGCGCTTAGCCAGGAGTAACCCCTAAACATCAAATGGGTGTGGCCCGAAAAAAAAAAGTTGTAGAGTCACTTCAAAATAAGCTTGACAATAATTTTAGCATTACTTATATTTTGTTAATATTGTCTTTACTGTTAACACATTTCCATCATCCCCTGATGCATCAGAGAGTGTGCTTCCTCCCAAAAAATAAATAAGAATTATGAAGTTAATTGGTGCATTGTGCCACATATACGTTAGTTGTTATCTTTTGCTGTCATTTTCCCATATACTAGTTAGCAAAAAGTGGGACTGTATAGTAAATGTTTTCTCAGTAAGTGATAACACTTATTTTTGCATCATTTAAAAATATTTAATTTTCACAAAAAAAATTTTTTTTTGGTTTTTGGATCACACCTGGCAGCTCTCAGGGGTTACTCCTGGCTCTAAACTCAGAAATCGCTCCTGGCAGTCTCGGGGCCCTTATGGGATGCTGGGATTCAAACCACCATTATTTTGCATGCAAGGCAAATGCCTTACTCCATGCTATCTCTCTGGCCCCAATTTTCACAAATTTCATTTAAATTATAACTCAAAGGATAAATGTATAGTAAATTAATAAAATTTGATAAATTGAAATTAGGTAAAAATTAAAAGGGTTGTAATTTATAATGAATATATAAAGCATAAATTGGACTACCCAGCAATTGCTCTCCTAGGCATATATCCCCAAGATGGAAGGACATTCATTCCAAAATACATATGCACCCCACTATTTATTTATTGCAGCACTCAGTATAATAGCCAAATCTTGGAACCAACCTCGATGTCCAACAACAGATGAATGGATCATTAAGATGTGGTACATATATACAATGGAATATTACATGGCAGTTAGAAATGATACAATCACAGACTTTGCAGCAACGTGGATGGACCTAGATCATGTTATGTTAAACGAAGTAAGTCAGAAGACAAAAGAAAAACACAGAATGGTAGCACTATTCTGAAACACCTAGAATACATAAAAAAACAAAAAAAGGACATTGAAGAAGCATAACTGCTAGAACCACAAAGAAAGACTTCATAAACTCCATTCCCTGATCTGCACAGCCACCAAGATCTCTAGAAACAGGTCTGATTTTACCATCCAAGATAAAGTAGAAGTCTTCCACATACCACGAAAGCAGCAAGAGGAGAATAAATGATCTATTTTTTTTGACGTCTTTATTTTGGTGTGGAGATTACGGTTGATGTCTCCAATATTATTTTATTTTATTTTGTTTTGTCTTTCTCTTTCTTTTTGCACTTGAGTATGATTTGATTTCAGAACCGAGATTATTGTGTGGTGCCTGTTTTTATTGTTGTGGTGCTTATTGGTTATTTAATTCGATAGTTTGTGTGTGTGTGTGTGTGTGTGTGTGTGTATTGTTGTGGTATTTTAATTACTTTTTTCACATCCTCTCTCAAACTGAGGTTGGAAGCCTCTAGACAGGACTCTATTTTCAGTATATTTGATTTTTGATTGAGAAGAGGACATATTAGGTGATGGGTATTCCCCTGATTTAATGTGAATATGTACCCAAAATACTACAGTGAAAGATATGTAAGCCATTATGGAAAAAAAAGAAAATTGTGTTTTTAATCAGAAACTTTCTTTGACTTACATGTATTATTATTATATTAATTATATTATATGTTATGTTATGTCACTATATTATGTTATATTAGTTTACCTTATTATGTTAATCAATTTTGTCCTTTAAATGAATTCTTACTTAAAAAAAAACAAAAAAAAAAAAAAACAAAAAAAAAACAACTTTAGTTTGCCCTGAAGAAAAGAAAAAAATAAATAAAAGATAAAATAAGGCCTCCCAATTCTTACCACAGGCTGTGTTCTTTACACTGGCTGTATAGAAAGAGGAGGTACAGTAAAGGCACCCCATATACACCTCAACACAGGCCCCTTGCCGGGTATGTATTGTGAATTGGGGGACAAAAAAAAACTATAAACTCCGTTTAGGTTCATTTATTCTCCCTTTGGAGCTTTTGTGGTGTTTGGAAGACTTCTGCTCCATCCTGGGTAATGAAATAAGACCTCTGTATCTAGAGATCTCAGTATCTGTACAGGTCCAGGAGTGGGACTTATGATGAAGTCTTTCTTTGTGGTTCTAGAAGTTCTGTTCCCTCAGTGTCATTTTAATCCATCTTCTGTGGTTGGTGGTGTTGGTCTTTGCACTGATCCTAGGATAGAACCTAGGATAGTGTCTTTTATTGTGTTTCCAGAAGCCCCATTCTGTTGCAATTGTCTCTGCCGGACCTTTGGAACTGGGGATCATGGTTGTTGTGCGGGTCGTAGTTCAAACCCTAGACTAGGGCTTTTTTTTATTGGTCTCAAGATATATTCAGTCCATTCATGGTTCAAGTATGGTTCAAGCGATCTTGGCTTTTGGACTGACCAAAGGGTGCCAAGTCTTCTGGTTTTGTCTTATCGTTAGCTGGTGAGGTAGGATAACCTGTTCTTAGGTCAAGTTGTTCCCATTTTTCTTGTTGTCAGGATATCATATTAGAGCTGGCACTTGTTGGTGGCCCAGCAGTATTAAGGATGTCCCTAATGGGATTTGTTTCCTGTAGCTGTTGTGAAGAACTGTGTCAATTATATGTCTGGGATCCAGGGTTCAAGGCTGGATGGATGGTGTCTAATCACCTGAGGTCTAATTTGGGTCCGCGTGACATATTTTCAAGATGGGAGATATCCCTATATTGTAAACAAGTATGAGTTCTTATCCCTAGTAGATAAGAGCTCTTTTTTATATGTAAGATTTCCCCTTTTATTAGTGTGCCTTTGCAGGGAGAAATGGTGCTACTTTATATTGGTGCATGTGGGGGTGGACAGAGAAGAAAACAGAAATAGGTCACACATCCAAGAAAGATAAAAATAAGAATAAAAGTATAAATGCTCACATATGTATATGTAGAACAAACATTTAAAAAATTAATTAACAAAATAATTAAAGGAACAAAGTGATGCATGAGACTACCTTACTTTTGGTAAAAAGCAGGTAAAGAGGTGGTGTAATACCGGTCTTATACTTATGTTGGAAGTATAGGTTTCCCCATTGTCTTTTGGGATTTTCTGGTGGTGTGTGGGTTCCCAGGCACCTTTCCATCACTCCCCTGATCTTCTTGAGACTGGCAAAAGATTTGCGGCAGGGAGGTCTTGTAAGAGTTCTCGCATTGGGGATACTTTTAGAGCTAAGTCCGGTTTCAAGTAACATAATGACTAATATTTTTTAAATTTTACATGATTGTTGATTCATTAAGTTGTCATATGAATAAATAACATTTTTCTTTGATTAATATCATTATATGTTATGAAATGTATTACAGTTTGTTAGTCTTTCACTAATCTAAATGAAGTTGATACATTTACAGCTTTCTCAGTTATGAATAACGCAACTTTGAACATCTGCATATAATTTTTTATAAACATAAGGTTCATTATGTGGGATAAATGCCAAGGAAGGAAATTACTGGTTTGTATGGAGATGGCTATTCTTAGTTATATAAGAAAATGTCAATCTATTTTACAGAGTTGTCAGATCATTTCACATTCCTATCAGCAATATTTGAATGCATTCAGTGCATTTTATGTCTTAATATATAATGATGGGAGTGATAGTTGCTCATATGCTTAACTTAATTATTTAGATTAAAATGTATCTTATTCATTTGTTGTCTATGTGTAATCTACTAGATTTTGCCATATTCAATGGGCATATAGTTTTCACCAAATTAGCACATTGTTAATTAAAATGGTTTATATATTTTGTGAATTTAAATGGATAAGTAGCTCATGTTTCATATTATAAAAATTTGATTGTGACATTTTAGTTTCTTTGCTCTTTGTATTAATTTCTATAAACATATACAGACATTGGAGCTGATTTCTGCTGTGTGACCAGTAGCACAACAGACACCTTGGACATTCTCTCTGCTGTTCAGAGCTTGGATATTAATCCTCTCCACCATTCTTCCCTGAGGGCTCATATTCATCCGAGGTGAGTCATCCCCACCACAAATGGTGAAGCCAGAGGAGTTTCACTTTGCAGCTACGTGCATCTTCTAGCCAATGTCAATGAAGAAACAATGCAGATCAACACCAGGCATAGAGAATAAAGATGGCAACTCCAATAACCTGAAAATGGCTAACCACCTAATTAGTCTCTCAGATATGGAGTTTAGAGAAGAAATTTGAAGGATGTTCATAGAATTTAAAGAAAGCATAGATCTAATTGAACAGAACACAAAAATTAAGAGGATATAAAGATAAAAATCAGAAAACTCCAAAATTAAATAATAAGTCTGAAAACTTCGTAGAAGAATTAAAAATATCAAGAGAAAGCCTATCCAGCAAGGTAACAGCAGCTGAGGATAGAATCAGTGAGCTGAAAGATGAGATGCATAACAACTCGATACAGCAAAGGAGATCGGAAAAAAAGACTTAAAGCAAATGATAAGACATAGAAAATTACTCCAAGAATGTGAACAGATGAAAATATAAAGCTTTGATAAGCTCAACAGAAACAACATAAGAAACATTGGAGTCTCAGAGACCCAGAATTAAAATCTCCAGGAAGAATCATTTGTCAAGGACATCATTACAGAGAAACTCCCAGAGGTAAAAAACACATGCAACCAAATTCTCCATGCCCAAAGAGTACCACCTAAAAGAGAAACAAGGATAAGCACCCCAAGACACATCCTAGTCAAAATGACTAATCCCACAGATAAAGATAGAATACTGAAAGCAGCAAAATGGAAATTACATTCAAGGGAGAATCCTTAAGATTTACAGCAGACTGGTCACAATAAATTTACAAGACCAGAAGACAATGGTGGGACATAGTGACAAAACTCAATGATATGAATTATTCGCTAGAACTGCACCCAGCAAGACTCACTTTCAGGTATGAAGGAAGTATACGTAGACTCATGGATAAACAACAACTCGGAAACTTTGCAGACTCAAAACCAGCCTTAATATAAATACTAAAAGGTCTACTTTAAGACAAGACTGAACAGCAGACACACCACACATCTACACAAAGATGGCAGTAAATGACATAACAATTATCTCTCTCAATGTCAATGGACTAAATGCAGTTTATGAGATACAGATCAGATAAATGGAAAGTCTGGCCCAAAATAAAGAAATTCTTCCTTTAAACATAAATACATCAATTACCAAGTGATCTTTTCAAGAGGCTGAAATGCTAGGAGCTGCTGGTGCTCTCTGCCAGATAGTCCTGCTGGCTGGTTGGTAACAAAATGTTGGAGCATATGTTTTCCAGACACCCTGCTCTTGCTTCCTTTTGCCACCTTTCCTATTACTCTGGGTCTGACAGTTGGTGCCCAGACAGGCAGTGAGTAGTGCTTATGTACTGCAAGGTTTAAATACATGACCTTATGTTATAAATCAACGATACTGATTCAGAGTATTTTAAATAAAAAAAATATGCCTTACCACTGCTTTACTTGACTAGCCTAATATATATCTATATCTATATCTATATCTATGCCTTAGTCTTGTCCCTTCTACTGCATCATTTCTATATTATTTCCTATATAGTCTTAGTAATTCATAATAAATTAGAAGTTTAAATTTTAAAATATATTTATAATATAATATATGTTATATATTATATTTTATAATTTGTATATATTTTATATATTTAATATATTATATATAAATATAATATATTTATAAAATATATATAATCTTTAAAATATATTTAGGTACCAAGATTTGTAGTAATGTTTTGTTTTGTTTTTGGGGCACACCCAGCATCGCTCAGGGGTTCCTTCTGGCTCTGAGCACAGAAATTGCTCCTGGTAGGCTCTGGGGACCATATAGGATGCCGGGATTCTAACCACCATCTGTCCTGGATCGGCTGTGTAAAGCAAACACCCTACTGTTATGCTATCTCTCTGACCCCGATTTGCAGTAAATATTAATGGTATTTTTTATGCATTTGTTTATCAAATACTCTCTTGTCTCTGGTATTTATATTTGTAAATTATAAGTCAAAATAATTTTAAACTAATCCAGATATATACAAAAGTAACATTTTAACATGGCCCTTTTCTTATTCAGCTACTTAAGGTAAGGTTAATCTTCACTGTTTATTGAGTCATTCTTTGTATAATGTTATCAATCACAAAAGTAAAGGAAGGTAAGAGTGGTAATGAAATAAGTATAGATATAGATAACTATAAAGATACCTCAGTTATCAGGGACTGGGTAGAGGGTAAAGCAGAATATTAGGGGATCTTTTGTTTTGCCTTATGGTAACATCTATCAAACACAGACTCAACCTCAAGTATGCAAGGCATGTGCTTTACCATACTATTAAATCTTGGCCCAAAAGTATATGTGTGTGTATTTGATTTAAGTTTAATAAAGTAAAATTTAAAAAAAATTTATTCTACCAAACCTGCTGAAAATTGACCTCTGTGATAATCTGAGTCTCTTTTTTTTAAATATATTTTTTATTTAAGTAACATGATCATATTTGGGTTACAGTCATAACCAGAACACCCCCCTTCACCAGTGCAACATTACCCTCTCCCCCCTTCCCATCCCCTGCCTGTTTTCGAGACAGGCATTCTACTACAGTAATTTGTTTTTAAGTTCAGTAAATTGTATTTTTTTTCCTTAAAGGATAAGAATAAAAAAAAATAGTAAAGGTGTGATAGTGGCAATCGCCAATGTTTGCATAGGTCCAGAAAAATGGAGAAAATGGGGAAAAAAATCCTTGACCTGATTACAAAAAGGCCTCACCCCAGAAGTTTATTGGCATAAGACAGACTCTGGGTTCCAGGCATACAAGTCTATCCAACTCCAGTCATTCTCAAGGTCCCGGTGAAACTTTTTTACACTTTAGCTATAGTTGGTATCAGTCTGAGTCTCTTTTTTACCTGTTAAAGTAGGATATGAATAACTGCACAGAAACAAAAAATATGTGGGAAATTATTTTAGAGAGTCTGTGAAATAGCTTGAACATCTGAAGGAATGGGTATACACACCTCTGATGGTTTACTTTGGATACCTCTAACTGTATTTTTAAATTTGTGGTGTTTTTAAATAGAGTATTCCATAAAGAAGATCTAGTCCACATAATAGTAACTGCTTTATGATAACAAACTTACAAGTAAATATATTGATTCAATTTTTATAAAACTCCACAAAGCTGGAGAAGGCAGTTCAATCTAATAGAATCTTTTACTCTTGCAGGTTTAAATTTTAATTTACACTTTATTACCATTGTATGTATGTTTACTATTTGATATATTATGAAAGGAGCACATATAAGCCAAACTTTAAGATTTTCACTTGACATTGAACTTTTTATATATCTTTAGTAAAGGTATATTTACATCTTTAATCACATGTCATTTTTTGTCTGTTCTGAATTCCTCTTTACTACTTTTTAAAATTTCTCTTCTCTGCCATGTCTGTATTAATAGATAATTACAAATATACTAAAGTTGCTTAAATATATGAAACTTCATACAGATTGCACAGCATGATTTCATAAGATGCTAATATAAGAGCTCTATAGACATGTATATATACATAGTTTGTTAAAATGTTCATGGTTAATTTTTTAATTATTGTTAAATTGTTAAATTAATATCACATTAGATAAATCAGTGTGGTCATTTCTTAACCTACTTTTGTATGTGTATTTGGCTAGAAAGATACCTCAGTATCTTTAATTAACAATATAGATCTAATAACTTACTACACATAAAGGTACAAAAACTGTATTGCTATCTACTATCATTCTCAATACATTAAAATACCTAACACCTATCTTTTATATTGCTAATTTGAATTACATAATTCTCTCATATACATTTATCACTCATTTATAATATATAACTATAAAATAAGGAAACATTTTCAATAATAAAACCCAATATAAATTTAAATATTTAAGAGCTAGTTACAGCATTTATAACACAACTAAATTAAAATAATGAAATTACATCAGTGTATATTCTGAATTTATTTTTAGTCTATTATGCTGCAAAAGAGATAGTATTTTCAATATAGTATCATACTTCCAAAATAATGTCTCCATGTAACATAATACATTTCCTTAATATACCCATGTTATATCAAAAACAACAAAACTTTGAAAAGAACAACCTGATAACAAAGTGTAGATATGTAGAACTTCAGGGTAAGTAGCTCACAAACAAGTATTTAATATATTTCAAAATATATTGTGAAAATAAGTAGATATATCCTGGAGGTATGACAAAGAAAGCTTATTACTGTCAAGGCAAAATAGAATAGAGTAAATCTTTCTATTTTTATTTACCATGGGAACTCTATATATAACTATATATCTTATATATGCTGAAATTAGGCAAAGAGTAATTAAATGCTTCCCTCAATGAGCTGGGATGTAGTAAAGCACATGCCTACCACTTGAAGATAGATTTTTTTCCCCTGTGTTACATGTCCACACCCAATAGTCCCAAGAAGATCAAACTCTCTAAGAATTATTCCCAAAACCCTGAGAACCACTAGGTATGGACTTTGTAAATATAATATAAAATAATATTTTATTAAATATAAGGCAGATATAAATGAGATTGATGTATGTTAGGTTTGCTAAACATAAATATGTGTTTATTTTCAGATAAGAAAATCTGGTAGAAAATCTTTAGAATAAAAATAACAGAACCATAATGTGTAGAAATATAATCAATATAGAAAATAAGGAGCATAGCTATATATAGTACAGTGATTAGGTCATTGCTTTGCATGCAGTCTACCTGAATTTAATGTTCAGCATTCAAAATGGTCTCCCAGAAATGCCAGCTACAATTTCTGAATGCAAAGCTAAGAACATTTCAGGTGTGGTCAATAAAGCAAAGAAAAAAAATGAAATTAGTTTCGCCAAAACTTGGAAGAGTATTTTTTGTATTCCTAAGATACAAACATATATATATGTTATGTAAAATGCATGACTTGCTATATATGTATTAAATATAATATACATCCTTCATATAGATGTTTGTTGCATATGTGAAAATGTGAAAATAAGAGTTATTTTGTTGTTTTGATATTTATGATTATATGTTCTTATATGTTCTAGTATAATTCTTATTCAAAATTACCATAATTTCAAACATTGAGTTTTCTTTAGTAAAAAAGTTTAGATAAAAAGTTGAACAAATTAAATAATAAACATTACATTATAATTATCACAATGACTTAAACTGCTTATTCAGCAGCAAACAATAAATAAGTATACTTCTATTTTTAAATTTTCTTTTTAATGTTCTATTATTGATTTACAAAACTGCAAATTTTTATGAGTTAAAGTGAACACAAATACTAAACCACATCTTTTGCCAAAGTTTTACCATGTCTCCACTATCTATAGGACACTTCTTGTCCACTATTAGTAATCATTTTTAAGTTTAGCTTAATATTCTTATCAGTTTATGTCAATTATATATTTACAAACTTTTAAATGCTTTTCTTTCCTTGACTTTTTTGATAAGTTGATATTAAAACATAAAAATGTTTCCCCATGTTTATAATATTATCAAAAATATTTATGGTCTCAGACTATATCCCAAATCATTACTTAATCTGAAATGCTATAATAAAACATAATAGAAAATAACTCTCATAAAGTATTACTAATGACTCAAAACAAAAAGACCATAAAATGTAATAAAAACTCATTTTAGATTTATCTTGATTTTGATATGCAATGAGTAACAGAACCTAAAGAGTATAGAGTTAGAAGGGAGATATTTCATATTTGCTGAAAAAGACTTGGAGGCATTTTAATAATATATCATTTTTGCTTTCTTCCTGCTGTAATTGCTGTTAATCATTTCTTTGATTCATGTTTCTAAAACTCTGAAAATAATTTTTTCTTTTATATTTTATTGTTAGTAATAGATTCTTATATACAAAATACCCATAATAATCTGAGTTATTTGACTAATCTTCATGGATAATATTAGTATATTATTCACATTACTATGTTTAAAATAGAAGTTATGTTCAACAAATTAAGTAAAGAAATAAAAGCTAGTTGAATGTGTGCTACTGTATCCTAAAATGAATAAAGAGATGCTATATATAGGTCCAAAGCAAAGTTGAAACCTTAAGAATATGTGGTCAAGGGACCAGAGAGATAGCATGGAGGTAGGGCATTTGCCTTTCATGGAGAAGGACGGTGGTTCGAATCCTAGCATCCCAAGTGGTCCCCTGAGCCTTCCAGGGGCAATTTCTGAGTGTAGAGCCAGGAGTAACCCCTGAGCGCTGCCGGGTGTGACCCAAAAACCAAAACCAAAACAAAACAATATTTGGTCAAAACATACACACACCCAAACAAACACACAATGCTATGTTTATACTAGATATCTTGTTCACAGCTTATACATTTTACCCAATTAGAGTAATACAATACATCAGTTGCAAAGAGAAAGAGCAATGTACAACCTTTGAAGTACAAACTTAAATACAAAACAAGGTAATTAAGGTGAGCAAATTGTCTCAGAATATGAGAATAACATTTTTTTTTGTGGCAAGGTTTTGTGCTTTTATTTTTCTCTCTCTCTTTCTTTGTTTTTTTTTTTTTTAGAATAGATATTTTTTTTATTTTTAATTATGAGAACAAAGGTACAAAGAAAGAGGACAAGGTAAAGTTACAGTGGAAGGACAATCACCCATAACATAATTCTCAGAAGTCCCCTTGCTGATATCTTAACTTTGAAATTTCAGCCAAAGAACATTAAGATAAATAAGACAGAATCCATGTACAATTTACTTTGTCCCTCAAGTCCCCAGATTGTAACACATTATAATATTTCTTAACAGTACACAAAGCAATCTAAAGCCATAAAACTTACGTAACTCCTTAAACATTACAGGCATAGTATTTTCTTACATTTCCATATACATGCATATTAGCTTACGTTAACCTCAAATTTTAAGTGAGTTCTTTTTAAAGATTAGAGTCAAAGGAGCACAGTAAAAAATGGCGCTAGAGTGGCAATTGTTGTTTGCATAGGCCCACCAAAATATGAGGGACATGGAAAGAAATAACCCTGGCCTAAGTACAAAGAGACCCGACCCCTAAAGTTTCCTGGCATAAGACCAAGTCTAGGCCTCAGGCAAGCTAGATCGCCCAATCCAATACATTGTCTGTAGTGCCAACACACTTTTATTTTTCACACAGTCTCTGTTGTTGGTATCATGTTTCTGTATTAAAGATCCTGGAATCTGCATATCTCACATTGAAGTCAGGATGTGGAGCATCCTCTCCTTTCACCTCACAATCAAAGGGCAATGCAGGGAGCCCTGTCCTGTAAGCAGGTCGTTGTCGTTGTTAAGTCTTCTCAGTGTCAAGGGAAGTCTCTTTTGAGCAGGTTAAAGTCTGAGCAGTGTAGGTCTTCCGTGGTAGAGGATTGCTTCCAGGTGATGTTATAAACCAGCCTGGATGTTTCGTGGATGGCTTCCCTGGTTCAGGGGAGAATGGATTATGCCCTTTCTTCTGAGGTCTGTGCCAGGTCGTTATGTCAATGTTCAGGGTGTAAGGTCCCTCTGCACTACAAGATTTGTGTGTTCCAATCTCTATTAAATAGGATCTTATTTGTATGTATAGTATTTTCCCATTTTAATGTGCCTATGCAAATAAGAAGCAATGCCACGTGGTGTTATTGGCGCATATGGGGGCCATAAGAACAATTACAATGATTCCCATGACATGGTTCAATCATAAGCATTAAACTGGGGGACTCTTCCACCAAAATTTCTTGTTAAACAGCTCAAAAAGAGAAGATAAAAAGTGGTTAGAATCATCACTGTATAAGAAAAAATTTAATAAGAATTATAGCTGTCCAAAAAAACCACAAAATATTCTAAAGAAATACGTGTCCATTTTATGTATCTTGAAACAATTTGGGGTTGTCACACACAATGCACATCTTTGGACTGTGATTAGGATTGTACACTACTGAAGTTAAAAAGAGTAATGTAGGTTAGTGATGTTTGAGAGGGGGTTAGAAAGTTAAGGAGTAAAAAAGAGCTTTGTATGGGTGTGGGAAAGGGCAGAATACAAAATAAACATTCTGTATATGCAAAACATAACATAAGAATAAGGAATATTCTGAATACATGAAGTACGCGCGGGGGCTCATGCCCCCGCGCGGTTCTGTAGTTTTTGGATGCCTAGGGAGGAATTTCTCCCCCCCTCCCCCCAGGGCTTGATTAACCAGGCGTGGCCTTAAAGACCCACCAGGTTTGGGGGGACCTTGGACCCCTGGACTAGGTGGTCAGCCCAGGGGGCCTGTGGCTAGCTGTCCTGCCCAGAGCCCCCAACATACCAGGCAAAGACACCCAGAAATCCTGGCATGCGGAGTGCTCTGAGCCCAGCCGAGCCTCTGTAGTTTTTGGATGCCTAGGGAGGAATTTCTCCCCCCCTCCCCCCAGGGCTTGATTAACCAGGCGTGGCCTTAAAGACCCACCAGGTTTGGGGGGACCTTGGACCCCTGGACTAGGTGGTCAGCCCAGGGGGCCTGTGGCTAGCTGTCCTGCCCAGAGCCCCCAACATACCAGGCAAAGACACCCAGAAATCCTGGCATGCGGAGTGCTCTGAGCCCAGCCGAGCCTCTGTAGTTTTTGGATGCCTAGGGAGGAATTTCTCCCCCCCTCCCCCCAGGGCTTGATTAACCAGGCGTGGCCTTAAAGACCCACCAGGTTTGGGGGGACCTTGGACCCCTGGACTAGGTGGTCAGCCCAGGGGGCCTGTGGCTAGCTGTCCTGCCCAGAGCCCCCAACATACCAGGCAAAGACACCCAGAAATCCTGGCATGCGGAGTGCTCTGAGCCCAGCCGAGCCTCTGTAGTTTTTGGATGCCTAGGGAGGAATTTCTCCCCCCCTCCCCCCAGGGCTTGATTAACCAGGCGTGGCCTTAAAGACCCACCAGGTTTGGGGGGACCTTGGTCCCCTGGACTAGGTGGTCAGCCCAGGGGGCCTGTGGCTAGCTGTCCTGCCCAGAGCCCCCAACATACCAGGCAAAGACACCCAGAAATCCTGGCATGCGGAGTGCTCTGAGCCCAGCCGAGCCTCTGTAGTTTTTGGATGCCTAGGGAGGAATTTCTCCCCCCCTCCCCCCAGGGCTTGATTAACCAGGCGTGGCCTTAAAGACCCACCTGGTTTGGGGGGACCTTGGACCCCTGGACTAGGTGGTCAGCCCAGGGGGCCTGTGGCTAGCTGTCCTGACCAGAGCCCCCAACATACCAGGCAAAGACACCCAGAAATCCTGGCATGCGGAGTGCTCTGAGCCCAGCCGAGCCTCTGTAGTTTTTGGATGCCTAGGGAGGAATTTCTCCTCCCCTCCCCCCAGGGCTTGATTAACCAGGCGTGGCCTTAAAGACCCACCAGGTTTGGGGGGACCTTGGTCGCCTGGACTAGGTGGTCAGCCCAGGGGGCCTGTGGCTAGCTGTCCTGCCCAGAGCCCCCAACATACCAGGCAAAGACCCAGAAATCCTGGCATGCGGAGTGTTCTGAGCCCAGCCGAGCCTCTGTAGTTTTTGGATGCCTAGGGAGGAATTTCTCCCCCCTCCCCCCAGGGCCCAATTAACCAGGCGTGGCCTTGAAGACCCACCAGGTTTGGGGGGACCTTGGACCCCTGGACTAGGTGGTCAGCCCAGGGGGCCTGTGGCTAGCTGTCCTGCCCAGAGCCCCCAACATACCAGGCAAAGACACCCAGAAATCCTGGCATGCGGAGTGCTCTGA
Organism: Suncus etruscus; assembly: GCF_024139225.1. Lineage (NCBI taxonomy): Eukaryota > Metazoa > Chordata > Mammalia > Eulipotyphla > Soricidae > Suncus > Suncus etruscus. The sequence continues at coordinate 158,093,353 of NC_064850.1, read as the reverse complement.
GCCCAGCCGAGCCTCTGTAGTTTTTGGATGCCTAGGGAGGAATTTCTCCCCCCCTCCCCCCAGGGCCTGATTAACCAGGCGTGGCCTTAAAGACCCACCAGGTTTGGGGGGACCTTGGTCCCCTGGACTAGGTGGTCAGCCCAGGGGGCCTGTGGCTAGCTGTCCTGCCCAGAGCCCCCAACATACCAGGCAAAGACCCAGAAATCCTGGCATGCGGAATGTTCTGAGCCCAGCTGTGCCTCTGTCGAGAATAACATTTTTAATGACCACAATATATGTTCAGAATAATTATAGCCTACTTGCTACATTTTCCTCATTATTAAAATTTAGCATATACTTTAGATATCCTGTATGTAATTACAAATTTCTATGAGTCACACAACTCTTTTTAGATATGTGAAAGATCTTGGAGTTTTATTATTTATGCACATTGTTAACAACAAACTAGTGAAAGTAAAAAACTTACTGCTTCCAATCAACAGAAAGACAACAGACCTTGAGTGTTGTGTTACACCTTATTATACCCAAAACAAAGAACATCCCTGATTTCTTTGTACTTGTTTGTCTACAACTTGGTTTCACCCAAAACAACATTGTCTTTTAAGTAACCTGAGGCAGGACAGGCATAGTATAGCTGTCCCACCTTGGAGTAGTCTCTGTACTCAATATAAACAGTAGTTTTGGCAGGCAGCAGATTCTCCAGACTATTTAGAAGACCATTAAACTATCTGTGTTTCACCCTCAACCTGGTCTGGTAGGTTCTCCAGATGAGTTAGTAGATTATAAGACTTTCTCTGTTTCTCCTCAGCCTGGTCTGGATTATTTCTTTCACGACTCTGATTCAGACTCATTCACTTGGGTTTGAAGTCCATGGGATGATTTTACACCTGAGAACAGAGCTCTTTTGGTAAGAATGACAGAGATTTCTAGATAAGAAGTAAAGTGTCAATAGTTAATTATGAAGAAAAGAAAATTGAAGCCCCCCACAAGAGCATTTAGAAAAAAGTAAAACCATAATTAATAAGAAAATAAAAGAACATTTAACTAAATTATATTTTTATTTAAAATAATTATTAATAAAACTGATAATGATTATAGAAAAGAGAGTAAAAAAGAAAAAGCATACAAAATATCAACATTCAAACAAAACCAGGATATTTAACTAATCAATGCTCATTAAAAATAAAAGATAGTGGGGCTGGAGAGATATCATGGAGGTTAGGCGTTTGCTTTGCATGCAGAAAAATGTGGTTCGAATCCCTGCATCACATATGGTCCCCCGAGCCTGCCAGGAGTGATTTCTGTACGTGGATCCAGTAGTAACCCCTGAATTGCTGCCAAGTGTGACCCAAAAACCAAAATAATAATAATAATAATAATAATAATAATAATAATAAAACAAAATAAAAGATTGTATATTTAATGTATCATAGTAAAATTATTATAATGAACCTCGATTGAAAGAAACAAACATAAACTACACCTATTCACAGATTGTAATTGTCGAGAAAACCCAATAAATATTCACAAAACTCTTGAAATAAAAAATAAATGTAATAAAATCAATATATAAACATTCAACAAATATATGTTAATTTTGGAGCTACCTAGTAGAAAAGATATAAAATGAGTACAAAAATCCAATAAGGTAATATTAAACAATCAGTGCTTGCAAAGATGAGGTGGAAAGAACTCTCAATTCCCTGTTAGTGAAAACATTGCTTGGCTCAAATCTTATGGAAAAAAGTAAGGTTACTTCTAAAAAAGTTAGAACTTCCAGATAACTTAATGATTCCTCTTTTTTTTATATACCCAAGAATACAAAGCATTAACTTGAAAAGATTATGCACACTCATGACCCTGTTAACTACAAGTCAAATTATGAAAACAACCCAAATATCAAATGGTAGATAATGGCTAAAAATTTGTGGTACATATGCACAATGGAATACTACACAACTATAAGAAAAGATGGAATGTCCTCACCCTACACAAGAAGGGTTGTATTTGGGAAGTCACTGGCAACTCTCCTTCCCACCAGCGTCTATTCTCTGGTGCCCCCACGCATAAAGTATATATAGTTTAATGGGATATCATAGGGTTTGATCTATGTATACAATATACAGAATGTCTATGTAGTATACTTTCCTTCCCCCATTGACTCATCACCTTAGAGGCTCATGTCTAGTCCTTTACTCTCACCCCCACTGCCTATTACCCTACATTTAACCATTTTTACTCTCAGTTCTTGGCTCCTCATGAAGCAGATCATTATCCTCACTCAAGCTAGCTCCCAATCAACTCCCAAAGTAAAAAAAAACGACTCTCAGCCTGAGAAGAAACCAATACTCTGTTCCTATTAATCTACTCTCAGCAGCCTCTTACATTCCACCTTCCTTCACTGTGTACCTCTTTCTGAGAAACCCCCACTCAAAGACATTCCCTGATAGGGACCGCTGGGTGTTGTTTTGCAGACTCCAGATGGCCAAATCACAGACCAAAGTGGTGTCCCAGATAAAACATCCTCCCTCTGACTATTTCTAAAGACATAAAGGGAACATGTGTATCTCCTTTGTATATCTTAGATGTATTCCCTTAACATCTATGACTCTTTTTGAATTTCCTCTTATATAGTGACAATTTTGTCCACTATTTTTCACCCCTTTGTGATCTGTTCAATAAGGAATTCTGGTAGAAGAGTCTCTCTTTTAGAATTAATGTTAGAATCAAGTTATGGGGAATGTTGGACTTGTTCCCTTGGACCCCAGATGCACCAATAATACCTTATGGCATTGTTTCTCTTTTGCATAGGCACATTAAAATGGGAATATATTACATATGTAAACAAGTTTTTATCTAATAGAACAGAAATTTTGTAATGCAGATAGGCCTTATACTCTGAACATTGGCATAATGACTTGGCTCAGGCCTCAGAAGAATGGACATTGTCCATATACCCCTGATCCTTGGATACCATCTATGGAAACAACCGCAATTGTCTGTATCATTACCAGGAAGCAAACCTCTACCAGGGAAGACCCTACTGGTGCTCTGGCGTTGATTTACTCCCAAGAGAGTTCTCGTAACACCCAGATGACTTAGCAACAGAATAACCTGCTTGCAGGGCAGGTCTCTCCATATCTAATGGTGAGGTGAAACTAGAGGACGCTGCACGTCAGCTTGATATCAATGAAGGAAATGCACAGAAACCAGAATCTTTAACTACAGACACCTGACACCAAAAACAGCTAATGTGCAAGAAAGTTTCACTGGAAAAATGACTCAGGAGTTGGACAACCTAACATGCCTAGAGCCCAGAGTCGGTCTTATGCCAGAAAACTTCAGGGGTGAGGTCTCCTTGTATTTAGGCCAAGGCTTTTTTTTTTTTTTTCAGTTTTCCCCATATTTTGCTGGGCCTGTGCAAACAACAGCGATTGCCACTCTCACACCATTACTACTGTATTTTTTTAAAGCACTATCCTTTAAGAAAGAAAAATAAAACAGCTTTTACTAAACTTAAAAAAAAACTGTAGTAAAATGCCTTTCTAGAATACAATGAGAAAAACTAAAAGTTCAGATCTTGATATTAATTTATTTAATGCAGAAAACCTTCTATACTTTATTTAAATGCTCTAGATTATTTTTGTATTTTTATGCCAATAAAAGAGATTTATAAAACATTAACATTATATATATCCATTATTTTCAGTTTTCAATAATTTTAAAATCATAGTTAACACTGTTTTTTGAGTCACTACAGCAATATTCTGGCCTATACCTAGCTCTGTGGTAATGTATGACTCCTAGAGATTTTCGTGTGAACATATATTGTATCAGACAAAACTTGGTAAGACAAGCACCTTGCCTGCTATACAATTTTTTCTGGCTAGATAAACTGCATTTTAGTACAAGAGAACACTTACTTGAAAGAGGTAACTTGATTGGCAATAAGTTATGCCTCCGTCAACATATACAAACTATAACTCCTCCTTATTCCTAATCAATAAATATTTCTGCCAACATATTTCTTGTATATAGACTTTAATTATTTATATTCCCAAACTGAAACAGTTATATTAGAATATTCACTTTAACTCTTAATCTTAATACTTTTTATTAACATTCAAATATTCTTTTATCAATAGGTAGAATATAATGAATTAACATGACACATATCAGGTAGAAAATTTGATAAGAATATTTTCTGGAATATATCAAAGAATATTTTAAGAACTATAAATGAAAACAAATAGAAACAATGACATATGGTGGAATTAATTCTCTTTTCATTAAGCAAGCTTTAATCATATATGTATATTTATGAAAATAATTTAGTAATATACACTAAACACAACTAATTATATCAAGTATGTTAATATGCCACCCATATTTCTAGTCTAAAAATTATTATCACAGTGTAATCAAAATCACAGCTTTATAAAAACAAAGATGAAACTTTTTGGAAACAAAAGCTTATGCAGTGTATAAATCACTATTATCTCTAAGTAGAGAATGAGATCACATTATGAAAGCACTTTTTTTTTCCATCTAACTACATATTTTGATCAAGTTTAATCTCAGTGGTATATGTTACTTAAGATATATTTTCCTCAATTTCTCTGGAGATTTCCTTTTGAAAGTTAGGTGAAATTCAAAATGTTATCCTTTGTTTTTTGTTTGATATATTTGTGTACCAGGAGATTCCACATATTCTACTTTGAAGTGTTGTTCTCTGCTGTTTCTCTGATGGTTGCATTCCCTTCTAGTTCTGCTTGCTTTTGACTCTTTTTAACTTACTTTTTCATTTAGTTCTTTATCTGAGCAATTCCTTGGAGTCCTATGCTGAAAATACATGACTTGACTGCTAGCTTTTAAAAGTCACAAGTTAAATGAGCTCAAGAACTTGAAATTTTCTAGAGCCAAGTTAAAAAAAAATCCTACAGGCTGTATTTTGGGCAGTTAAATCCTAAACTTATTCAAACATAGTAACATGAAAAAATGGAAAATGCTAAAAGGAATATTAGAAAATGAGATCCATTATTAATTATAGGATTGCATTATTGATTCATTATTCCACAATAATATTTTGAAATATAGCTATTACTCATATACCACAATTCTTAGAACAAAGTAACTTGAAATTATATCTTTACTTTGGTTTAATATCAAAAGTAGGAAAAGCTATAGTTTTAAATAAACTCAAAACACCTTAGTGTGTGAACCAATTCACAAAGTGGAACTATGTGTTAATTAAAATAATAAAATGAAGTAATAATTGAGTTTTTAATGAGTCAGGTAATAAGCAGTGCTACTTTTTGTACTTTTTTTTCTTAGTAGGTCATAAAATACATAAACAAAAGTACATAGAGCATAAAAAAAAAAGTTAGCAATTTTTGTCAGGGGCTCTCAAAAGAAAGATCAATCACAATTCTTGAACAATTTTATCTCTACTTGAGCACAAATTCCCAAGAAGATGTGGCTTCTCATGCACTGAAGTATACTTGAACCACCCTTGTTATGCTGAGACTCCATGGCTTAACTGACACTACTCATGAGAACCATATGGTAGTGGAAATCAAATGGGCTGGTTGAATGCTAGGCATGTGTCTGAAACACTTTATCTTTTGATCATTACATTTAGTTCCTCAACTATTGTTATTGATATCTTAAAAATAAAAATAAAAATTATAGATGAATTGTTTACTGAAATCTTGTGGAAATACAGCATTAAAATCCATGGAGAGAACTGAAGATATTAAAAAGAAGTGCTCAGTATACTAAAACAAATCAGAGTAAAACTTAGTGGCTGAAATTTTATAAAAATTCAGAAAATTCTAAATGTATATGTATGATGTTTGGCACATTTAAAAATCAAGCGTGTTTTAAACACATGAATTCCAGCTACATCTGTATAAGTCTTATGTTTTCAATATAAACATTCAGAAATTTTTTTCTTTAGATTATTCCATCTATAAACTTTAAGAAATTTTCTGTTTGAGGTTTTCATGCTTTCTCCTAAAAGAAGATGGTTTTAATATAGCATTTAATCTCTCCAATAAGAATCATAGTGCAGAAAGCTTTGAAATTGCATATCATGAGTAGATAATTTAAGATTTCTAATCTGACCCATTACTCTAAGATCAATCACACTATATGAATACTAATGCTAATTTTTATCTACACAAGGAAACATTTTTAAAATGTACAGAATGTAAAATGCAAAATTGTATATGGAAGCATCTCATTTTGACAGATTAACTCTCTTTATGTACATATAAACTATCCATTTATTTTATATTCTTCAATAAATTATCACAAAAGGATGTCCCATTAATTACATTACTCACCATTATACATCTAATTCAGAATTTCTCTTCCATATTTATGTCATTAATAGCAATAATTTATTTACCATTTATAATCTTCATTCTGAAGACCAAATTGAATCCTACTTAGTGAAAAAATAAGTAGCAATTTAACTAATTTTGGCATCCATATACATGCATATATACTTACGTGTTTATATCATAACTTATAAATCATGATCTTTTCAAGTATGTAGCAGGATATGTTTGTATCAGATTGTGACTAGTATATGCTAATCTGAACCTTTCACATGTAAAACATGTACTTAACTCATTGAGTAATCTTCCACCTCTTTTTTATTATTTTACTAAAGATATTAATTGAGAAAACTCTCACAACAGTAAAACTGTCAAGGAAACACAACTTTCTTTAAGCTTACAGTTATGACTTGTTTGAAATATATCTATAGATATATAGATATAGATATAATGTAAGAGATGGGATTAATATTAAAAATAAAAACTGTTCTTCAAAAAAGACCTTACTTAATTTGTAATTAACCCTTTAATTATATAAATTTCAAATTTATATTTGAAAATTTGTGGAACTGCAAAAATTCCTAAATATTATAAGTTAATGATTTGTATAGGCAATAACTTCTCCTAATAAGCCCAATGTAGTCTAGATATTAAAAATTTTATATGTCATTCATTATATTCAGGAACTACCATGTATTCTGTTAAGACTGTCTTATATTGCTATTCTTTCCAGTTCTTAAAGTGCTTACAATTATGTTACAGTAAATTGCTTTCTTAAAATTGCGAATTTTAGGGGCCTGAGCAGTGTTGCAAGCAGGAAGGCATCTGCTTTGAGCGCTAGCCTAGGACTGACCGCTGTTCAATCTTCCAGCGTCCCATTTGGCCCCCCAAGCTAGGAGCAATTGCTGAGTGCATAGCCAGAGTAACCTCTGAGCATGGCAAATAAACAAACAAACAAAACCCCAAATTTTATTGTTCATTATTAACACCTGAAGAAACATGTTCAAACATTTTTAACTCAATAAGCACTAAATTTAAAAAAAAATCTTTGAAACTATATGTAAAAATATATCAGAAAAGAAAACACGTTTATGAATGAAAAATAAATAACTAAATACTAAACATGAAAATAATATTGTAAATTCAATGTCAAGTATTTAAGGTATCAATGAGCTGCCATTACATAGAAATACTTGCTGGTAGACATAGATAAAATTATATTCAATTTATAGAAAAAATTTTGCTCCAAAATAAAAGACAAAATCTATTTGAAGAGCTAGAGCGATGACACAGGGACTGGACCAATAGGACAGTGGTAGGGCGCTTGCCTTGCTCACAGATGACCTGGACTGACCTAGGTTTTATCCCTGGCATCCCATTTGGTCCCTCGAATCTGCCCAGAGTGATTTATGAAAGCAGAGCCAGGATTGACCCCGGAGCATTGCCAGGTGTGACCCAAAAACAATAAAAAAATATATTATGCTGTGTGAAATGAGTAAATATTATATTGAGTTATAGGAATGCTTCATTTATTTATCAAATATATATTGTGAGGCTCTTGAAAACTCTTGAGAAATAAAAATAGATTATTATTTTCTAGTGACTGTCCATTTAAAAACTGTTTATTATTAAAATTTTAATGTTTTAAATAAGTTCTTAGTGTAATGCTCAAAATGTGATACAATATTGATCAGTATTACTTAGAATATAGTTATACACAACAAATATAATATTCAAAAAAGGCACATTAGGCCTTGTATTCAAAAAATGTCCAGTAGAAAGAAAATTGTCCTAAATGTGATTTGAAAAACAGTGTACATTAAGGTGGTTTTAATATGGTAGGTAAAATACTTTATGTCCATGCAGATGACCAGGGTTTGATTTTAGTATTCCATATATATTGCTAGCAGTGGTTCCTGAGTACCAAGTAGAATACTGCTGGGTGTGGCCTAAAAAACAAAACCAAAAATGAGACTAAACTAGTGAACTTTAAAAATATTTGTTTAAAAGATGTAACAATTTAAGTGAAAATTATGACAAATCTAATGCTCATTTTTTTTTATTTGGTAAAAAACATTCTGAAACACTCAGTGGCTATACCTGACTCAGTGCCTTCTGCAGGAATAGCATATTCTCCAGTCAATATTGATATATTTTATGAATTTTGGTTACTAAATAAATAATCATTGTTCAAATTTTAAGTTTTATACAGACACTGAGAACAGAAATTTAGAGTATTAATCTTTCATTAATCTTCACAATGAATCCAATTAACATTGTAAAAGATGAGAAGTGAATAATTGTATATTTCATTTTTGTAAAATCAATGGATAATAAGAGAAAAGAATCACCAGGAGCTTATTAGGATTTCAAAGTTTTTCATCTTAAAATAATTTTGGTTCACTAAAACAAATACTCATAAATGAGTAAAACTTACTGTGAATATTATAAAATTATTAAAGAATAATTTCTAAAGGAAATAGCTCTTTATGTGATAGTATTGACATAATTGGTAATATTTTAATTATTATAAAATCAAAACAGTTCATTACATTATAAAAGTGTATAAAATTATGATATGAGTATAAACATATATTATCAAAATGTAAAGTACACTTAAATATACTGTATAGTTATCATGTATATAGTTATTCAATAATTTAAAGAAAATAAAGCATTATTAAACTTACTTTAAATTTAAATTGGAACAGAATGCCACACTTGATCATAATACATTTGTTTCCAGATAAGTGAAAACAAAATTATTTTTAAAAGAATAAACATAAAAGGAGGAATAAAGAAATAAAAGAGCAAGTACAATACAAAGTTGAGAAAATCATTGTATCTCCAATGAAGTTAACAAATCATTGTCAATACGTTTAATAAGCTCTTGTTGCTAGCTGGCCATTCTGTTACATCATTTTTTTCTGACTATTAAGTAATCTAAGAAACACATTAAATTGGTATGTTCCTATGGGGATAAAAGAATTACAAAAAAATGAAATTATTATGCTGCTGCAAATGCAGCCACCATGTTCAGGAATTTAAAGCACTATTGCTGATGCAGCTGTGCTTGTGGGGCATGTTTCCAGCTACCAGATCTTCAGGTAGTATGAGAACATGGTTCTCGTGCTCACTCCAAAAATGTCCTGATTATATCAGCCCAAATACTAACAAGCCTGGAGTTTTGGTCAAATTTTTATGTCTACAGAGAGTTGTAGAGGAGTGATGAAACAGGGCCATATGCAAAGCAGGAATTATGGGTGATGGCTCCCTGGCTTCACCCCTCTCCTCATACTACTACCTGTTTTCAGCAGAGTAGCCAGTGTAACTATAATTTTCCTTGCTAATGTCAATATTTTCCTTTCTAATATCCTTGCTACTATTTATACCTCGAGAATAAGTGAGTCTATGGAGCTAGATAATTGAAGACATAGTTGAAGATAATTGAAGGTATTGGTAGCTAAAGTCAACAAAACATTTATGATGAAAACTGTAAAGTATTATTTGAGTAGCAAAAAGACATTATGGAACCTAAGGAATATTTCTAAATATTTATGCATAATAACTGACAGTTCAGTAAAATTAAATTTAGCTTTTGTTTACTACCCTTACTAATTCTTAATAAATTTACTATGCTAACTGTACAGACTTTCATTTGACTATGGATACAGAAGGATACAATATAATAATACTATAATGTAATATTACTATAATATCACTGTTATGAATAATGTATATATTATATATTTACATATCAGATATGTATAATACTACTGTATATGAAGGTAGATTGATAAGTTAAATGGCAATACACAGTACTTGTATGAAAATTTTACATTATTAAGCATATCAACTTTCTATTGCTTATTTCTTTTTTTTAAAATTTTTATTTTTTTTAATTTTTATTTTTAATTATGAGAACAAGGATGCAAAGAAAGAGGACAAGGTAAAGTTACAGTGGAAGGACAATCACCCATAAGATAATTCTCAGAAGTCCCCTTGCTGATAACTTAACTTTGAAATTTCAGCCAAAGAACATTAAGACAGAATCCATGTACAATTACTTTGTTCCTCAAGTCCCCAGATTATAATTATAATTATATTTATATATATAATTATATAATATATAATATATATTATTATATTATATTATATATATTATAATTATATATAATATATAGTTATATTATATTATATATAATTATAATATATATAATATAATATATAATATATATAATTATAATTATAATATTTCTTAACAGCACACAAGGCAATCCAAAGCCATAAAACTTACGTAACTCCTTAAACATTACAGGCATAGTATTTTCTTACATTTCCATATACATACATATTAGCTTAAGTTAACCTCAAATTTTAAGTGAGTTCTTTTTAAGGATTAGAGTCAAAGGAGCACAGTAAAAATGGTGTTAGAGTGGCAATTGTTGTTTGCATAGGCCCACCAAAATATGAGGGACATGGAAAGAAATAACCTTGGCCTAAATACAAAGAGACCCGACCCCTGAAGTTTCCTGGCACAAGACCAACTCTAGTCTCCAGGCAAGCTAGATCGTCCAATCCAAGACATTGTCTGTAGTGCCAACACTCTTTGCCATATTGCTTATTTCTAATGTGCTAATAATATTGCTCTCAGAAAATCTGGAGTCTCATATTTATAATGAAGTGTAAAATATTTTATTATGGAGCCAGAAACATAACACAGCAGGGTAGGCCATTAGGCTTGCATTTAGCAGACCCTGGTTTGATTCCTGACATATCATATGATCCCATGAGCATAGCACCTAAGTAACTGTAGAATAAAACAGCCCTTGGATGGGGCTGGATGGAGGTGGATGGTGATGGAGGGATGAGAGGCCTTTCTCCTCCAGCCCAGGACCACGTGTCTCCAACCCCCTTCAGCCGGCAGGAACTTAGCTTCAGGATTGGGGTGGGCAGTCAGGGTTCCAGAATTACCAGCTTTATTCAGGCCCCTGCCAACATGTGTGGCTTCTATCATAACCTTTTACGCTGGATCCCTATTCAGCACTGCATTGTACCTTGGCCCTCAGCCATATCTCCTCCTGCTCTTTCCATCCTCCAAAATCTTCTAATCTCCCCTCCTGGCCTTCAGGCCAAACCTTTTTAGACTCCCCAAAACCCCTCCCAGAAATGGGCAGGTCTTACCCTAAGGTAAAGTTATGTAGAAGATGGGGGTGGAGTGACAGTAACCACTTAGCATCAACAGGGATCACCAAAAACAACAACAGCAACATCAGCAGCAATAAAAACCTAATTTATAAAATATATGTTGATTGCAAATAACTTTAAAATAGGGATTCTAATCCTGGAAGCTATGAATGTAACTTAAATGCCAATTAGATTGGCACTGATTTTGAGATTTGAAATTATTTTAAATAATCAGGTAATTAAACCGGCTTAAACTAATCAAACACAGGTAACAACTTGTATTCTTCTAAAAGGAAGGCAGAGAGATACCTGGTCACAAAAGTTACAGTCCTGTTAAGATAGGCATGAAGAACAATGTAAAATTTTTAAATTCTAATGAACCTTAATAAAGTATAGATTCCAATCCTAGAATCTCAAAAAACATTAGTCTTGCTGACATACTTGCTGCAGTCAGTGAAACTTACTTGAATTCCTTTTCTCAAAAATAATATAATTATGATAATTTTTAATTGCTTTAAAAAATTTAAAGTACAGAAAACCATAGCTAAACAGGTAATTAAGCTAATCACAAAGGTTAAAATCCTTCAAAACCTTCAAAAAAATTACCAAGTTTGTGGTAATTTGTTACTGTAGCCACAGAAAAATAATATTGTTTACCTTGATTTAATTGTTTATGCTTGCAATAAGTAGTGTGTGAAATGTTCTCAGGAAATATTCAACTCCTTCTTTAGCTGCTCAAGCTAAAATCTGACTTGTTATAGATCATACTATTTTTTTATAAACTGCAAATTTAATCAGAAATTGTATCACTATCATCTTCTTTTAGTCAGCTGACACATTCTCACCATTTTGTCTTCATAAGCTACAGCAGCAGATTCCTAAATGGACAAAGAACTTTTCTCTTTACCTCTCTGCAATTATTCTACAGAAAGCACTTTTAAAATGTCAATTATAGCAAATCACTTTCTAGTACTGGAAATCACATTTTCTGAAGACAACATTTTCTCTTCACAGTTAGAGTAAAATCAAATAGCTTGCTGTGGCAGAAAGGGCAAACTTTATCTGCTCCATAATTTTTCTTCTATTTTTTTTACTTGTGGTTTTCTTTGTTTCTGTTTCAGCCATATTGTTGGAGAAATAATTTCCTCATTCTGCATTCCACACCACATATTTCTCCTTCCCTTATCTAGAAACATATCTTCTCATAGAACTATAACCCACAAATCACTGTCCCTTAGCATAATATTTTACTTTTCATGCTTTTTATCTTTTGTCATAATGACATTTACTTTGATAACTAAATCAATGATCTAGGTGCAAATTTGGCATCAAGCTAATGTAGTATCTGTAGAAGTATAAGTCACTCATTGAAACCTCTCTGTGATGTTAATAAACAATAATCTGGTCCATGAATATTAATCATAATAAACATAGAGCATGACTTAAATCAACAAAGTTAGGAAGACAGAAAAAAAAAATGAGAATATCCAAAAAAAGATTTAGGTTTTAAAACCTTACTAAGATTTAAATAAAAAAGTATTTAAAAATATATAAACTAATCTTTCATATTAAGATAACATTTTATATAAGAAGTCATCATGACAAAAGTGGACTTTTTTTCATTATAAAGTTCTCCCCTATCAATGTATATAACTATAGGAAGAGATCACCATTTTAGAAAGGAGTAAACATTATTTATTGCTATATTATGTCTTTTTCCAATTTTCCCCCTTTTAAATACCTTTCTATCACAATTTGAAAGAATTTTTATAATCAAAACATTGTTGGGGTTTTAATATACCTATATACTCTATATTATGTCTTTTTCCAAACCCTATATTATGTCTTTTTCCAGTTTTATCCTTTTTAAATACCTTTCCATCACAATTTGAAAGAATTTTTATAATAAAAACATTGTTGAGGTTTTAATATACCTATATACTTGAGTATGAGCAGAGCCCGAATTTTGTCCTAAAAACTAGGTAAACTAGTGACTTGAGTATGTCAAGGTGAAAAATGCAGCTGCCACTAATAAATTTCAAAAATAAAAATATATACCCAAAACAATTACAATCATTGAAGAACAGTAGGTTAAATATTTTTCAATATTTATTGCTAAAGAAAACCTGTAAACTAGCAACAATAACTTTAAAACATTAAAGTATAGAAAGCCGTAGCTAAACAGGTAATTAAGCTAATCACAAAGGTTAAAATCCTTCAAAACCGGATTCCTATTCAGCATTTCTATGTACAAATGGCTGAATCTGTATATGCATCAGCTGTATCTTATGTGAAGGTATCAACATAGATATTGTTATCAACACTGATTTCGCACATATCATCATCACTGCTGTGGGTCTCATGCAAAGCTAGAATATTGTGAGTTAAATAGTTCAGTGGTATCAAGTTCAATTCAGCCACAAGTTGTGGACTGAGCTGAAGCACTGCTCCCTACAGCAGAGGGCAGAAGACAACTGTAGTCTAGGACTATTTGATTCGGTGCACATACACTGAATCAAATAACCTGTATGACCCGAGCATAAGCCGAGTTTGTTGTTGTTTGTTTTGTTTTGTTTGTTTGTTTTGTTTTGTTTGTTTGTTTTGTTTTTGGGCCACATCCAGTGACACTCAGGGGCTACTTCTGGCTATGTGCTCAGAAATAGCTCCTGATTTGGGGGACCATATGTGAAGCATATATGAACCGAGGTCCGACCTAGACTACCACCAGCAAAGCAGAAGTCTTACCCCTTGTGCCACTGCTCCAGCCCCAACGTTTGTGTGCTGAAAAACCTTGGCTTATACTCAAGTATATACGGTAATACAAAATATAATAAAGTATTAGAGAATTTAAAAAGAGAACGTGAAGCAAAATAATATTACTTTAAAAATAAATCTAATTAGGATAAATAGTAAATAAAAAACTCCAGGATGGGGCTGGGAAGGTGGCGCTAGATGTCTGCCTTACAAGTGCTAGCATAGGAGGGACCTCCGTTCAATCCCCCAGGCGTCCCATAGGGTCCCCCCAAGCCAGGGGCAATTTCTGAGCGTATAGCCAGTAGTAACCCCTGAGCGTCAAACGGGTGTGGCCCAAAAACCAAAAAAACAAACAAACAAAAAACTCCAGGATGGTCTGCTTTTGTTTTAATACATGTTTTTCTTGTATCCTATATAATATTTAGGAGAGTTTCTTGAGCCCCGATGCTTTTAATTCTCATCCTTAAAATGTGAAGATAATAAAACCTCACTGAAAGAACAAAATGAGCATAACTATAGCGTATTACTTCTACTAGTGATAATAGGGATAGCAATGGGAAAAGGCTGAAGCATGTTAAATGGAAGTGGAGGGAATGTTGTGCTGGTCAGGTATTCTAACTAAGTTAATTGGTCCTTTATTTTCGTTGGGAGTCAGTCAAAATCGATGGTGGAGTTACTAAAGGTGTAAATAGTAGAAGGTAAATGGACTCTCCAGATAGATTACATATTCTTTGATCCTTTAAGGCCATAAAGTCCCCAATTCTCACCTTGGAATATGTAGCCTAAGAACAAGATATTAGCCCTGAGGACAGGGAGCTACTGGGCTTTCAGCCATGCCCTCAAAAGTACCACATAGCAGACCACATAGCAGCAGGACCAGTTAGAGGGCACAGATTAAAAGTTTCTAGTCACAGACCTCAGACCTAGAAGATATACACTAACTAGAGAAAAATCAGGTAATGTACCCAGTATTACAATGCAGACTTATTTAGCACATTGACTCTTTTTGATCTCTTAGCACTTAAAACTGTTTCATATTCAGGGGCTCAAGGATAGCACAGTGGTAGGGCGTTTGAATTGCATGCAGCTGATCCAGGACAGACGGTGGTTTGAATCTCAGCATCCCATATGGTTGCCCCAGCCTGCCAGAGCGATTTCTGAGTGCAGATCCAGGAGTGACCACTGAGTACTGCAGGGTGTGACCCAAAAACCAAACCAAAACAAAACAAAATGATTCATATTCTTTCCCTTTTCTTTTAAATTTAATTTTATTTATATTTATGTTTCAAAATTTTTAGCAATGGTTAAAATATTAGGTATCTTTATAAGTTCAAAAATAATGGAACATTTTCCCAGAATTATGAGAAATGCATTTTTGATAACATTGGTTTTAGAGAATATAACTTTGGGTCTTAGAACAATTTAGAGGACATTTAAGAATATTAGTTTTAGGGGGAAATTTTCAGTTTTTCAATCATTTAGACCAACAAGTTTAATACACACAGTAGATATTTATACCAGTGAACAGTTGGTTTAACATTCTCCTGGGGAACACTAATGTTTCATTTGTTGATTAGAGGAAGTAATACTTTGATATTGAATAAGAAATTGAACTGCTTTTCTAAAACTTATGACATAAAAGAGCTAACGTGTTATTTTTTTTTCTTTTTTAGATGTGGAGATCATTACTTACTTTGGCACTAAATGATAGCACCTGCTCTTAAATCTTAAAAGTTTTTAAAGTGACTAGTCATAGTTGCCTGTTTTTTATATAATGTATTTATATATGTACTAAATTAAAGTTTAGTTATACACTATATAAAGGTCAATGTTCAAAAAGAATAATTGACATAAGAAAATCAGGTCTACTTCAGAGCTAAAAATCTGAAAAGAGCTGAACTTACTCCAAAAGATATCCTGCTCTTATTGTGTGGTCAGTGGTTTATGTGGGGCTTAATAGGAAAGTATAATAGAGGGAAAATATGATAAATAGGTCAGTGTGAGGAGACAATCTAATAAGCATCAGTGGTCTCTTATTTGTGTCCCATACTCCATGCCCTTCATCTAAAGGGGCTGTGTGGAGCTGAACTGTATTAAAAGTATTAACTAGTGGGGCTGGAGAGGTAGCATGAAGATAAGGTGTTTGCCTTGCATGCAGAAGGACAGTGGTTCGAATCCCAGCAACCCCATATGGTCCGTGGAGCCTGCCAGAAGTGATTTCTGAGTGTAGAGTCAGGAGTAATCCCTGAGCATTGCAGGGTATGACTCTAAAACAACAACATCAACAAAAAAGTATTAACTACCATTTACTTAAAATGGATAAGAACATTCTTTACAAATATTGCCAAGAAAAAAACTGAAGCGTCAAAACATAGAGTTATAAAAAGGTATTCATTGGAATGTATATCTAAACTGCCTGAAAAATAAAAAAATAAAAATTGATTGTCTAATTACTTTTGTCTATTTTCTAAAACATTGTATGTTCAAACTCTTGGTTACAATAAATTTTTCTTTATTTTGTTTTTGACAGCTAAATTCAAGTATAGTTTACACACAAAATATTTACATATTTAATATGTATAATGATCGCTTTTAACATATATTTGTGAAATAATTGTATGAATATATAAATCTATCATTTTAAATCATTTTTTGCACCTCATACATTTCATTTTTATCAGGAAGTGTGATCTGAGATCAACTTTTGACATAGTTCTAAGTATATAACCAAGGTATTTTGAATTATAGATTTATGGAGTACTTAAAATTGCTAAACCTTCATATCACACACCTCAATTTCATACATGTTGCCTCTGAAATTTTTAACTTTTTTAGACTTGGCTAATTATTATTGTAGTCTGTTTTTATGAATTCAACAAATTGAAATAAAGGCCTCTAAGATATACCTTCTTTTACACAATTGCAATATTATTCCTGATAACCAAGTCACAGATATAATCTTAATATATATTCTGAACATTTTATATATAAAAATTGTGATACATGCCTGAAATAAATTAATGCTGTTAAAGTAAATATTTACTACCATATGTAGCAACATTATACTGATTAATATAATCCAATATAGAAGGTATATATCTTAGGTTTATTAAACAATAATAGAACAAGCATAGAATTCTCACTTGTCTAAAAATTAAGTGTGAATTAATTTGCTACTAAACTTAAAATATGGAAAGAAAAATAATATGATAAACTTATTACAATAAGACTTTTTTCATTATAGAAAAGCTGTACTACCCAAAAACTGTTTTATTGACTCCCATTATTTCAATATAGAAGTCTGAGTAAAATCAGTTATAAAGGATGTTGATTTTCTAATACACCTCTGTTTTACTTTAGCTATATTGTTCATGCAAACATGGAAAGAACTTAATTTCTTGGAATCAATAATTCTAACTGAAAATAATTACCCTTATTTGGTGATAAAAGTATTAACTACAATTTACTTAAATTTAATCTAGACAATAGCTGTGAGGAACGTCCTTAAACAATTTCAGTGAGAAATAACAAGTTGTAACTTTCTCTCTGAGCAAGCAATTATATTTTCTCCTCTTGGTTGCCCTAATTTATAACAGAAAGAGGTGCTTCTGGATAAAATTTACTAGTTTTTATTAACCTTTATAAGAATTCCTTATTAATTAAAAGTTTCTACCTAATCAATCTGAGGCATTATTAATCCTCTAAAGAGTATATAACTACGATATGTATTTTCTATTTAATCAACACTTACATAAATATAAAAAGCATATGTAAAAAATATCAACAGTTTCAGGTCTATTGAAGTATCAATAGTGGTTTGTGATTAAATTTGTTAACATTCCAGTCTATCAAATACTATTAATTATAAAATATCACTCTTCACCTATAATATGAACCAGCATTATTGACACACTTTACTATTGCTTCTCAATCATTAAAACATACTATTGCTATATACATTACATCGCTTGAGTGAATAGGGACTCAAGGGAAGAGATTATTTGCTTAAAATATTACTGGCAGAAATATGAACCAAAAATATGAAACCTACACATTCTTTAATTTTATAATCTAAAGTTAGATTTTTGTACTTGTTAAAACAGTAATTGTTATTAACAATTTATGTTGAATAAAAAAGAATAAAGTTAAGTGTTATATACCTTCTGAAAGATTACTTAATTTCATTGTTCATTCCAATTTAGATGAATAATTATCATCTCTGTGTGTAGAGATTTATGAATAATCATGGCAGAGGATAAAATTGATAGGCCTGTATTCTTATTCTAGGTAAAATAATACTTAATGAGATATAATTATATTAAACAGGATATAATAGTCATAAATAAATACTATGACTCACTGAGTTTTATATGTTATTTTTACAGTTTTATATTGTGGTATTTTTGTTTGTTTGTTTTTGGACCACACCTGGTGACACTCAGGGGTTACTCCTGGCTATGCACTCAGAAATCACCCCTGGCATAGGACCATATGGGACACTGAGGGGTGGGGGATTGAACCATCATCTGTCCTGGGTCAGCCACATGCAAGGCAAACACCCTACTACTGTGCCATTGCTCCAGCCCCAATATATTGTGATTTTGTAAGGTATTGTGTTTTTCAGAATTAGCTCTCATATTTATGCTATACAGAATCACAAGATAAGGCAATTCTAATTATAGTAAAGAGATTTTCCTATATCAGCCTTGATTCCAAGGTATAGGGAGCAGAGGTTAAAAAAAAAAAGAACAAAATGAAGAAAGAAATGAAGATGAGAAAATGGGAGTAGTGGGGAACAGATCAATGGCCTCAGTTGTATCGGTGAAGTGGAAGTGTATTATAGTGTATCCAAAGTACAAACTTAACAATACTGAGATCTAAACTATAACCACAGAACATTATCTATCTATCTACTATCTATCTACTCATCTAAAATTGGACATGAGGGCTGTTTCCAACACTTGAATATTGTACCAGTACATCAATAAACATAGGTGTACATTCCTCTTTTTGAATTAGTTTATTTTTTGTATGTGTGTTCTTTGAACAGATAGTTAGAAGTGGTCTTGATTATGTTACTCTGAGTTTAATTACCTAAAAATCTCATATAATAAGTCATAGTAGCTCACAAAACTAAGCAAAAATTTAAAAAAATATCACTGCAAAAATTTAGGAAGATTGAGGAGAGCCCGAGTGATAGCACAGTGGTAGGGCATTTGCCTTGAACATGGCAGACTTGGGACAGAACAGATTTGATCCCCTGCATCCTATATGGTCCCCAGAGCCTGCCAGGAGCGATCTTTGTGTGCAGAGCCAGGAGTAACCCCTGTGTGCTATCTGGTGTAGTCTAACCCCCCCCAAAAGTAGAAAGATTGAATAAAAAATTATCAAAACAAGCAAAAACACAGATATGGCAAGTAAAGAGAAAAAAGAAAAGAAAAAACTAATTATAATTAATTACCCAAATAAATTTATTTACACAAATAAAATGTACAATAAACTATTTCATCACATGAGAGAGTAATCCTAAGTAGACTTTATTGATGTGTCTAGCAGTATTTTATTAGTAGAGAGAAAACATAGAAACACTGGAGAGAAATTGACACTGAAAAGTATTGCATGCCTTAAAAGTCACCTATCAATAACTTCATAAAACAGCTATATAATTATATTTTTTAAAAAAGTTGTAAAAACTTCATAAATAACCTTCATTTAATCAAATTAAAATATTGAAAGGTATTGGTATTTGCTTGAGTTCTAAACTACAATAAAACATCTGACAATGTAGCATTTAAATATTATCTATGTTATAGCTATTCTATATTTATATTGTGTATATATAATATACTATATAACATATATATATATATCAACTACATGAACTAAGACAAAGTTACTAGTAACTGATATCTTTTCTAAGAATTTCAAATATCTAGTTAAAATAATACAACAACAATCCAAATAGTAAAATTTTTGTCCTATATATTGACAGTGGCTATTATTTTGGTGGTTTTTCAGAGAATCAAATGCAGGGCATCATAGTTGATCTGTCACTGACCACAGACATGGATTAATGTGTTTTATAATTATGCCATGCTAATATGAAGTTAATAGAGGTTCTAGAAAAAGTAAAACGTACATTAAAAATCTTCAATATAAAGGTGCAGCCTTCATATTTTGTTTATTGGCAAGAATACAGAATTGAAAATAAGACAGTGCAATTGTATGGAAATTTCCTGGACAATTCTAATCTGTATATAGTTTATGAGTGATCATTCACTGATAGATTGAGAATTTCTGTTTTCTTTGGATCAGACAGTTTTATTAAGTCTGTTGCATACATTCAAATCTGTTCTCAGGTTTTGTAGATTCCTGTGAATGGTATTGATGGGTCATATGGAGGCTCAATTTCTAATTTTTTTGAGAAATATTTATATTGTTTTCTAAAAAGGCTGGACCAATTGACATTTCACCAGCAATGAATGACAGTTCATTTCTCATCACTTCCATACTAGCACTGGACTGTGTGGTTGGGCGGAGCCCAGCTGGGGTAGCTAAAAGATTTCTCTCATCCTGATGGTTCTCTTATCCTCAGGTTGCATTGGCTTGGTTGAAAATGGTTCTTCTGAGTCAAAAAGGCACCATTACTAGTCATTTTGGCTGCATCGGCTTCTTAGAAGCTAAAAAATCTTTTGAGCTTCTTATATTTGTTTAGCTATTAAGATTTCCAGATAAAGCTGTTATGCTTTTTCATATGCCATGAGTTCTATAACCCTTCTGGTCCTTTTTAATGTGTTTTAGATACAAAAAACTGCTTAAATAGAAACATTATTTATCTCTTCTTAAATGCCATGGTTTGCTCTTCACTGAATTTAATATGAGGATGCTTACAGACTTTGCCACATTGTGTTATGGGTTCAATAAATATTTAACCATACGTAGTCACCCCTCATTTCAAATCATAAAAATAGAAATATAATGTATGAAAATCAAAATTATACCTATGTTGTTTTTTGCAATTGTTATATTTTAATTATTACCAATGGCTTGCTAAAAGTCCATTCCTAAATATCTTATAAAGTTCTTATAATGATACTGCAAATACTTTATCAAATGTAATTTTCAGAGAACAATTTCATAAAATAAAGGGGTATTTATTTTGAATCAGTATTCATTAATAAAATTTTATATTAACTTGAACTTTAACATGCAAAGTATAAAAATCATTATATCAAAAATTGAATTCAAGTTATAGATTTATAAATATGATTCTGTGGTAAAATGTGACAGAAACTTACATAATTCTTATAATTGCATAATCAAAAGTATATTGCATAAGAAGAAAATAGTGATTACTAGATATACATACTTAAAAGTATGTGGGGGTGGAGTGGAATGGGTACACTGGTTGTTTAGGTTCCGGGCCACTTCCAGCTGTGCTCAGGGTTCGCTCCTAGCTCTACACTCAGGAATTACTACTGGCAGTGCTCAGTGGATCACATTAGTTCTAGAGAATAGAACACAAATCTGCCTTGAATAAAGTAAGTGCTTCACTTGCTGTACTGCCGTGGCCTCAGTTTTTAAAGTTTTAAAATGGCTCTATCTTTTTCAGGTAGAAGAAAGAAACCATACAAATATAAATCAACATATGTAAGGAGTATAGCTATTAATGTGTTTGCATTGCTAAAAGAAATACAGCCAAATATAAAGATATTTAGGATATTAAAACATGAATTAAGGAATATTTTACTGGTCATTTACAGAGATAGAGACTTAAGATATTAAGTAATAGCTAGTAATGAATTGCTTACTCTCTAAATTGTTCAGGCCTTTGTTGTAATAATTTGTAAGTTCATTCTTAAAAAATAACACTTCATAATATCTTTGTATGGTTTCATTAATTGAGGCTCAGAGTTTTCACATTTTGAGTTTGTTAATATATTGCATTGATGATTTTTTGTTGTTGTTGTTTTTTGGGCCACACCCATTTGATGCTCAGGGGTTACTCCTGGCTAAGGAGCTCAGAAATTGCCCCTGGCTTGGGGGGACCATATGGGATGCTGGGGGATCGAACCTCGGTCCTGATCCTTGGCTAGCGCTTGCTAGGCAGACACCTTACCTCTAGCGCCACCTCGCCGGCCCCGCATTGATTATATTTATTATAAGTTGCCTAAACTTACTCAATTACTCATATAATTTAGGTTACCTGAAACAAGTTGTATATCATACAGAAAGACTCCTTTCAGATAAATTTCCCTCCTTTTTGCTTATTCATCTCAAAATTATGAAGGTCCTTCACCTTTCACAAAAATGGGTAATATTGAAGTAATATTGGAATACTGTTATAACAATAAGTATAATTAATAAAATATCAATAGTAACCACTCTGTATTAAGTGCTAACCCTGTGATAGGCATGAGATGAAGCACACAAATACTCATCCACTTAATCCTCATAGATAACCAATGAGGTAACATTTCACTGACTAACAAATTGGAACTTCAAAAATCTCAGGTTTTACGAATAGAGACTAGTGAGCAACTCTGTCAGATTCTAATAATCTAATAAAACATAAGGTTAATGAAATAACTGACACTCTTCTAAACCAAAATAACTCATGTATGCGCAGGATGCAATTTAGGTTCTGAAAAGAAAGTAATATGATCAATTACTATTAACATTAAAATGAGAAAAGCAGTTTCATTGTTCACATATTCTATTACTCATTTAAAATTCAATCTATGCAGACAATTTTAAAACAAAGAATACAAAGAACATAATTTGAATTAAAATGTTACATACTTCTGATTCTAGTGTAAGCGTTGGAGGGTATTTAAAATTCCCGTATGAATATCTATAAATTGGACATTTACATAAAAGAGGTTTTACTTTTGAAGACAGAATATTGGAACTGCAGGGTATGTATGTGCATATTTCTGTATAATGAGTCAAATTGGAATGCTGATACCTGTAAGCAAAGGAATTGCCAACTTTAAGAATCTAAAATAGTCCATTATAAAAAGTATTTAATTGACACAAAAATAGTAATATTATGTTGCCTCTTTTATTGGCTTCTTGTGGGGGTAATATGTACATATAAAACATATAAAAAGCTTTAGCAATTCTACATTCTATTGACTTTAATGATAGATACAGCATCATGAAAATTTATAGTATATATGCTTTAGTCATATGTGCTAACTTTACAGTCAAAATAAGATTATTTTAGTTGTCATCATATATAACAAATATAATTGAGAATACATATGTCATACTATGGTCAAACATGCTACCTATATTTCATTTAGCTTTCTAAAAACTGAACCTTAGACAAAGTGAGAATAACTATAATATGAACTTAAATTGCATTATTCTTATTTCAAAAAAACATTGCCTCCTTCATATAATTTTAATAATATTTTTAATTAAAAGCCTTAACCAGTATTAGAAAGTTTTACTTAGATTTAAAATATTCATTAAAATTTAAATTTTTATTTTAAAACATTTAATTTAAGTACATTTAATGACTAGTTTAAATTCAAATATTATTTATATTTTATTGGTTCTTATACTAAATGGATGATTCAGGATAAAATATTTTTCAAAATTTTCAGAATCTGGCTGCCAAATTTTAAACTACTTTTACTGGCTGTAATATTTGCATAAATTTAAACTACTTTTACTGTCTTGATATTTGCATAAATTGAAAATGACACTTGAATAGAATAACAATGTTTGTAATTCTATACTATTTTCTATACTGTTATTTGTACTTTCACTTTACCATACAAAAATCTCTCTCACAGTTTATTCTGTCTATGATGTAGTGAGGTAAGTGAAGAAGACAAATGGACTCAATTATTTGCCATGATGTAAATGTGTAATTGACAACAAATATGAATCTAGATTACCTAGATAAAAACTATCAAACTATAGAATTTTAAATTAAATGAATATATTGATTTGAGACACTAATTATATCTCTAATTATATCTAAGGTTTGATATATATTACTTTGAATTTAGTTTTGGATTCTATACAAAGCATTATTAAATAGATCTGTACATAGTAAACATTTAAATTTTTAATTATGAATTTTTACAAACCTGAATCATATTCCTTTATTATTCTTTTCTTCCTGGCTTTTCGGTGACACCCAACCATGCTCAAGTTTAACTCATGACTCTTA
Organism: Suncus etruscus; assembly: GCF_024139225.1. NCBI lineage: Eukaryota > Metazoa > Chordata > Mammalia > Eulipotyphla > Soricidae > Suncus > Suncus etruscus. The sequence continues at coordinate 158,068,879 of NC_064850.1, read as the reverse complement.
GAGATGCCAATTGTACTATCTCTACAGATGCCCTTGAGAATGTTCTTTCTCTTAAGGAATATGTAGTTTTATGAACAGACAGTGTTTGATGAAGGAAACTTGGTTGTTGTAACACTAACATTGAATGCAATGCCAAAAAATATACTGACTTATTCATTCATTCATTTATTCTTTCCATTCACTAGAAAAACTGCATCTTTTTCTTAGTTAATTCTATTTTGGGAGGAAGTACTGACTTCTAATTTAACAATCATTTAACAGTAAATTTTTAGTCAAGTTAAACTGTAAATGATTTGGAACTTAAGAAATTCCCATTAAGTTATTTAAGATACTGAATGTTTATTAGGTAATTATTTTCTAGAGAAGTTTTTGATCTCATAATACTTAATGTTTTTTTTTTGTGAGTGTGTTTGAAAAATGTATCTTTTCTTTGCCTACAACAACTATTCTGATAACTATGATCCAGTGATCAAATAATTTTTCCACTTTCCTACCACTTTCTAGGGGATGGTGGAGAAGAGATTTTTCCAAAGTGGTGATCGGGATACCAGGGAACTAACTGCTCACATTAACACTTGGCAGGCTTATAAAACTATGTGGTGACAGGAGTCCTACATATCTCAGCCACATATAAAACTGCATTTTAAGCCCTCTATTATCAGACATCTTTTTAAAAATATTTTTTGGTTTGGATCCATACCCTGTGGTGCTCAAGGGTTATGTGACTCTGTGTTCAGAAATCACTCTTACCATTTCTGGGGATCATATAGGATGCCAGGGATCAAACAAGGATCAACCTCATGCAAGGCAAATGTCCTACCCACTATATTATGGTACTGGCCCCACTTTTTAATTTTTTAATATAAATTTTAATAGAGTAAGCAAGCTGATTTAATTATATACAGGATGTGTTTTTACCACTAGTATATAGGATGTATTTGTACTAGAAGTATAGACTTCAATAGTATAGAGATAGAAAATTACATCAGTGTCCAAAATATACTATTCTACCTTAATTAGAAATTCATACTGACTTCTAACCTCAGCACAAAATACATCTTTAAGTTGACATTTGCTTAGTTTTGAATAGCAGGCAAGCATGTATTCAAATTTGTTGCCCCCTTTTTTTTGACCAAGTCTCTTCATTAGTTCTATGGAATTTGTTAAATTTTTACATATTAAAATATAAAATATGTAGAGATGACAGTAAAAGATATCTATACTTTAAAAGGTATACTATAATTAATTAATTTAAAATGTAGATTAAATTTAATTAATTAAAATACATGAAGCTGCGGCTGTAGTAGCAGCACAGTGTTAGGGGTGTTTGTCTTGCACACGGCTAACCCAGTATGGATGTAGGTTTGATCCTTAACATCCCATATAGTCCCAAGCCAGAAAAAATTTCTGAATGCAGAGCCAGGAGTAACCCCTTTGCACCACTGAATGTGACCAAATAAAACACACACAAAAGAACCTTAAAACTAAACTTGATTAATCCTCTTATTAGTACAATTGATTCAGCATTATTCTATTACCCTATCATTTCTAAAAATTATGTCCTATCGAGAAAGGTTCTTTACTTGTGTATTTCTATTTCATGGATTGAAATATGTCCAACCATAAAGAAAGATAAGTGGAAGTTCTTTCCCACACTAACTTTCAAAGCTTATTTTGGAAATCGTATCCTTGCAGATAAAATCAAGTTGAAATGAATTATTCCACCAAAATTAAATTAGATTATGTACTTCCAAAACACACAAATACATTTAGAGATGACGATGTTGAGGTGTAGAAATTGGACAAATATGTGGACAAGGCAATGAACGTCAATCTTTCCAATGTTCTCCAAAGAAATCAGAGCTGTTGTAAAGAATTGGCCCTGAATTATCCAGGTGGAGCATAATCTAATTAGCACAGTGATTTCAGACTTTTAGACTCCAGAGTGATGGGTTATTATTATCATTGTTTTAAGTCATCTAAAATGTGGTATTTTATTTTGTTATTCCTCTAATATTAACCCATATCTTACTAGCAGATCATGTAGTATAATTATTTTTCTTTAAATACCTGTAAATGGGAACATTTAATGTTGCATAGTGAAGAGTATCTGGGATGATTTTTTTGGCACTTAAAATAAAAATAGTTCAAATTGCTTTGAAGAAACTATTATTTTCTCTGTGTATATGTGTGTTGATGAGAAAACAAAAATAATGGAGAAAAGTTGAGAAAATTTCTTTTGTACTGAAGAATGTATATTTTATGATATAATGTTACAAAAAAGATGAACATTAAAGATACTTATTATTATGTCCAATAAAGTATTATAAGAATTGAAGAATTATTAGTAAACACTAGAGGAACAGAGATCTTTGTAAAAAAAAAGTTACCTTTTGAGAAAACTGGTTTCTTCTAACTGAATGTTAAAACTTAAGAAGTGTGCTGAATTTTGAAATAGTATATTGTTATGGAAAAGTTAAGTAAAAAGTTAAGTAAAAGAAAAAGTTGAGTAAAATACATAAATCACAGCTTTGTTTCTCCTTGTTCTTTATAGTAAAAGTGATACAGCAAAAGATGAATTAAGGAATTTTTCATCAAAAAAGTATCAACATTAGATTACTTTGAAAGATTTAAGCATATAAAGATTACCTACAATTTTTACTCTGTTTTTGAGGTAGGCAAAACTTATACTGGAAACATTTGTAAAAATGATTATATTTATGACTTACTGTCCAAATCAATAAGAGAAGTGAGTAATAAGTATGCAATAATTGTATGTGGATAATTATCAATGGTCATTTTTACCCCTAATTACAAGGGATTCTAAGAAATAGAGATGAGGCACTAAAAAATACATAGGACCCAATGTATACTGATAAAAGTAGACAACTAAGGCACTAACTACTGGATGAGGAGAGAAGATATGCCACCTTACAGAAACAGGATACAGAATTTTAAATTTTAGAGGATATCTGTCATCTCTGTAACTTTGTTTTGGAGGAAGAGTATAAAATATCAAAAGTGCCTAGGACATTTTCTTGCTTCTGTACTCAGATGTCACACCATGTCATACCAGGAGACTATAAGCATTGACAAGGCTTGAAGTCAGATAAGTCATATGCAAATCAAGTGTTTTACTCACTGCATTATCTCTATGGCTTTTTGTCTGAAAATCTAATAGAATTTTACAAGCTTAGATCATTATCCTATTCTATATTTTTGATTTATTAATTGAGATATAGGATCTTTGTTTTTAGTTCATTATATTTAGATTTATTTTATTATATTTGGATAAGATTTTGAACTTTGTTGATTCTAGCTAGAGAATCTAGCTAGAGAATTCTAGCTAGAATTTTAGCTTTTGAAAGAATACTTTAGGGAAAATACATGAAATATATTTTACATATGAGATATTTAAAAATTAATTTTATCTATTATTTAACTTGAATTTTGTGAAACTCTCTAAGTATACTTATTACTAGTTAGTACTAGTTATTTGCGATTCCATGCCACTTTATTCTTTTTTGTTTTGTTTTGTTTTTGTTTGTTTTTGTTTTTGGGCCACACCCGGTGATGCTCAGTGGTTCCTCCTGGCTATGAGCTCAGAAATCACGCCTGGCTTGGGTGACCATATGGGACACTGGGGGATCGAAACACGGTCCGTCCTAGGCTAGCACTGGCAAGACAGACACCTTACTTCTAGCTCCACCACGCCGGCTCTGCCATTTTATTCTTAAATGTGCTGCAAATTTCAGGAAACATATGATTCCTAGATATTTATAAAAATAGTTTTAGTATTTTAAATTATAATCAAGACTATTTGTTATTATTTTTGAAGAGATTTAACTCAACAAATTTCTGTGGACAGTTCACCTGTGTCATGTTATGTTTCTTAATCAAGGAAACCATTAGAGCAATTCCACATTATCTTTACCCCTTGTAGCACACACCTAGAAGTAATGAAAATCATGGATAACCAATAACTAATCAAAACGTAGATCACAGAAATAAGTTTGTCCATTATTTTCACAGACTTTTAGACTTCATGAATTACTCACATACAATTTTTTGCAGACTTTATGAATTACTCATGCACAATTATAGAAGCATGAACACTCTTAAGAAGTGTTTCTCACATCACAAAGAATGAGAATAAACAGTGTTGGCGGGGATGTGGAGAGAAAGGAACTCTTATCCACTGCTGGTGGGAATGCTGTCTAGTTCAACCTTTATGGAAAGCGATATGGAGATTCCTCCAAAAACTGGAAATCGAGCTCCCATACGATCCAGCTATACCACTCCTAGGAATATACCCTAGGAACACAAAAATACAATACAAAAACCCCTTCCTTACACCTATATTCATTGCAGCTCTATTTACCATAGCAAGACTCTGGAAACAACCAAGATGCCCTTCAACAGATGAATGGCTAAAGAAACTGTGGTACATATACACAATGGAATATTATGCAGCTGTCAGGAGAGATGAAGTCATGAAATTTTCCTATACATGGATGTACATGGAATCTATTATGCTGAGTGAAATAAGTCAGAGAGAGAGAGAAAAACGCAGAATGGTCTCACTCATCTATGGGTTTTAAGAAAAATGAAAGACACCCTTGTAATAATAATTTTCAGACACAAAAGAGAAAAGAGCTGGAAGTTCCAGCTCACCTCAGGAAGCTCACCACCAAGAGTGATGAGTTTAGTTAGAGAAATAACTACATTTTGAACTGTCCTAATATTGAGAATGTATGAGGGAAATGTAGAGCCTGTTTAGGGTACAGGCGGGGGTTGGGTGGGGAGGAGGGTGATTTGGGACTTGGGTGATGGGAATGTTGCACTGGTGATGGGTGGTGTTCCTTTTATGACTGAAACCCAAACACAATCATGTATGTAATCAAGGTGTTTAAATAAAAAAAAAAAAAAAAAAAGAAGTGTTTCTGCATCTAAGATTGAATCTGATGTTAATTTAGGTCAGATGATTAGACTTTGGAAAGAAAAGCTGGATTAAAAAAAAAAGAACAAACATGCAGCAGAATGACTAGAAAGTGCAACTACAGAATGAAATTGTCTTCCACCCACTATTACTTTGGTATTGTGGGAAACACTCTAAAATATCTAAATTAATAGGGGCTGGAGCGGTGGCTCAAGCTGTAAGGTGTCTGACTTGTCCGCATAGCCTAGGACTGTGGTTCTATCTCCTGGTGTACCATAAGGTCCAAGCCAGGAGCGATTTCTGAGCGCATAGCCAGGAGTAACCCCTGAGTCACCAGGTGTGGCCCAAAAACCAAAAGAAAAAAAGGCCTAGATAAATAAATTGAATTCATTGTCATGAAAATGGCACATGCTAAGCATCTAAATATAAATATACTGCCACATGCTACTACAGATAACCTGAAAGTGTATATAGAAAATAAATAAGGACAATTTTTTTAAATTTGAGTATTTGCGAAGGTAAGCCTATTTTCTACAGTATTACCTGAATTTAAGATTCACTATATATAAATTTATTATTTTCCATATTTAATTTTGTGCTATCTTGTTTGTCAATTTATGCCCATTTACTCAAATATAAAAAAACTACAACTCTGCAGTAAGCAGTATTAGCAGAATGTAAGGGCAATATGGGGGGAATTGTGCTCCCTTCTGAAGGTTTGCTTTCAAATTTGTTCTGAATGTCTTTCATGCAAACCAACTTAAATTATTCTGGTACTTTTATTTTTTGAACCATTTTGTAAAAATTAGCTGGTTTTAAAAATTATTAGTATTAATTTTAAGTATATGTTTTGTGGACTATGAATTTGAAGTTTATAGAGTAAGGAATGCTTGAAATTCCAGAACTGTACCAAACCAGTGCTTATCAGAATCTATGGCTCTGTCTAGAGTTTCAGTTTAATGAGCTTACTAACATTTCAGCTTCCATTACACACTGAAAAAAGTTTTCAATAATTAAGGATAATTGGCAATAGAAATAAAATGAACAGATGAAAATGATTCTGCATTAGGCTTTGCCAGCCTGCTCTTTCAACATGCTTTGTAAAAGAGAAGGGAGGATTAGGATTTTAAGTTGCAATTTAAGCTGGTCAACTGTGTCCTTATTATTTTGCACCTTTTGCAGCTTCCGTTTTAAAATTGTTTTAATGAGGTTTACTCTTATTGTCTACAAACACTTTTATGAGATTAAATAGCAATCAAATTATGGCTATATTTAATGTTTATGTAGTGTCATTTTCCAAGTGTCAATTAGCTTTAATTTGTAATGTCATTCAACCAACCAAGTCATTATAAACAACCTCCTTATAAAGAATCACTGTTTATTATATTTTCCAACACAGTATCATGATTTTTATTATGGATATTCTGCTATTCAAAACAACCTTCATAATAGTTTAATAATATTGTCTGTATTTTGGGGCTTGGTTTTATAAGAATGCCTCTAGGAAAGAAGAGTTCTTGCATGTTATGAAAAGTATCATGCTAAAAATTATATTGCAGATTTTGTTGCATAATTAATATAAAATGTAATATTTATATTAGATTTATTTTAGAATGGTTTACATAACTTTATGAAGAACACTTTAGTATCAAAATTAAACTCATCTTTACTATCACTTATTTAATATCATGAAAGTATATTAATACAAGGCATATACAGATAAGCAGGCAATTATACAGGATATAAAACATATGTATATACATATTCTAGAAAAGGTGGGCACAAATACTTATATGTGTGAATAATTTTATGTAAATCTAAACATATTAAAATGAACATTAAAAACACTACCATTAAGCCTAAAGAAGCTTTATTTGAAATTAAGAGAAATTATACTAAATTTATATCCAAATATGTAAAAATAAAGACCACTAATGCATTTGGAAGATATTAAACTTCTTATAATTTTGAAAATTATTGTCACTTATTTAAATGTATGCCTGTAAAATTCAAAATTAGAATTACTTGAAAGTGTTTGTTAAAACTTAGATTTATAAACATCATTGCTTCATTTTAAATGTCATGATTTGTGTGGCTTAACATTAGTCATCTATGAATGTTTCCCTGTCACTAAGTGACTCTGACGATTTTGTGTGACATAAAAAATTATTCTGTTGAACCTAAGTTGGGCAAATAATTATGTGACAGAGTTAACAGTTGTTTTTAGTCAGATACTGTAATAAATTATTTTCATCAACTTTATGAAAAGCTATTTGTGATATATGCCAATCTCAGTAGTTTTAGATAATAGTTCATTGTTTCGATTTGCATTTCCGTGATATAAGCAATACAGAGTATGTTTTCATATGTTTTTAGGACATCTGACTGTCATTTCTGAGGAAGTTTCTTTTCATCTCTTCCTCCCATTTTCTTGGTATTGTTTATATTTTTTCTGGTAAAATTTTAGTAATGTCTTATATATTATGGATATTAGCCCTTTATAAATGCGTGTTGAAAAAATAGTTCCTTCTAGTTTGTAGGATGTCTTTTTTTTCTGGCCATTGTTATTTTTTGTTTGTTTACTTTTGTTTTTACTTTTAGTGCAGATGCTTTTTAGTTTGATACAGTCCTCATCTATTGACATGAATGTGGGGAAGGAAGGGACACTCATTCAATGCTACTGGAAACACTGACTGGTCCTAACTTTTGGAAAACCATATGATCATTTCTAAAAAATAAAAAAATAAAAACAAGGACTGGAGTGATAGCACAGTGCTAGGGCATTTGCCTTACATGCAGCTATCTCCATTATCTCATATGGTCCCCGCGAAAGAAGCTATTTATTTATTTATTTTTATTTTGAGCCACAACCGGCCATGCTCAGGAATTAAGCCTGGCTCTGTGCTCAGAAATCATTCCTGGGAGGCTTTGGGGACCTTATGGGATACTAGGGATTGAATCCCGGACCCATCCCTGGTCGGCAGCATGCAAGGCAAATGCTCTACTGCTGTGTTATCATTCTGAACCCAAGCCAGGAGTGTTCTGAACTCAGAGCTAGAAGTAACCCCTGAGCACCACTGGGTGTGGCCCAAAACCTAATAAATAAATAAAAATAAAAACTATAAATTGAGCACACTTCCATTTCACCCAGTAATTCAACTTCTTGGCATCTACCCAAATTACCGTAACTTTTGTTATAAAAGATATTTCGACTCCTGTATTCATTTCATCAATATTAAAAATATAAAAGTAACCCAAGTATTTAAGGACAGATGGCTGGATAAAGAAACTATGGTACATATACACAATATATATTACTCAACTATTAAGAAAAGATGAACTTAAACAATGTGCTGCTACCATATCTGGGTATAAAAAGTGCCATGCTGAATAAAAGTAGAAGATTAAGGACAGAAACAGAATGATCTCTCCCATAAGTAGGATATAAAAAACAATGGTGATATAGCAAATGTTCAAACACATCTGATACTTAGAACTTATCTTCAGTAGTTTATAGGGAGGCAGGATAGGGCTAAGAGAAGACAATAGGAGCATCGTGGAGGGAAGCAGACATTTTTGTTTAGAGAGTAGTATTATAATGCTTTATGCACAAAACATTACAATTAATTTTTACAAACCATGGTTTCTAAAATGAGAATCAAATGAAAAAATGTTAAAATTGGGGCTAGAACAGTGGTGCAAGGGGTAAGGCGTCTGCCTTTCCTGTGCTATCTAGGATGGACAGAGGTTTGATCCTCCAGCTCCCTATATGGTACCCGAACCAGGAGTGATTTCTGAGCACATAGCCAGGAGTAACCCCTGAGCATCACTGGATGTGGCCCAAAAAACAAATAAAAAAAAAGAAGAGAAAGAAAATGTTTAAAAAACTGTTAAAATTATGAGTAGATAAGCATATAGCTAATTAAGTTGAAATGTAAGGTATTTAAAGAAGTCATAAAACAATAATAAAACAACTAAGAATATTGTAAAAAAACAGAAACAATGCAATAACAGATATCTCATCAAGAAAGATATAAATATCACCAAAATGCACAAGAAAAGTGCTCATTTTCATTTAACAGTAGGGGACTATAAAAAGAAACAGGAGTGATATGCCTACTGCTTTACATCTTGGAGGTTGGCTTATATCAATAACAGAAAAACATGTTACAATGGTGTATATAAAATAGAATGCTCATAAAATATTTTTACGAACGTACATTGATTAATCTCCTATGAAAAACAGTGGAAATTTCATATATATATATATATATGATCCAGCAATTCCATTCCTAATTATACCACTAAAGTGTTATACACTTTTTATTTTTACAATTTGCAATTGTGAAGATTTAGAAATGATGACTCCAGTGTCCAATGACAATTGAATGTAAAAAGAGGTACATGTACACGAGAAAACATTACCCAGTTATTAGAAGTTTAAATATTTTATTTTTTGTTACAATATGGATAGTGCTCATAGACTATATCATGCTAAACAAAATAAGTATAAAAATAGACAAAATCCAGTTGATTAAACACCTCAGAATAAAAGAACTAAAAGGGTCTTAAAAATAGTTATATACTGCAAGGACTGTAAAAATAAGAGCAAGACACTGAAATAACTAACAGAAATAGTCAATCAGATAGCATAGCAAGGAAGACTGACTTTAATTGTTTTTTAACTATGGAATTTAGACCACTTCCAGAAAATATTTCCATTGATTTAGATTACTCTGAATGTGAAGAACAGTGGACACTGCAACAAAATTTTCAAAAAAGAATTAACAGTTATTATTACTATATATAACTATATAATAACTAATAAAAGTTATTATTATAAACAAGGGATACTACTCATTCCCAGTTCAATGCAGTGGAAACTAGTTAAAGAATTACATGAGGCTTCCCACTTGGGAAGAGTTGCTTTAACATTAGTAAAGATCTTTCATGGAAAGGGACTAAACAAGAGAGTTAGTAAAATAACTCAAAGCTGTGCTTTAGGGGATGTTAATGAAACTATTAGGAATCCTAGACCTCCTTTTCTGGCACTTTTTGGCACAGAGGAACCCACCACCCAAAGGAGGACTAGTAGCTTAACTTTACAGTAGTACCTAAATATTTAGGCTACAAATAATATTGTTTTTCATTAATACTTTCACTGAATAAGTAAAGGACTTGCCAACCCATACGAGAAAATCAGAGAAGTTTTTAAGTGTTATTTAAGGAAATAATTTCTAGATTCTGCTTATTCACATTACGAAAGTGTGACAATGGTACTTTGAATTCTAAAGTCACCCAAAATTTAGCTTCTGCTTTAAAAGTTAACTCACTGGGGCTGTAGGAATACCGCAGGGTAGGGCACTTGCCTTCCATATGGCTGACCCAGGACCAACCTGGGTTAGATCTCTGGAGTCCCATATGGTCCCCCAAGCCAGGAGCGATTTCTGAGAGCATAGCCAGGAGCAAAATATGAGCATCAGAAGGTATGACACAAAAAATCAAAAAACAAAACAACAACAACAAAAAACTCCACACTGCCTAAAAGCACCAATCATCAGGAAATCTAATCTCAACTTCAAAAAGTTTTTAAAAGCTTTTATTTTTAATTATAAATATTTAAGCAGCATGATTACAAGCATGTTTGTAGTTGGGTTTCAGTCATAAACAGAATATCCCCCTTTACCACTGCAAAATTTCCACCACCAATGCCCCCCACCCTAAGAAATTTTATCAAAGCTCCTGAATCTTGACTCTCATTCTTTCTTGTAGCCCCTCTGTGGTACAAAACAGCTCCTGAGGCAAAACTTCTGTGCAGTCCTTTTGACCTATTATATCTTAAGAGCCTTTTAAAAAGCAGACTTCTTAATAAACTCAGAAGTTAAAATTAACTAAGTATATTATTAATTTAGCACAGGCAAAGCAGGCAATTTAAAAATATGGAAATGCTGTTTTAACTTACCTAAGTAGAAAATTAACCTCAACCAAAATTCATCCTATTAGTTGGGTCTTATTAAAACCTAGAGAACTACATTCCTTGCTCATCAACCACTTTCTAAATGGAAGGGACCTTATCAAGGTACCTTAAGCATCCCTCAGCTATAAAATTTAATGGAATTTCTAGTTGAGTTTATCTCTCCAGGATAAAATCAACTCTATCTGAATCAAACTTTGTTGAAGACATATTAAAATATTGGTGTGAACTCACTAAGAAAGCCAGAAACTTCTCTTTAAGAAAATTGAAAATGAAAAACTAATTATGTCCATTAACTTCAAACTTTCAAAAAAAAAATTAGAACCTTTTTAAACTTAAAAAGCAGAAACTAGTAATCTCTTTTACAGTGATACATTAGCATATGAAAACAAACAAGGAATAAAAGCTTATCTATGGCTATTGTTTTCTTATTCTCTTAAACCCTCTTTCCTCTCAGTAGCAAAATCTTTTTTATTTTAATGTTTCTAATCTACTTCATTTCTTTCAGACTGAATTTTAAAACCTAATAAACCATTCCTGGTCCCCATTAATACTAAGTTAGCATTATACTTCACTCCTTCAATAAGACAGATTTTTTTTTCCTTTTGTCAGCACAACAATGTTATGTATGTAAGACATACCTTTTTCTATATGCCTTTAAGATTTAACAAGGTGAAATATTTAGACAAAATACTCTGCAGACAAATAGAGAGACCCTGGTAATGAAATTTATAAACAAAATTGTTTAGGTAAGGGAACACTGTAAGGCATGAGTACACATCCTTTTTGATGCAAATTTTGAGCTCTTTGGAGCTTGTGAAGCTGAGTTCCCCACCCTGAGGTCACACCTAAGAATAATAAAAGCCACTGCAGAGACTCTAAAGGTTTTAATTAAGATATGAAATAATATTAAATATCCCAAGGCTTTTACTGTGACAATGTCCGGATTAACTTCAATGTATGCAGAGAACTCCAATTGAAGACAATTTGGAAGAATTACATATAACTTTCTCATATGAGCCATTCAAGGTATTTGACCACCTCTAGAGTAGCTTATGATTTTTCTTAACATATATCTCTTTCTTCAGTCACATCTCTAAAAAATTATTTCAATAAACACTTTAGCTTTTGGGGCCTAACAGTATAGTTGTTATAGTGTTTGCTTTGCATGCAGTTCACCTGGGTTTGTTCCCAGACACACTTATGATCCCCTGAACCTGCCAGTAGTGATATTAAAGGTAGAGCCTGGGTGAGCACTGCTAAGTGTGGCCAAATAATCCTAAAAAAAAAGGGGGGGGGGACAAGCAAGAACACAGAAAACTTCCAACAAAAACAAATTAGAATTAAGGACATTGTTATAGGAATATGCTGAACTGGCAGGTGGAAGCACAATGAATTGTGGTGATTTGGTGGTAGGCTTTTAGCTCTAAAGCATAGAAATAATTGTAGTCTATAAATAATAATGCTACTTCAAGATAATTTTAATAGTGAAAAAAATCAAAGTAAGAAAAAATGGCATGTTAACATATTCAAAGAATTTGGGATTTCAAGAGCAGAAATACAAACATATTTTTAGATAAAATAATAGTACATATTAATGAGTCAAATGAGAAACTTAGTAAAAGTGATATTAAATATATTACCTGCTTATTTCATCAAAACATAATCTCTGTGGCTACTTTGATTATACACTATAAATGCAAAAGAAGGAAATAGAGAAACTATTTAGGGTTTACATAGTTATGACTGAATAATGACAGTAATAGTCCAGGAAAATAAGGTAATAGTTGAAATGAAGAGAATTAACTAAAATACATTTTTAAAATATTATATCTTCTTTCATACCAAATATCCATTTGAAGCAGGCAAAAGATAGGAAAGGACATCCACATGACAATGAATTGTTGGGTTATAACAATTGTTGGATTATAATAATAAAAACCAAGAGATGGATTTTAAAACGTCACTCTTGCCACTAGTCCTAAATCTACCAGGACACATTTTAGATAGTGGAATTAAGTCCTGATAAGAGAAGCTCCAGTGTGAACAAAGGCTAAGAAAGAAAGATCAAAGAAAATTAATGGATCCAAAACCTTGCCCCTGAAAACCATAAGTACTCTTAACCTATTTAGAAAGCCACATTTGGGGCAGGTTAGAGAAACCATATATAAATTATTGTAGAATAAAGGAGATACAAAAATGTGTTCCCTGAGTCCATAAACATAGTGCCTGCATGCACTTGTGGCCAGGATCTTCCTTTCTAAGGTGCTAGGTTGTATACTGGGCATACTAATTTTGCAGAAGCCTGCTCTCTCTTGATTAACTTATTCTTTTCTATTCTGGTCCTCTCCCTCCCCATCCTCAGTACCTTCCAATAAAACCTAGTTTTACTTCACTTGCCTCTCTAAAATTATTTTCTGTGAGGGAAGACAAAGATACAAAAGCCTTGCCAAGGTAGACACCCAGAGACCTCCACTCAGATCTCTACATAGTATACCTCATTTTAAAATAGTCTTTGCACAAATTCAAATTTCTTGTATAACTGGAGTGTATCCCTTCTCTATTAAAACATTAGAGCAGGGGTCTTCAAACTACGGCCCGCGGGCCACATGCGGCCTGCAGAGGAGTCTGATCCGGCCTGCCAGCAGTGAGCGCTGATTGGTTGCCAAGATACCTGCCAGCATATACACTCAGTGTATATCCAAATATCAGGAACCATGCACTCAAAATGGGAACCATCTTTGGTAGCACTTATGCCTGTAAACAGACTTTTTCAAGAATGAAACATCTGAAATCTCCAACCAGATCAAGATTAACTGATGCCCACTTGCATCACTTGTTAAGGCTGGCAGTGACAAACATGGAACCGGACATTGACCATCTCATTAGCCAAAAGCAGGCCCACAGTTCCCATTGAAATACTGGTGTGTGATCTGTTTATTTATAAATGGTTTTCATTTTATTTATATAAGATATGTGCAGTGTGAGTAGGAATTAGTAGCTCATATAGTCCGGCCCTCCAGCTCTCTAAGGGACCGTAATCCGGCCCCCACTTTATAAAGTTTAAAGACCCCTGCATTAGAGTGATCAGAAGCAGGTGAAAATCTATCCCTGGTTCCCAGAATCTTCAATATTTTCTAGAATAAAAATAATGAGGATAATTTTCCATGTAGTTCACCAGTTTTTCCAGCACCATTTGTTGAAGAGACTTTTATTAATTCACTTCAGATTTCATGCCCCCTTTTTTAAAGATTGATTGCTCATATATTACCATGCTGTTTTAATGACTGCTGCTTTATAGTACCATTTAAAGTTTGGAAAAGGGATACCTTCCATCTTCTTTTTACAAAGGATTGCTTTAGCTATTTGTGGAGGTTTATTGTTTTATATGAATTTTAGGAGTGTTTGTTCTATTTCTTTGTAAAATGGCATGGATATTCTTATAGGGATTGAATTATATCTGTATATTAATTCTGTACTTTGGAAGAATTGTCATTTTAATTATGCTAATCTTCCCAATATATGGGCAGGATATGCATTTTCATTTCCTTGTGTCCTCTTTTCTTTTTTCTTTTTATATTTTTTATTGAGACCAATGTGAACCACAAGTCTTTTACAGCCATATTCAAGATACATATTGAAATTGAATCAGGAAAATTTCTACCACCAGTGTTTACCTCCCTCTACCACTTTTCCCAGCATGCATCCCATACCTCCACCCTTAGAACCCTGGACTACTAATATAGCAGATCCCCTTTGTATATAGCTTGTTTTAGTTTGGGTTCCCCAAGTGAGTCTACTGTTGTTGATCCTGGGTTGGGTAATTAGGTCTGACCATTTTTTAATTTCCACTCAAAGCTCTTGAGACTGCTTTGTACGTGGTATCATCCTCATTTTTTTTTCTTAACTTGTAGGAAGACATAGAAATCTGAGGTAGAACAAGATGGATGATTCATGGCCTATGGTTCTGATAAACTTAAAAAAACAGAAAGAAAGCATGCAGAAGTTCCTGTCTAGAAGTGATAAATATAAATCTAAAGAAGAAAAAAAGATAAAAGAAAAAATAAAATAAATAAATTTTAAAGGGGGGGACTGGTGTGTCAAGGTGTTTTTTGTTTCTTCCTTCCTTCCTTCCTTCCTTCCTTCCTTCCTTCCTTCCTTCCTTCCTTCCTTCCTTCCTTCCTTCCTTCCTTCCTTCCTTCCTTCCTTCCTTCCTTCTTCCTTCCTTCCTTCCTTCCTTCCTTCCTTCCTTCCTTCTTTCTTTCTTTCTTTCTTTCTTTCTTTTTTCTTTTTCTTTTCTTTCTTTCTTCTTCTTTTCTTTTTTTCTTCTTCTTCTTCTTTCTTTCTTTTTCTTTCTTCTTTCTTTTCTTTCTTTCACTTCTTTCTTTTTTTCTTTTCTTTCTTTCTTTCTTTTTTCTTTCTTTCTTTCTTTCTTTCTTTCTTTCTTTCTTTCTTTCTTTCTTTCTTTCTTTCTTTCTTTCTTTCTTTCTTTCTTTCGTCTTTCTTTCTTTATTGCTTAGGCACAGTAAGTATTGGGGAAATTAGAAAGGAAATTTTCTTTGTCTAATAGATACAGGTTGTCCACCATTGAAGCATACTGTCCTGGCTCCAGACAGTTCATTGTTGAACTCCAAGGTCTTTCTCCATAGTACCAGGAAATGTTCTATTCAGTTATCTTTGTCAATTTCAGTCCTCTCTTTTATTTCTTGAAGCAGTGTTTCTTTAGTATTTTCTTATCTCTTTAGTTAAGTCAAATCCAAGTTATTCATTTCCTGAGGCAAAATTAGAATGAAATTGCTATTTTTAATATTTTTCTTCTTCATATTTTTGTATATAGAATACTTAGCAATTATACTCTTAAGATTATATCATAGTATCCCAAATAATGTAGAAAAGCCCTCTGTATCTCTCTGTTCATTGCAACTCTATTCACCAGCAAGATCTGGAAACAACCTAAGTGCCCAAGGAGAGATGAATGTATGAAAAAAAAATTTGATACATCTACACAATGAAATAATACACATTTTTAAGAAAAACTAAGTCATTACATTTGCTTTCATATGAATGGAGATGGATAATAATATGCTGAGCATAGTATGAATCAGAGGAAGAGGGCTAGACATAGAATGATCACAATCATTTGTGAGACATTGAAATCATAATATTATAATAATATCTGGAAACAATAGAAATGAGGGAAGACCAGACCATGGTAGAAAGCTTGCCACAAATAACAGAGGAATGCAATTAGGGCAGAGATCACTATGATAATGATAGATGGAAATTGTCACTCTAGAAAAGAACTGATTACTAAAAGGAGATAAAGCATTATGCATGATACCCCTTCATTAGCCATATTGCAAACCACAATGTCTAAAAGGGGACAGAAAAGAACATAGAGTTTGGTAGCAGGAAATGTGCACGGATGAAATGGTGTTGTATGTTTTTTGACTGAAGCTCAATATGAACAACTTTTTGAACTAAGAGAAATAAACAATTTTAATATGAACAGCCATATAACCATGGTTTTTGAAGAAAGTAATTAAAATTATAAAATATTGAGAAATAATGATGATCAGATTCAGTGTTAGAAAATAGAAAAATTTGTTGAAAAGTAAGCAATTGAGTTAGGAACTCCCCAGCTGATGAGAAATTTATTATAGGTCTAAATTAAATATGATTTATTTTGTGATGATTTTTTAGGAAAACTGTCTTTGTGTTACTTATAAAATGAAAACTTTGATTAAAAGAATGTAACAAGTGGCCAGAGCGATAGCATTGAGGTAGGGTGTTTTCCTTGCACACAGCTGACCCAGAATGGACCTGGGTTCAATGATCCCTGGCATCCCATATGATCCTCCAAGCCAGGAGTGATTTCTGAGAGCAAAGCTAGAAGTAACCCTTGAGCGTCACCCAGTGCGGTCCGGAAACAAACAAATAAATAAGTAAATAAATAAATAATGTGATAAGTTCTCTTTCTTTCAGAAGTGTAGTTAAGGCTTTAGTGATGCAAAAATAAGAATGACTACCAATAATACTGACTTCTTTTAGGTTATATATTCCACCATATTCCCGAATGCTATTCCATAACTTCCTGATGTCTGTTGGTGCAGAATTTATATACTTGAGAGACTGTCAACTACCTAGTCTCAGAGAGAGTGCGGGATTTTGCAGGGCTGTTAAAAATGTTGACTTAAATCAACTTAAAATGGAGACTCAAACTGTGGTGGGCAAAGGAAAAATTAGGCTTTCTCTTTCAAGACTTTTATAAATTGAGAAAATCTCCTTTAGCAAGAATATAACATTACTGCAAATCTAACTTTGTACTTCTAAGCTCTAGAATATTGATAAATATATTTATTTCTTTTTTAATCCCTGAATCAAATATATTCCTATAGCAATTCCAAAATATTTGGATAAGAATTTTAGAAGTACTAATATTAGAGCCTTCTTAATGAAATTTTGTATTTTTCATTGTCTAAAAAGAAAATAATTCCCTTGTTAAATTACTCATTATTGATTTCACTTTAGTATTGTTGTCTTATGAAAAATGCTTATTATTTTGTTTATTAAACAACTATTCTCAATTACATCGAGCCTGTCTAGAGTTGGATACAAGTATATAGCAAGCTAACATGTTAGATTCTCCAGAAAGAGAAAGCATATATTAAGAAAATTATGGAAATTTTTGAGTCATCAATAATGTCATGCAAATAGACATATTTGTGTGATGATATAGTTTTAAACAAAATATATATTAATGTATACATATGGAAATATATATAAGCATTTCCCCCATTTTCCCAAGTTGTCAGTTTACTATTCTATCTCATGCAACGAATTGTGATTTTAATAGATTATTTTCCATTTAGTTAAAAATTTGCCCAATAATTACTAATTACCTATTTTCAATAAAGTTTATTTGTTTTATTTTAACCTCACATAATAAGAACGAGTGAATCTATACTGGAAACTCCTTATCTAACACACTGAATCATATGATTTAATAAATACATGGTATTGAAGGACATTACTAGGGAATGTGAATGCATGCTTAAACTGTTCTATAATTAATGACTTTCAAAGATGTAGTAGGAAATGTATTGTAAAGATGGCATCACTAATAAAAAATTATAAACCTGAAACATTAATACCAACCGTATAATTTAATATTTAGAAATAAAGACATTGAATTTAATATTTTAAATTACTACATGTACATTAAGAATTTATTAAATTTTATGGATGATAAGAACATCTAGCAATGAATTAGAGTATAAGCTACAAAAGTTGGCTTTGATTTGACTCTATCTATGTAGTTGGGCATTTTAAATTAATAATAAAAACCCTGTTTTGATTTTCTGCACTAATTCTCAGTTTTAAATTATTTTGTACCATAAGCAAGTCTTTATACCCTAATTCAAAACTAGAAGTTTAAAAAAAGATATAAAATTTCTATTTTTAGAAAGAAGCACTAAATAAAGCTCTAAAGAACCTTGAATATATTTAAAAAGTTTCATTTTATGTCTTCTCTAAGAGACATTGACATCTTATCATAATTCTTGTAAAAATTAGAGTAGGGAACCTGCTAGACATTACAAAGACTAGGTAACAGGTGATCAAAAAATAAAAAGTTAGGGGCCAGAGCGATAGCACAGCGGTAGGGCATTTGCCTTGCAGCCAACTGACCAGGGATGGGACCTGGGTTTGATCCCTGGTGTCCCATATGGTCCCCCAAGCCAGGAGTGATTTTTGAACGCATAGCTAGGAGTAAACCCTGAGCATCACTGGATGTGGCCCCAAAACAAAAAACAAAGAAACCAACAAAACAAAACCAAAAAACAAAAACAACAAAATTTAAAAAAATTAGTTTATTTAAAATAGGTGTAAATATTTTCTATAACCAAGTAGTTAATCTGAGATGTACTGTTTTTAATAATTTGTCTTTTGGGGTAGAATGAGCTAGTTTAAAAAGATTAGTTCCCCAAAATAAAAAACTTCCAAAACATTTTTTTTTTATTTTAATTTTGAGTGCTCCAGACAAGTGTGCTCAGGTCTTACTCCTGGGTCTGGAATCAGGAAATCACTCCCTGTGGAGCTCATGGTTTTATATGTAGTGCCAGGGATGAATTTAGATCTGCCACATGCAAGAGAAAAACTCTGTCCACTTTTTAACTCTTATACATGAACATGTATTATAGTAAATGAGTATATCAAATACATGAGTCATTACAAAAAATAAACATTAAACTGATTTACTATGTGAAGATTTAATTGTCTTTTTTAGGTTTGTATGTTTATTTATTTATCTATTTTGGGTTTTTGTTTTTGTTTTTGTCTTTTGGCCATACTCTGCTCAGAGATTATCCTGGCTCTGCACTCTGGAATTACGGCTGGTGGGCTCAGAAATAATATGGGATGTTGAGTATTGAACCTGGACCAGCTGATCAGTCCCCTACCTGCTGTGCTTCCATTCTGGCCAAGTTTTTATGTGTTAAATGTATGCAATAATGTCCAATTTTTTATTTGGACCTTTGTTGATGAAAGTCATATAATAAAAATACCTCCTATATTTTTGGAACCCATTATTGCAAATCTATTTTCAAAATTTGAAAAGAAAACTATATTGTAGAGTGTGAGTTATCTTATTCTTCAAAGAAAACATATTTAAAACATCTGTGAATATCACAGATCATAATATTCTCACAGATAATTATTATGTCTTAGAAATGCCCAGAGAAGAAAAAGATAATGCCAACTTCACTTCCCTTGTTGTCACATCAATAAAGACATTGATTTTAACGTCACACTAGAATACTGTTCCTTCCCATATTTTAAATTTTAATCAAGTTGGGATTAATTGGTAGCTCCAAGTGATATTGATCCAAGATTTTCTCTGTAAAGACTTGAGAGTTCTAGGATTTGAATGAATAAGTTCCTTTTTATCTCTCTAAGAGGAAATATTTTGGGAATCAAATATTGTTTTATTAATTTTTATTGGGTAATAAGTTTTAAATCAATTATACTGGTTAAATATAATAAATAGTACAAGGACAATGTATGTTGTTTTTAATATTTAAGGTTATATTTCAAGATGTATTTTCCATGTTAATGTAGCCTTTGGAAAATGTATTTACAATGACACACAGACCTTTACAAAGAAACTTGATCAGTGTGTTTCACTTATACAATTTAGCAAAAAATTCACTTTATTTTTATTGTTTATTACTTAGAGACATTCTGACATTTGTTAAACAATGCATGCTTTTACAGCTCTTTTCTATAAAATTGTTTCTTCATTTTAATCACTTCATTTCTGGATTTTATCTGAGTTTGACTCTATAACCAGATATGTTGTTTTATATTAATAAATTACTTAGTAAAACTCTTGCATTTTGATGTATTTTTTTAACTAATATATCAGAATTTTTAGAACAATATTGCAAATAAATATTGATGTAAATGAAATCTGTTCTTCAGGTAAAATATTATAATACATTAAAAATGATAATCTGTGCTTCTAGATAATCTCAAATTAGAAAATCTCAATTATATTTATTTAATATCTTTAACCATCATTTTGAAACCATATCTTAATATTTTTTATTAATTTTAGTAACATATTTTGTGGAAATGAATAGAAATTAAAGATAAAAATTGGGCAAATATCAATAACCTATTTTACATATTTGTCTTAATTTTTATTTTTAATTTTTTATATTGTTATTTTGGGGCCATATTTGGCAATGCTCAGAGCTTATTTCTGTCTACACTCAGAGATCACTCCTGATATGGCTCAGAGGATTATACATGTTACAGTTTTGTTTGTTTTTTGTTTTTGTTTTTGGATCACACCCGGCGGTGCTCAGGGGTTACTCCTGGCTGTCTGCTCAGAAATAGCTCCTGGCAGGCACGGGGGACCATATGGGACACCGGGATTTGAACCAACCACCTTTGGTCCTGGATCAGCTGCTTGCAAGGCAAACACCACTGTGCTATCTCTCCGGGCCCAACATGTTATAGTTTTGAAATCTGATGAGTCACAAGGAAATGCAGGGAATTATTTAAGGAAAGCATAATTTCTTATACTAGTACTGCCATCATTATTAGGGGAATCTCCTTAAATTTCAGATGCATTTCTTTATTTAATCGTTATAAGAACCATATTCTGAAGCCAGAGAGATAGCACAGTGGTAGGGCATTTGCCTTGCATGCCGCTGACCCATGAGGGACCAGGTTCCATTCCTGGCATCCCATGTGGTCCCCCCAAGCCTGCCAGGGGTGATTCTGAGTACAGAGCCAAGAGTTACCCCTGAGTGCCCTGGGTATGGCCCAAAAGCCAATCAATCAATAAATAAAGTTAAAAAATAGTTATAAAAATAATATTCAGAAGCAGTTTCCATAGCATGACAGGAATGGAATTGAAGGCTTCTAATATACAGGACATGTGTTTTACTGGCAGGGTCAGGGGACCATTTTAGAAGCCAGAGATAGAAGCTGGGCAGGGAGTGTGTAAGGTAAAAGCCCTACACGCTGTGCTATTGTGCCATCCAACCTTTTCTATTGTCTTTGGAAGATAACTATATTTAAAAATTGTGCTTTCAACTGGAAATAAATACTTAGGGTAAGATTTACATTAATTAACCACCAAAGAAACATGCAAATAAACACAATTTACATCTGTAATATTTACTTAATAATGCCATATTATAATAATATATAATAATGCAATATACAAGAGTGAGCTATAATAACAGGTCGGGCATTTGCCTTGCATGCATCTGAAATGTGTTTGATCCCCAGAACCTCATATGGTCCTCCAAGTTTTACCAGAGTAATCTTGAAGGCAGAGCCAGGAGTAAATATTGGGAATGTTGGGTATGACCTCCCAAAGGATAAAAAATAAAAAGGAACAACAGCAGCAACAAAACTGCAACATACAAGTTCTAATCACTAGTGGAAGAGAGATCAAAAACAATCACTACCTTATGTACTACTTAAAAAGCTGTTTAATTTGTATGTAGTGTGTAGTAACTATAGTTTTATAAATCAATAACAAAGATTAAGTATATAAAGTGCATATTGTGATCATTTTTTCTTGATACTAAATAAAATATTTTATTTATAATTTTATAAAATTTATTTTACCCGTTTCCCCCCTGAAAATTCTGCTTCAGTTTTGTAGTTTTATTAATTCCTATAAACTCTGGAATAATAATTCCCTACTCATCTTATTTATTACAAAACAAAGTTATTTGGTATAGTTTATAATAACTACATATGATAGGTGAGTTGAATGTTTCATCATTATCCAGAGACTTGTGAATTAAATGCACATATATCCTGCAATTCATTCTGATTTGCTAATGTTATAAGTGTTTTTCTTTTTTATCTTTTGATCTTACTATAGTTTAAATTTTAGTTTTTTTTATTAGGAAAATATATATTTAAATAATATTTCTTTCTAATCAGGTACTAGTGTATTTCTAGAAAATAAAAGATCAAAATATAGAATATAAAAAACTAAAAAAAAGTATCAAATTATGTATTCTTGTTTTTTATGTATAACAACTAAACCAGATAAATAGTACAGGAGTTAAGGGAATTGACTTTCTCACAGCTGATCCTATTTCAATTCTTGGCATTGTATATGGTAACCTGAGTATCACCAGGGAGTGGATAACCCTTGAGCACTACAGTATGTGCACTAAACTCAATACAAGGAGCCAGAGTACCGCTGTAGCGCATTTGACTTGCATGCTGTGAACCAAGAATGATCAGGTTTTTGGTCATCAAAATCAATGATTTTGATCCCTGGTTTCTTATATGGGCCCCTGAGCATGCCATGAGTGCATTCCAGGAGTAACCTTGAGCAACACCAGGAGTAACCTCTGAGCACTGCCTGGTGTGACCCCAAAACACAAAAGCAAAAACAAAAAAATAAAACAAAATAAAATATAAACCAATTACAAGTAAATCATAATAAGTTGTGAAACATTTGTTTGGCTTTAATTCTCTATATTGTTATTAATCATAATATCATATTTATCCCTTTTGCATTAGCAATCTTTTTTATTATATATCATTTTATATATAATAATTATAGTATATAAAGTATTTGAGGGTAAGAATCTATTGCTTGTTGATTCTCTTTGCTTTTTCCATGATGTCTTATATGTGACAATTTTATAACTTTTCTGAGCATCATTGTTTTTATTTTGAAAAGTGGAGCTTCTAAGACCATTGTGTATACTTTCTCAGAATCTTACTTTTATTACTTTAGATTATTTTAAATTTGATGTTTGGGTTTACTCATGGTTGTTTACTTTGGTAACACATATGCCAATGCTCATGTTATTATATGGTATACTGAGAACCAAGGTCAGGCCAGTTGTGTGAAAAGCAAGTGTCTTATCCCATTCCTATCTCAACATTCCAAGCCAATGGTTTTAGATATCTAAGGCATCTTTATACAGACAGAAGCAGGAGAGCTTTTGATTTCCAGTTGTAATGTATTTTAACTCTTTAATTTTGTGTCATTACATTCTATTCAACTCTTTCAAGTACTATTGCCACATTATGGAGACAGTGCTGAATTTGTGAAACTTCTATATCTAATCAGAAAGCAAAGATTAGAATTGGAAAACTTAAAATTTATTACAAGCCTCCAAAATCAGGGACAAACAGAGTTTCAATCTCTGAAATTATGAACAAGAAAATTATTTTCTTGGACAGATACAGTAGTTCACTAAATATGTCAAGAGTACTAATATAAAAATCCCCCTATATCCAAATATATTTTATCAGGCCTTTGTTGTAACAGCAACAGAGTGTAAGTCCTTTTACTCAATCATTTATTTCTCTTTACATTTTTCCATATATAGATGTGAAAAAACACCAATATTTCTTCTTTCATTATTATTTCTAAACTAAGGTTTTGCAATTATATCTTGCATTTATGTATTCTTAAAAAAACTTAACTAAAACAACTGATACTATGAATAATATGAGGAAATAGCAGGTAAGGTTATAACTTAAGACCAGTTAACTCACTATTAGGTAAAGACAAAATCAACTTTGATGGCAGACAAAACACACACTGAAGGTAGCAGCCTCATTGATAAATTTTTTCATACTGCAAACTGAAAAAATATATCCTCAGAGTAGAGATTTCTCTTGCATGTTCAAAATAATAAAATATAAAATGAGAACTCTGTAAGAGAGACATATGATATACTACAATATTGTATTGATTATTTTATTATTTATGATTATTATTTTATTGATACTTTTAGAGAGAACTAAAGATAATTCATTAAAAATTTTGCAAACATGATCTTATCACCAAGTTTAAATGAAATAACCCAATTGATAAACAGGAAACATAATATAATGAAACATGTAATAGATAGAATAAAGAAATTGTTTTTAAAAAGTTAAACTCTGGGGCCAGAGAGATAGCATGGAGGTAAGGCATTTGCCTTTCATGCAGAAAGTCATCAGTTCAAATCCCGGCATCCCATATGGTCCCTTGTGCCTGACAGGAGCAATTTCTGAGCATGGAGCCAGGAATAAACTCTGAGCACTGCCGGGTGTGACCCAAAAACCACACACACACACACACACACACACACACACACACACACACACACACACACACAAAAGTTAAACTCTAAAATACAAGAAAAGAATGCCTAGAATGACACCTTGAAATTGTTGATTCTAGAAAGTTCTCCACATTTTTTTAAGTAATGACAACTATTTTATAAAAACCTGTAACTATGTATGTAGAAAGTACATATAAAGATAAAATAAATGGGGCCAGAGAGATAGCATGGAGGTACGGCATTGGCCTTGCATGCAGAAGAAAGGTAGTTCGAATCCCTGCTTCCCACATGGTCCCCCGAGCCAGGAGTAACCCATGAGCGCTGCCGGGTGTGACCCCCCAAAAAAAGATAAAATAAATAACAACTATAATTAGAAGATATAAAAATAAATTGATTACTAATTCTCACATATTGATGAAATACCTATAAAATCTAATGCTTCAGTCAAAAGGAAATTAAAAAAAATATCAACTAGTTAATTGATAAGATATAATGGGGCACTTTATATAACTTAAACTTAGAAACATTCCAAAAATTACAGGGAGGAAGATAAGAAATAAGAAACAGTACCAGTCTTTTACTTTATTTTGTTATTAATATATTTATTTAAGTTCCTTGATTACATTTGTAGTAGGGTGTTAGTCATATAAAATGTGCACCCCCCTTCACCAGTGCAGCTACCAATGCCTCCCATCTCCCTCCTCCCCACCCCCTGCCTGTCATCGAGACAGGCATTCTATTTCTCTCACTCACTACCTTTATCATGATAGTTCCTGGTGTAGTTATTTCTCTAACTGTGCTCACCGGATCTTTTTGGAAAGCTTCAAATCATGGACTCATCTTTGAAAGCTTTCAAAGCTCATCTCTATTGTCTCTGAGTATTATAACCATACCTTCTTTTATTTTTCTTAAAAACCACAGATGAGTGAGATTGCTCTGTGTCTATCTCTCTCCTTCTGATGAGGGAGCATGATAGTTTACATGTCCATCAATGAATAGAAAAACTTCATTGCTTCATTTTTTCTAACATCTACATAATATTTCATTGTGTATATGTGCCACAGTTTCTTTAGCCACTTATCTTTTGTTGATCATCTGAGTTGTTTCCAGATTCTGGCTATTGTAAATAGTGCTACAATGAATATAGATGTGCAGAAAGCATTTATGTATAATGTTTTTGTGTTCCTAGGGTATATCCCTAGGACTGCTATAGTAAGATCATATGGGAGCATAATTTCCAGTTTTTTCAGGAATCTCCATATTTTTTTTCCATAAAGGCTGGACTGAAAGGCATTCACACCAGCAGGGAATGAGAGTTCCTTTCTCCTCACTTCCCCCCCCCCCCCCAGCACTGACTGTACTTGTTCTTTGTGATGTGTGCCTATCACTGTGGTGTGAAATGGTACCTCATTGTAGATTTGATTTGCATCTCCCTGATGATTAGTGATGTGGAGCTTTTTTCATTTGCCTTTTGGCCATCTATATTTTTTCTTTGAGGAAGTGTCTGTTCATTTCTTCTCCCCATTTTTTGATGATTTTTTTGTTGTTGTTGTTGTTAAGTTCTGTCAGTAGCTTGTATATCTTATATGTTCGCCCTTTATCTAATGGGTATTGAGTAAATAGTTTCATTATGTGGTTGGCCTTTGTATGCTAGTCACTGTTTCCTTTGAGGTACAGAAGTTTCTTAGTTTAACTTAGTAGTCTCATTGGCTTTTCTCAGCTTCCTCTTGTTTGGACAGTTGTATTTTCTCCTTGAAGATGCCTTTAGTAGCCAATGTCATGGAGTGTATTCTTCTATATACCATATATATATACCTTATAGTTCCAGGTCTGATATCAAGTTATTTAATCCATTTGGATTTGACCTTTGTACATGGTGTTAGATAGAGTCTACTTTTTTGCATTGGCTGACCAGTTGTCCCAACACTATTTGCTGAAAAGGCTTTCCTTGCTTCATTTTTTTTAATTTTTTGCTGCTTTGTAAGTTTACGTCTGAATAACATTCTTTTAATACTCAAGTCTATTACATTAACCCGAGAATCTTTCTTTATTCCAATACCATGCTGTTTTAATGAATATTGCTTTGTAATACAATTTAAAGTTGGATAAAGTGATGCCTCCCATCTTCTTTTCCTAAGGGTTGCTTTAGCTATTAGTGGGTGTTTATTGTTCCAAATGACTATCTTGGTTCTTTTTGAAAGTAATGATTGATATTCTGCTTTGGTGATATATATCAATTTATTTATAAAATTTTTAATTTTTATTGATGATATATTACATCATGTCTTGATTTATATTTGCATCAGTATAAACACACATGCACACACACATATATATACATGTATATATTACATTTAGTTCACCACTAATGGCATAATGTAATTCTTTACCATGTACTTTATTCATTATCCCTATTATTTACTTTAACTTAGCATCTTCTCCTGCAAGTTCATAACAACAATTTTTTTCACCAATCAAAACATGTATTACTGTTAATTATACTGCTTCCTCTTAATTCATTTGAGTTAAGAAATGGTTGAATAATGTTTGGGTATATGGTGTTTATCATTGTACAACTAATTTTATTAATATATTTCTTGTTGATCTGTGTTGCTAATGGTAATATTTTATATCATTTTATATTTTCATAGTACTCTATTGTTTTTATATACATGGTGGGGTGGAAAAGTTGAGGAGAGTACTAACAGTGATTCCTTAATTGCTAGGGTGATCATAATGGTGGTTTTCTACCATATATGCACCTTAATCCCTGTGCTTTTTCTCCAGTGATTTGTTAATGGATTTGTAAAATAATTTTATTTCTTTGCTAATGCAAATAATAGTAAAATAAACAAAGTTACATACGTATACCATTTTGAATTATAAGTTTTTAGATATTTGGGTTAATATAAAGAGTTGAAATAACTTAATCATGAACAATATACATTTAAATATTTTTAGAAATATTCATGCTTACTACTTTTTATTTAAATATATGTTTAAAAACATCAAAATAATATACATGAATTTTATGTAAGTAAAAACAGAAAAGGCAGAAAAATAATCTGTGTACTATTTAAAATAAAAAAATGGGAATAATGAATTAAAATATTTACAAGAAGATTACACTAATTTATTATTTTAAAAGTATGCATTTCTAAAAGTACATATTACCAACTATTATTTCTCAACTATAGTGGAAAAATATTTTTTAGGGAAATTTAATTATAATGTTAGCTATTACATATTTAAAGCCTGGCGTGTAGCCCATGTTAGGAGTTTTATTTGTTTTGGGGCCACAGCCAGTGACACTTAGGGGTTACTCCTAGCTATGCACTCAGAAATCGCGCCTGGCTTGGGGGACCATATGGGATGCCAGGGGATCAAACCACAGTCCTAAGCTAGCTCTTGCAAGGAAGACACCTTACCACTTTCTGCACTACTCTGGCCTGTATTAAGAATTTTAATGAGTAGTAGATAATAATTTGTTTATATTTGAGTGTTAAGGCAATGCAAAATTAGAATAATAATTCATTAATCACTGTTCACTTCTTCTTTACAATGTTTAATAAAGCCTAATTACATATGGATAGGTATTAAAACTATTTTTGAACAACTTATTAACTTAGAAATGTGAGCCGAGGAGTATGTAATTTTGCATAAAAATTGTTATGAATTTTGCATTTATTTACT
Source organism: Suncus etruscus (assembly GCF_024139225.1). Taxonomy (NCBI): domain Eukaryota; kingdom Metazoa; phylum Chordata; class Mammalia; order Eulipotyphla; family Soricidae; genus Suncus; species Suncus etruscus. The sequence goes on along the minus strand of NC_064850.1, from coordinate 158,040,666 downwards.
ATAATCTGTGGGCACTAGAAAGATATTAGTTTGATATTACTTTGAATTTTGTAGAAAAAAATCAGTAGAATTAATTACTTTTTCAAAACACTGTTCATTTAAACATATTAGTTTCAAGATTAGAGCCTTAATTTAAATGTTTACATTTACAAATGTAATTTCTTCTCCTAATGACTCTTATACAAAAGTAGTTTTTTCATATTAGTGCTTTTTTAGTAACCTTAAAATTTCCTTCTATTGAATTTAAATTTTCACAATATTTTCTCTTAAGCATATGTATGGATTTTTTATATTCATATGGGTGACAATGATGGGCCTAGAGGGGAAAAAACGATCTGTTGGGGTGTTACAGTCCAGTGTTAAAGTCCAGTGTTAAGAGTTGTAGCCTGCTGAGTCTGGTGGATACTAGATGTAATGCTAGAGGTACTGTGGAGGTGGTAGTGTATTATGGAGTAAAGCATTCAATGCCGAGTTATACTTGGAGGCCCCACAATGCTAGGCATATTTTCTACTACTTAAAACTTTTCCCTCATAATTCTTTTAAGTTAAATTTTAAGATCTCTTGTGGTGACTTTAAAAGAACTATCCGATGCCCATATGCAGTTGCCTTGTTCAGAAAAGGCCAGCTCCATAAACTCACTATTTTTTCAAAAGATTTAAACCAAGCTGTTAAAAATTATGAGTATGCTGGACATGCAGCAAAAATAGCAATCTCAGAGTAGAGGGCAGACCAAGCCATACATGCTGCATCCATCACCAAAATCATATTTTGCTGCTGGCCGTGCCTCAGCACAGTTCTAAGAGTCTCTTAGGCACACCAATTTTACCAAATTTCAGATATGCCAGTATTTTTATTTTATCTTTTTATTCTTTTTAAAAATAAATTTGTTCTTACTTATATAGAAACAAATATATTATGGTCAACTTGTCAACTATCTGATTGCTATTTTTTAAACAAAGTAAATAGAAAGAATAAATAAGTATCCTGAGAAAAGATATCTTATAAAGTATTATTTTGTTACTGGATACTTAAAATATTATTTATGAATATATTGAGCAAAGGAAGGATAGGTCATTAAGTTCTAACTCTCTAAATAAGATATTTATTTTCTATTTTTATTTGTTATTTTTACACACATGATTACATTAAAATTAGCTATAAATATTCTCAATAAGTAAGCAAGTGTTTAAAGTAATGGCAATAAATTTACTTAAAAATGATGTGGTATAAGAAAAAAAGGAACAAAAAGAAAAAGAAGAAATTATGTGGTAAAATTAAATGCTTTCACTACTAGCTATTTGAAACCATAAACTGTGCTAATTATCCCAACAATGGAATTTACTCTAACTTGAAACATCCTCATTTTAATAGCTAAAATTCATATGTAGCTAAATATGACTAATTTAGCTAAATAGTAAACAATTCAAAAACTAAAATCAAACTAATTTTGCCAGATCAAAATTGGCTATTCTTCTAAATTATAAAGCATATTTGAATCATTTTACTCTTCCTTTTCAAAAGTTGTTGTGTATATTTGGGGAAGGTCATATGAAATCTTTCACATAGATGTGAGAAATAATTATTGAGAGCAATACTCTCATTTTACACCCTCATCTAAAGGATCTATTTCCCTCACTTCTCACCTACCCCAAATTTGCCTTTGCATGGTTGTCTGAATATGACATTTTATTTCATTCTTCTTTGATTATTAAGCATGTTTTTCCCCTGCAATACTCCCTCAAATTTCACTCAAAATGCTAATGGACAATATTAGAAATAGGTGAGATGCCTGGAAAAAATTCAAAATCGAATACACTTCAAAATGAGTATATAAATTGTACTAATGAATTGACATGTTGTCAAATATTTATTATAAGAAAGTCATACACTGAATCTGTTTGGAAATCACAATTTTTACCAACCTAAACATTCAGAATATTATTACAGAAGAAAAAATAAATAGAGTAACTAAATTCTGTTACATCGATGCAGTTTTATGGGAAGATGGCCTATGGTCCACAGAACAGATCTATAGTTTTGTTCAATATATGGATTCAAAACATAACTACAACAATAAAGGTTTGCAGATTTACCCTTTCCTGTAAAACAAAGTCTGGATTTTTATGTTTATGACAAAACCAAGTGTGGTAATGTATTGTAGGCTATGTGGTTGGATTTTCTCTTATTTTTTTATAAAGCAAATGCTAAAGTTTTGATTGCTAAGGTATCCACACCAAGAGAAACCCATTTTAAAGAGGGCTGGCTCAATAAAATAATTTCTAAACCACATAATCAAGTCAGAATCAGGCTTCCTAGTTATAATAATCTCTTTTGTCCACAAATCTCTGTTGATTTACATTATGGTATATAGGACAGATTCTTCTTTATCTTTTTCTTTTACATTTGTATTTTTTCACAAGCTTTATATTTTCACTTTTATATTTTAAATACACCAATATAAATTTCTTGACTATTTATCCCCTTAAACCTCAACTATAAACAGCACTACAGGGTCACAGAGATATTACAAAAATTAATACCATGGTAAAGACTCATGCCTGACTGTGACTGACCATTTGATTTCAGTGTAGAGTATTCATAGTAATCCCTGAGAATTGTGGATGTGACTTAAAATCTAAAATAAAAAGAATATTTATTAATTAATTAATAAAAGTATTGTTTAAAATATGTAGTGTATTTTCTCTAAACAAAATTATTTTGATAAGATATAATTTTATAAATTATAAATTATTGGATTTGTCAATTAATTTTCCCTACTTTATTCTATGGTATATAGTTTAATTTAGAAAAATTTTTTTTTACATTTTGCATATTATATGTCAAAATCTATATATTACTGCTCCAAATAGAATGTTCACTAAATTTAAGTCAAGCAACTTTATATGAAAAAACAACCACCTGCTTTAATTATAACTCATAATATACACAGGTATCAATTCAGTAAACAACTGTAACTCTAGTTAATGCTTACTCACAAAAGACATCCATAAACCAACATTGCTCAAATAATCTACCTGTTCAATTCTGGGGAACTTATATTTCCAAGTTGGTGAGAAATGAAAAAGAGCTAAAATTTAATGAGAAAGAAGAATTAGAAGAAAAAATTAAATTATATAAATTCTTTTTCTTCTTGTGGTGATAGAATTTCACATTTTTTTGGGAAAAACTATATGAATTTGATATAGTATTAGATAGCTATTCTCATTTCTCCAATTTGAATAGTAAGAAAAGAAAATGTGGGTATTGGTACAATGATATATGTTAAATGAGCCAATGAAATGTTCATAAAATATTAGTGTGTACTATGTTAGACATATACTTTTTAAAAAATATCTAGTAAAGTAACAAAGTTGTCATGGTATAATATTTACGTGCTTATATGAAAATTAAATTTTGACCACTAATTATAGCACTAAAATATTGTTTAAATATCTCAAATGTAGCTTTATATTAGGAGTAGAAAATATGAGTTTTTGTTTAGTCGTGTACTATTGATAAGCTTCAGAATAATGTACAAGAAAATAAACTACACTAAAATAATAAAAATATGCTAAAATCACATACTTTAATGTTAAATTTAAATTAAAAATTTTACATTATAGACCTTATGTCTGGTTCACCTTTATGCACTTTTTGGAAAGAGAATGTATCAAATAATTCAATCTTTTAAAATCTTTGAAAAATGATGGAAGAAGGTACTTATAACAAGTTTCAATAGCATGATATTTTCTAGACTTACATTAGCAAGTTGGAGCATTATTAAGACAGATAAATATATATATACACATATGTATATACAGACACTATACATATATATATATATATTCCTACAAAATCTGTGATGGAGTGTGATGGATATGATTGAGATGTAGCAAAACCCTATTTTGTTAATATACCCTAAGATTTAGTTGTGATTATCTAAAGCTTCCAATCCCAAAATCTCAAGACTAATAAAGAGATCTGAAGAGCTTTTCTACAATGTCAAAGATGAGCTATGAATTATTTGAGATTCATGATTAGTTTCCATGACAGCCATCTCTAAAGACATCTAACCTACTAAAAGAATAAAAGTGGCAACATTCATATTACCAAACAGAAACAGCAATTAACGAATACTTATACTCCTTAAGATAGTACATAGAAATGGTGATCTTAAATTGATTGTCACTATTTTATAATTTAAATGGCAAGAATTTTTATTTCTTTCATGATGTAAATCACTATCAAACAAAATCATACGGTACTTCTGATATTCTTTATTAAATATGTACTAATTAATTAATCATTCCATAAATCAGAAATCCTAAAGAGTTAAAGTTATTTGCCAATGGGCTTTAGAATTTGTCATTCAATATTTAAATTGAAATGGAAGTTGTAGGGTTTGAAGCCAACTCTAGCACAGAATCTCAAGTAAGCTGAGAGACTGAGATGCCCTGGACACACCTGGATATGGTCAATCCAGGTTGCTGATGTCATTACTGTGAGTGCCTGAGCACTGTGGGCTTGAAACAAATCCATCACAGAATCCCCGAAGAAATCTGAAAGACTGAGGTACCCTGGAAATGCCAGAACAGGGTGAATCTATGTCGACACCATTACTGAGGATGCCTGAGCACTTTGGGTTTGAAACCAACACCTGAGTATGTTGGGGCCAGAGGAGCTTCGCTGCTGCTAGCGTCTCGGCTCTAGCAAATGAACTCCATCATAAAACTTAGAATAAAACTACACAGTAAGCATAACAATGAGAAAACAATATAAGCCCAAATCAGAAATATTAAATAAAGATGACAGCTCTGAAAATCCAAAAAATGCCAATCACCTAATTAACTTCTCATATAAGAAGCTTAGAGTAGAAATATGGAGGATTTTCATGGAACTCAAAGAAAGTATTGATTGAGCTGAACAGACCACAAAGATAGAAATCAGAAAACTTGGGGCCGGCGAGGTGGCGCAAGAGGTAAGGTATCTGCCTTGCAAGCGCTAGCCAAGTAACTGACCATGGTTAGATCTCCCTTCATACCTGAGGGTGTAGCCAAGAGTAACCCCTGAGCATCAAACGGGTGTGCCCCCCCCAAAAAAAAATCAGAAAACTCCAGACTAAAAGAACAGGATTAACAAACTGGGTATATAAAATAAAACCTCAATAGAAGCCTTTCCAACAGAGTAAGAAAAGTTGATAACCGAATCAGTGAGCTCAAAAATGAGATAAAGAATAACTTTATAGAGCAAAAAAGAGTGGAGAAAAATTTTAAAGCAAATTATCAGACAATATGAAAATACTCAAGGAATGTGAGCAGATGAAAGTTAAAGTCTTTCAGGGCCACCCCTGGTTAATCGGGCCCTGGGGAGGGGGGAGAAATTCCTCCCTAGGCATCCAAAAACTACAGAGGCTCGGCTGGGCTCAGAACACTCTGAATGCCAGGATTTCTGGGGTGTTTGACTGGTATGTTGGGGGCTCTGGGCAGGACAGCTAGCCATAGGCCCCCTGGGCTGACCACTTAGTCCAGGGGAACAAGATTCCTCGCACACCAGGCGGGTCTTCAGGGCCATGCCTGGTTAGTTGGACCCTGGGGGGAGGGGGTGAGAAATTCCTCCCTAGGCATCTAAAAACTACAGAACCGCGTGGAGGCTCAGGCCCCCGCGCGTACTTCATGTATTAAGAGTATTCCTTATTCTTATGTTATGTTTTTTGTATACAGAATGTTCGTTTTGTATTCTGCCCTTTCCCACACCCCTACAAAGCTCTTTTTTACTTCTTAACTCTCTAACCCCCTCTCAAACATCACTAACCTACATTACTCTTTTTAACTTCAGTAGTGTACAATCCTAATCACAGTCCAAAGCTGTGCATTGTGTGTGACAACCCCAAACTGTTTCAAGATACATAAAATGGACACGTATATCTTTAGAATATTTTGTGTTTTTTCTCTGACAGCTATAATTCTTACTAAATGTTGTCTTATACAGTGATGATTCTAACCACTTTTTATCTTCTCTTTTTGAGCTGTTTAACAAGGAATTTTGGTGGAAGAGTCCCCCAGTTTAATGCTTATGATTGAACCATGTCATGGCAATCATTGGAATTGTTCTTATGGCCCCCATATGCGCCAATAACACCACGTGGCATTGCTTCTTATTTGCATAGGCACATTAAAATGGGAAAATACTATACATACAAATAAGATCCTATCTAATAGAGATTGGAACACACAAATCTTGTAGTGCAGAGGGACCTTACACCCTGAACATTGACATAACGACCTGGCACAGACCTCAGAAGAAAGGGCATAATCCATTCTCCCCTGAACCAGGGAAGCCATCCACGAAACATCCAGGCTGGTCTATAACATCACCTGAAAGCAATCCTCTACCACAGAAGACCTACACTGCTCAGACTTCGACCTGCTCCAAAGAGACTTCCCTTAACTCTGAGAAGACTTAACAACAACAACGACTTGCTTACAGGACAGGGCTCCCTGCATTGCCCTTTGATTGTGAGGTGAAAGGAGAGGATGCTCCACATCCTGACTTCAATGTAAGATATGCAGATTCCAGGATCTTTAATACAGAAACATGATACCAACAACAGAGATTGTGTGAAAAATAAAAGTGTGTTGGCACTACAGACAATGTATTAGATTGGACAATCTAGCTTGCCTGGAGCCTAGAATTGGTCTTGTGCCAGGAAACTTCAGGGGTCTCTTTGTACTTAGGCCAAAGTTATTTCTTTCCATGTCCCTCATATTTTGGTGGGCCTATGCAAACAACAATTGCCACTCTAACACCATTTTTACTGTGCTCCTTTGACTCTAATCCTTAAAAAGAAACCACTTAAAATCTGAGGTTAACTTAAGCTAATATGCATGTATATGGAAATGTAAGAAAATACTATGCCTGTAATGTTTAAGAAGTTACATAAGTTTTATGGCTTTAGATTGCTTTGTGTGCTGTTAAGAAATATTATAATGTGTTACAATCTGGGGACTTGAGCGACAAAGTAATTGTACATGGATTCTGTCTTATTTATCTTAATGTTCTTTGGCTGAAATTTCAAAGTTAAGATATCAGCAAGGGGACTTCTGAGAATTATGTTATGGGTGATTGTCCTTCCACTGTAACTTTACCTTGTCCTCTTTCTTTGCATCCTTGTTCTCATAATTAAAAATAAAAATTAAAAAAAAAAGAAAATTAAAGTCTTTGATAAAATCAACATAAAGAACATAAGAATTATTGGAATCCCAGAAACCCAATAAGAAAATTCCCAGGAAGAATCAACAGTTAAGGACATCATTACTGAGAAATTCCCAGAGCTAAAGACAGTATGCCACAAAATCTTGCATGCCTGAAGAGTATCAGCTAAAAAAGATTCAAATAAAATCACCCCAGACACATCCTAGTCATGATGACAAATCCCACAGGTAGGGATAGAATGCTGAAAGCAGCATGATTCAAAAGGGAAATTACATTCAAAGGAGCATCCTTAAGATTTACAGCAGACTTGTCACAAGAAACCTTCAAGGCCAGAAGACAAAACTCAATGAAATGAATTCTTCACCAATATACTACAGCCAGTCAGGCTCAGTTTCAGGATGAAGGAAGTATACATGGCTTCATGGATAAACAACAGCTCAGAAACATGTTTGCTGCCTACAAGAAACACATCTAATTAATCAAAACAATTATAGACTCAAAGTGAAAGGCTGGAGGAAAATCATTCAAAGACAACCTTGAAATAAGCTGGAGTGGCCATATTAGTAAAAGTGAAACAAACTTTAAACTTAGAATAGTTATAAGGGATAATGATGGTCATTTTGTACTAATCAAAGGATATGTACAATAAGAAGAAATCACATACCTAAACATATATGCACCCAATGATGGACCTACAAAATATTTAATACAATTCTTGACAAACCTGAAAGATAATTTCAATACCAGTACAATAATAGTGGGAAATCTCAACACTGCCCTGACAGCTCTTGATAGATCAACAAGGTCGAAACCCAACAAAAATGTATTATCTCTGAAAAGATAAATGAAAGAAAGGGGACTAGCATGTATATAGAGGGCACTCTATCCTCAGAAAACTGTATACACATTCTTCTCCAATGCACATGGGTAATTTTCCAGGATAGACCACATGCTAGCCCATAAAACATACCTCCATAATGTCAAGAGAATAGAAATTGTATGAACTATCTTCACAGACCACAAGGCACTGAAATTAAATGAAAACTACAGAGAAGAACAGATAAAATTGAAGTTGTAAAACTATTTAAATAGAAATAAATAATTCTAGTAGCTACATCTACTTATCTTATTATATTTAATCAATCTTAGATCATATACTTAATAATATAGTGATATTAGTATAGATTTAAAAATACTTATAATTAATCATTGTTTGTAAAGGCACCATAATTTTGAAATGTACTGGGACAGAATGTAACTTAAACCTATTAATTTATAATGTAAAATTGATCAAATATATCACACTGAACTATTGTTATTATGTAATATAAGTTCAATCAAGAAGAATAATTTGAGACAAAACTACATATAATTATTAGGTGAAATTAAAAGTATAAAATAAAATATTTTATTTAACTAAGACATGTGGTCACGATCTAAAATAAGTGTTATACATTTGCAACCTTTTTCACATTTGTCACCCCCTCAAAAATAATACTACTATAATTAGGAGAAAAATATCTATTGATAATTATTCTAAAGAAAAACCCTGTCCAATTTTTTCAAAATAATCAAGATGATTAATAGGAGAACAGACTAAGGAAGTAATATGTTCAAAAGTTACCTAATAAGATATGACAAATAAACATTGTATACATGATAAAATCCTGGATCCGAACTAACTCACTGGCTAAGAAATAAGGAAAGCTGAATAATGCATTGATTTTAGTCAGTGTGTTATTACAAAAGTTACTCTTCTAATTGCAATAAAATATACTAATATAAAATGAATGGTACCAGGACCAAACAACTATTTGAACACTTAACGGAAATAAAAAATGATCAGACATAAACACCAAATACAAAGTTAACAACAGAATTGATACCTTATCTACAACTAGCTATACAAAGAGGAAAAGTTATACCAGCACTTCGGGGGGCAAAGAAGGGAGATAATGGACACATGATAGAAAAAAGGAGTGGAAGGTGGTGGGAATGGTCCTAATTCATTGACACTATATACCTTAAATATTACTGTGATAAATATTTTTATTCACGTAGGTCACAGTAAATTATTAAAAAATAATATACTAGTATACGGTGGTAATGACTGCATATTGGAAAGATATATTATATATAGAAAATGTATGTCTTTATATTTCTTCAAATATAAAACTATCATAAAATAAAACTTAATGGAAGCAAATGATCCCTGACACATTGTTTTCATTCTGTTGGCATGGATTTACAAAATATATTTTACAAATAACACATATTGTTACAAATAGCACTTAGTTATTTCTAGACATGATTCTTTGACTAGAAAGGCAATAGTCTTTCACAATTAAATTATTTTTATTTTTTTCTGTATTTTTTTCATGATGCTCAAAAGAATTGCTGTTGAAGCATAAATAATATCATACTATTTGAAATATCATATCCCTATTTGGAATATAAGGGAACATGCATAACATTTGACTACAGTGAAGTTTATTTGTACAGATATTAATGCATTCCTTAATGTGGTGTTTTTGACAAAATATAAAGTGTATGTGCATAGAAATATTTATATCCCTTCCTTACACCTATATTCATTGCAGCACTATTTACCATAGCAAGACTCTGGAAGCAACCAAGATGCCCTTCAACAGACGAATGGCTAAAGAAACTGTGGTACATATACACAATGGAATATTATGCAGCTGTCAGGAGAGATGAAGTCATGAAAGTTTCCTATACATGGATGTACAAGGAATCTATTATGCTGAGTGAAATAAGTCAGAGAGAGAGAGAGAGAGAGAGAGAGAGAGAGAGAAACGCAGAATGGTCTCACTCATCTATGGGTTTTAAGGAAAATGAAAGACATTCTTGCAATAATAATTTTCAAACACAAAAGAGAAAAGAGCTGGAAGTTCCAGCTCACCTCAGGAAGCTCACCACAAAGAGTGATGAGTTTAGTTAGAGAAATAACTACATTTTGAACTGTCCTAATAATGAGAATGTATGAGGGAAATGGAAAGCCTGTCAAGAGTACAGGCGGGGATCGGGTGGGGAGGAGGGAGACTTGGGACATTGGTGATGGGAACGTTGCACTGGTGATGGGTGGTGTTCTTTACATGACTGAAACCCAAACACAATCATGTATGTAATCAAGGTGTTTAAATAAAATATATAAAAAAAGAAAAGAAAAGGAAGAAGAAATAAAAAACAGTACAGCAACAAGAAAATTGGTGAAAATTATTGTATCTCACAATGAGGTCATTAAATCATTGTCAGAAGCCAAAAAAAATAAAGAAATATTTGTAATAGAGACTTTCTTTCTTTTTTTTTTTTTTTTTGGTTTTTGGGCCACACCCAGCGGTGCTCAGGGGTTACTCCTGGCTGTCTGCTCAGAAACAGCTCCTGGCAGGCACAGGGGACCATATGGGACACCAGAATTTGAACCAACCACCTTTGGTCCTGGATCGGCTGCTTGCAAGGCAAACTCCACTGTGCTATCTCTCTGGGCCCAATAGAAACTTTCTTAACAACTCACTGTGAGATGGTTTATAGTGACTCTAAGACACTTAGACAGTTAGGGTACAAAATTATAAGGATGATTAGTAGCATTGTAAATAAGTAAGACAATTTTGATCTAGCGTATTACGAAACAAATAGATAGTAGAAATGAAAGAAAAAAGGTTTAGAAAACATTTTTCAATATTCAGTAATTATTGACAAATGATTGATGGTTTAAAAAGTAAATAAAAAGACATAAAAATAAAATTATTTATTAATTGGGTATTGAAATGTTACTTAAAATATAATTTCATGTTCTTAATATTCTAAATTCAGAGATTGTTTAATGAGGTAAGTAATTCTTTTCATCTTGCCTCATATGAATGTGAAAATAATAAGAAATCTCTAAAGACATTTCGAGCCCTTCATAAGAGACGATAACTCTGTTAGAAATAGTATTCAGATGAGTGTGACTGCAGTTGTGAAATAGAAAAACCATTTATTCAGAAATGATATGAAAAAAATTATTTAGAGATTTACTTCTCTACTACCTGGTCAAGTTATATATATTTATTTTAAGGTCTCTAAATTATAAATGTACTTCAGAAAATAGCATATTTTGTTCTGCTTATCTTTTGTTGAAAATGTATGTATGGTCTTTCCTGAATACTTGAAGCTCTCCTCAGAGGCCTAGGGAGCGCACCCCCAGAAAAACTGCATAGTGAAGCTGCCCAGAGAGTGCATGAGTAAAGTCTGGCTGTGGGGTTCTCCAGGCAGAGAGCTGAGCTCTCTGGCCTGAGGAGGCTCCCTCCTGCTGTGCCTTTGATGACTCTGACGACTTCAAGGGAAATCTTTGTTGTGCCTATCAGTCTTTCCTGAATACTTGAAGCTCTCCTCAGAGGCCTAGGGAGCACACCCCCCAAAAAAAACTGTCACCTAGAGGCAGCAGAAGAGCCCTGCCGCTCTGCTTCGCTTCACAGCCACACACTCTAACCAATGAACCCCACCACAACACGCAGAAAAAATCACACTACAAGCATGACAATGGGGAAACCTCACAGGCAAACACCATGCACAGAGAATGAAGACAATAGCTCGGATCACCTAAAAAATTCCAACCATCTGATTACCACTCTGATAAAGAGTTTAGAATAGAAATATGGAAGATGTTTGTAGAACTCAAAGAAAGCATAGATTTATCTGAACAGAACACAAAAACAAAAATCAGAAAACCCAAACTGAAGTAACAGATCTGAAAAACATGATAGCTCAACTGAAAAACTCAGGGAATGGACTCTTCAGCAGGGTAACAGCAGTTGAGGACAGAATCGGTGTGCTGGAAGATGAGATACAGAAAAACAACACAGCAGAAGAAATTGGAAAAGAACCTTAAAACAAACGTTCAGGCAATGGAAAAAGTACTCAAGAAATGTGAACAGATGAAAATAGAAGTCTTTGATAAACTCAACAGAAACAACATAAGAGTCATCGGAGTACCAGAGGCTCAGTAGGAGATCTCCAGGAAGAACCAACAGTCAAAGACATCATCAAAGGGATACTCTCAGAGTTAAAGACTACATGCAATCAAATCCTGCATGCCCAAAGAATACCAGCTATAAGAGACTCAAAGAAAAACAACCCAAGACACATCCTCGTTACAATGAAAAATTCCTCAGATAGACATAGAATACTGAAAGCAGCAAGATCAAAAAGGGTAATTACATTCAAAGGAGCGTCCCTAAAACTTATAGTAGACATGTCACAAGAAACTTTCAAGGCCGGAAGACAGTGATGGGACACTGTAACAAGACTGAATGAAATGAATGCCTCACTGAGAATACTGCACCCAGCCTGACTTATGTTCAGGATTGAAGGAAGGATACATAGCTTCATGGGATAAACAACAGCTCAGAAACTTCACAGATGAAAAACCAGCCTTAAAGGAAAAACTGAAAGGTCTACTTTAAGACAAGAGAGACCAACAAACACAGCAAACTTATCTACAAAAATGACATTAACTCCTATGACAATCATCTTCCTCAATGTCAATGGACTAAATTCACCAATTAAAAGACACAGAGTGGCAAAACAGGTGAAAACGATTAATCCAACCTTCTGCTGCCTACAATAAACACTACTGAATAGTCAGAACAAACATAGACTCAAAATCAAAAGCTGAAGAAAAATCATCAAAGCAAACAACACCCTTAAAAAAGCTGGGGTGGCCATATTAATATCTGATGACACCAACTTTATACTCAGAAAAGTTGTAAGGGACAAAGATGTATACTATTAAGGGATATGTGCAACAGGAAGAAATCAGTCTTTTAAGCATATATGCACCCAATGAGAAACCAGCAAATTATCTAATACAATTACTGACAAATCTGAAAGAAGACATCAATAATAACAAAATAATTGTGGGAGACCTCAACATGGACCTGCCAACACTTGATAGGTCAACCAGACTGAAACCCAATAAAAACATACTAGCCCTGAAAAGAATAATGGAAGAAAGAGGACTAGTAGATATATAGAACACTGCATCCCCAAAAAGCCTGGATACACATTCTTCTCCATTGTACATGGGTCATTCTCCAGGATAGACGACATGCTGACCCATATAACATACTCCCATAAAATCAAGAGGAAAGAAATCATGCGGGCTACCTTTGCTGACCACAGGGCTCTGAAATTAGATGTGAATTACAAAGGTACACGTAAGAAAAACTTTAACAATTGGAAAGTAAACAGCTTGCAACTGAACAACCAGTGGGTCCGAGATGAAATCAAAGAGGAAATCAAAACTTTCCTGGAAACAACTGATAATGAAGACACAAACTGCCAGAATTTATGATACACAGCAAAAGCGGTCCTGAGAGGAAAATTTACAGCTTCACAAGCACACATCAGGAAGGAAGAAGGGGCATACCTGAATAACTTAATGACGCAGCTCATAGAATTGGAAAATGACCAACAAAAGGAACCAAAAATAGGGAGGCAGTAGGAAATAACAAAGCTGAAAGCAGAAATCAATGAAGTGGAAAACCAAAAACAATCTAAAAGATCAACGAAAGCAGAAGTTGGTTCTTTGAAAAAATAAACAAGATTGATAGACCATTGGCAAAATTCACAAAGAAAGAGAGAGAGAGAAACTTGATAACCCATATTAGAAATGAAAAAGGGAGATCACGACAGAAATTGCAGAGATCCAAAGGGTAATCAGACAACTTTGAGAAACTTTATGCTACTAAACATGAGAACCTAGAAGAAATGAAAAAATTCTTGGACACTTATAAACTTCCACAGTTAAATAAAGAGGATGTAGAATATCTAAACACCCCCATCACCATTGAGGAAATTGAAACTGTAATCAAATATCTGCCCCAAAAGAAAAGCCCAGGCCCAGATGGATTTCCTAATGAATTTTTTCATACCTTTCAAGAGGAGCTACTACCAATACTAGCCAGGCTCATACATGAAATTGAAAAAACGGGAACACTCCCAAATAGCTTTTATGAAGCCTACATCACCTTAATACCAAAACCAGACAGAGATGCTGCCAAAAAGGAAAATTACATCCCTGATAATTGCAGATGCAAAGATCTTCAACAAAATCATGGCAAATAGGATTCAATCCATTATCAAGAAGATCATACACTATGACCAAGTAGGTTTCATCCCAGGAATTCAAGGATGGTTTAACATCCATAAGTTTATTAACATCATACACAACATCAACAACAAGAAAAATAAAAATCACATGATCATATCAGTAGATGCAGAGAAAGCATTTGATAAGGTCCAACATCCATTCTTGATAAACACTCTCAGCAAGATGTGAATGAAAGGAACCTTTCTCAATCTAGTTAAAGCCATCTACCACAAGCCAATGGCAAATATTATTCTCAATGGAGAAACACTAAAAGCCTTCCCTCTAAATTCTGGTACAAGACAAGGCTGTCTGTTCTCACCATTCCTCTTCAACATAAATCTGGAAGTGCTTGCTATAGTGATTAGGCAAGAAAAAGATATCAAGGGAATCCAGATAGGAAAGGAGGAAGTCAAACTCTCACTGTTTGCAGTTGACATGATACTCTACTTAGAAAACCCTAAAGACTACCAAAAAGCTACTAGAAACAATAGACTCATAATAGCAAGGTGGCCGGCTACAAATTTAGCACACAGAAATCAATGGCCTTTTTATACACCAATAATGATAGGGAAGAGTTGGATATCAAGAAGGCAATCCCATTCATATTAGTGCCACACAAACTCAAATACCTTGGAGTAAACTTGACCAAAGATGTGAAGGACTTATACAAAGAAAACAATAAAGCCCTGCTCCAAGAAATAAGAGAGGACACGGAGAAATGGAAACACATACCCTGCTCATGGATTGGCAGGATTAACATCATTAAAATGGCAGTTCTTCTCAAATCATTATACAGATTTAATGTGATCCCTCTAAAGATACCCATGACATTCTTCAAAGAAGTGAATCAAGCACTTATAACGTTTATCTGGAACAATAAACACCCTCAAATAGCTAAAGCACTCCTAGGGAAAAGAAAAATGGGAGGCATTACTTTCCCAACTTTAAACTGTACTACAAAGCAATAGCTATCAAAACAGCATGGTATTGGAATAAAAACAGACCCTCAGATCAGTGGAATAGGCTTGAGTTCTCAGACAATGTTCCCCAGACATACAATAACCTACATTTTGACAAAGGAGCAAGAAATCCTAAGTGGAGCAGGGAAAACCTCTTCAACAAGTGGTGCTGGCAGAACTGGTTATCCACTTGTAAAAAAGCGAACATAGACCTCCAGTTAACATCATGTACGAAGGTAAAATCCAAATGGATTGAAGAACTTGATATCAGACCTGATATCATAAGGTACATAGAACAACACATAGGTAAAACACTTCATGACATTGAGACTAAAGTCATCTTCAAGAAGGAAACTGCACTCTCCAAACAAGTGGAAGCAGAGATCAACAGATGGGAATACATTAAGCTGAGAAGCTTCTGCACCTCAAAAGAAATAGTGCCCAGGATACAAGAGCCACCACCCTGTAGGAGAAACTATTCACCCAGTACCCATCAGATAAGAGGCTATTATCCAAAATATACAGGGCACTGACAGAACTTTACAGGAAAAAAAAATCTAATCTCATCAAAAAATGGGGAGAAGAAATGAACAGACACGTTGATAAAAAAAAAAAAGAAATACAAATGGCCAAAAGGCACATGAAAAAAATGCTCCTCATCACTAATCATCAGGGAGACGCAAATCAAAACAAAGATGAGATACCATCTCACAGCACAGAGATTGGTATACATCACAAAGAATGAGAACAATTAGTGCTGGCAGGTATGTGGGGAGAAAGAAACTCTTATCCACTGCTGGTGGGCATGCCATCTAGTCCAACCTCTATGGAAAACTATGTAAAGATTTCTTCAAAATCTGAAAATTGAGCTCCCATTCGACCCAGCTGTTCTACTTCTAGGGATATACCCTAAGAATACAAGAATACAACACAAAACCCCCTTCCTCACTCCTATATTTATTGCAGCACTATTCACAATAGCAAGGCTCTGGAAACAACCAAGATGCCCTTCAACAGACAAATGGCTAAAGAAAGAGTGGTATATATACACAATGTATATTATGCAGCCATCAGGAGAGATGAAGTAATAAAATTTTCCTATACATGGATATACATGGAGTCTATCATGCTGAGTGAAATAAGTCAGAGGGAGAGAGACAGACAAAGAATAGTCTCACTCTTCTATGGGTTTTAAGAATAATAAAAGTCATTTTTTGCAACAATCCTCAGAGACAATGAGAGGAGGGCTGGACCTTCCAGCTCTCTTCATGAAGTTCACCAGAAAGATTGGTGAGTGCAGTTATAGAAATAACTACACTGAGAACTTATATAATCATGTGAATGAATAAGGGAACTGGAAAGACTCTAGAGTACAGATGGGGGTGGGTGGGATGGAGGGAGATTTGTGACATTGGTGGTGAAAATGTTGCACTGGTGAAGGGGGTGTTCTTTACATGACTGAAACCTAATCACAATCATATTTATAATCAAGATGTTTAAATAAAGAATAATAAAAAAATTCTCTACATCTGTATTACCTATTTTTGATGCCTCAAACCATTCACCTTCTTACTACAGTTCAGATCTTATATTTCACAAAAAAATATATTTATAACTAGTCTTCCATAATCACAGATACTATCAACTTTTTTTCCTTCAAATTTCCTACAGACTATTTTGTTCTTCCCAGTAATTAATATATCCCACAGAAAATAGGGATACTTTGATCTTTCAAACAACTGCAGAGACAGATGGATCTTTATAATTATTAAATGCAACCAGTCAAGATACAATATCAAAGGGGAAAGATGAAGTAAATGAGAATAAGGCATAAACTAATTAAAGTTCAAGAAGTAGCATGTGTCTATATTCTTTTCTCTATTTCTCTGCAATAGTCTTAGTCAATATCTCTTGGTCATTTTTTTTTTGGTTACTGGGAAAAATTTTATATCATTGACCAGAGAGATAGTTCAGGGTTAAGATATTTGCTAAAGAGTGGTGAGTGCAGTTATAGAAATAACTACACTGAGAACTACCATAATCATGTGAATGAATGAGGGAACTGGAAAGCCTGTCTGGAGTACAGGTGGGTGTGGGGTGTGATAGAGGGAGATTTGGGACATTGTTGGTGGGAATGTTGCACTGGTGAAGGGGGTGTTCTTTACATGACTGAAACCTAATCACAATAATATATGTAATCAAGATGTTTAAATAAAGAAAAAAATAAGAATAGAGTAAAAAATAAAAGAAAAAAAGGGAAAAAGAAAGAATGAGACACAGGGTAAAGTGGTCTCGGTGAATTTTTGGAGAAATAAAGAACAGAACTAACTATCCAAGTTAAAGTCAACAACAATAGAACCAAGAGACCTAAACTTTAACAATCTAAATGTATATGGGCCTGTTATATTGGCAAGCCAGGGGGCAAAGCGTGGTGGTATAGGATACATTCTGGGATCAATAGTGGAGGAATGTTGACACTGGTGGTGGGAATGACCCTAATATATATAAAGTATATATAAAGTTCAACTATGAAGAAATTTGTAGATCACAATGGTTTCAATAAATACAATTTAAAAAACTTGAAAAAAAAAGATATTTGCTTTACAATCATCTGATCTTACTGGCAGCCCCAGCTTCATACATTGCCTCAAGGGTACTATTAGAAGTGAATACTGGACACAGACCTATTTGGCTTCATCCCTCAAGCCCCTGAAAAAAAATCTTGACTATGGCATTTATTCAGATGTCTTTTATTTTTTTCAGGGAGAGTGTTTCGTCACACGCAGTAGCACTCAGTAGTTATCCTTGGCACTGAACTCAAGGTATCATACATCGGATCCATCCAGTATCCATCTGGGTTGACCACCTGTAATGCAAACACCCTACCGCTGTGCTTTTGCTGTAGCTAATTCTGATGTCATATATATATATGTACATATATATATATATGTCATTTATACATATGTCATATATATGTCATTATACTATATACTCAGATTACCTGTAGAGTTCACTTGACTATTTACATTAATTTCTAGTCACACATATTGCTGATAAAATTTTAGTGAGATCCAACATATAAGGAATTTAGCATATGTATTTATTGATTTTTTTCTACTTTTCTTATTCTTCCATTTTGAAAACAATAAAATTTTATAACCTGTACTCTAATAATGGATATTAAAGTAAATTTTTGATATCCCACATGATTCTGACCTAAGATAATTTATAATCAGTTCTTAAAATTAGTTGAATTTTCAAGAATGACTTTTTATAGTCAGTTTTTGTCTATCATCTATTTATTTATCTATCATCTATCTATCATCTGTCTCTTCTGGCTATATTCAATATGCTTTAGGAACAAAATCAAGAATAAACTTTTCCAAAATCTATTTTTTAATCTCAAAAATATTATTTGCTGACTTTTGTTATCAGTGCTCTTCATTGATACAGTAAAATTATTATAAGTATTATACATGATAATAGCAATCAGACACAAATATGTATTGAGTCAATTATTTATAAATATATGATTATGTATCTCTAAGTATAGCCAGTTAACTTTGAGCAACAGAAACTAAAACTTTGACAATAAAGATGTTAATATTTACTTTCAAATAAAAGCAACTTTCTCGAACAGAAAACACCCCCATGGTATTAATGTAAATGTTGTCAATAACAACTAATTTATAAGTTTTACAATATGTGTTGTATTGTTCAACTTGTTAAATAATACAAAAGTTCTTTAAGTTTGTGAAATGTCAAATCTATGAAAATACATGTATGCAGAGATCTATATTGTTGCACATCTTACATGCATTTTCTGTATCTCTAACATTATTTTAAGTCATAGAACATTTTATAAAAATGCTTTATACATTATTTATGCTCAGTGCACTTTAAACAGAGATAAAATTTATTTCTTATATCCATAAAAAAGGGATAATCAACAACAAAATGCAAACAAGTAGGTAACTGTAAAATTGAATATAAGTGCGTTAACTAGTATAATTCAAATTTTAGCTGAACACTCTCAATTTAGCAAGGCATGAAATGTAGAACACACTAAATATCACGATTTTCTGAATCTAAAATATAATATTACAGGATATTTTAAGGAAGGGTATTTTAGTCCTAAATGCTTCAAAATGCAGAGCTAACTATATATTTTAGTTGCATAGAATTTTCTTTCTTGAAATGATACTTTTCTCTTGTAAGTACTATACTATAACTGTAATATATTACCACTGTATGAAAAAATTAACTCAGATTGATATGAAGCATAAATCTCTGGCAGGAGTTCAAAAAGTTTGCATAGATGCCAAAGGAACTGGAATTTGGATAGTACATTTTGGAGATCAGGTAGAATTAATTGCTTCAATTTATAAACAGTAATCACACACATATAATTGTTGTAACATAAAATGTATTTTTAAGTATTAAACCTTACACTATATCAAGTTAGAACATAACATGTGTTCGAAATATATTTTTTACAAACTATTATGAGTAATTATATCTTTTTATGTTGAATGTTAAAATTTTCATATTAAATTATAAAGAAAATATTTAATTAAAAGCTAGGCTTTTACTGGAGTGTGTGGAAAGGTAAAGGAACAATTTTAATATAAAACAGTGCTTATTATGGAAAATAAACTTTAAAATATTTTGGTAAAAAATATCAAAGTAAAAATTTAATTACTTTATAGAAGAGCTATTCTTTCTTTAAGAAGTATAATAACATTTTAAATTGAGCCAATTAGCTGAAAAATTGTGCTTGTTTATTTTGGGGAAAGACCTGGAAGTTTTTATAAGTTTTCTCTTTTGCATTTAGGGATCATTCCTGGTGGTTTGCAGGGAATTAAATCTGGGTACACTGCATGCAGCTCAATTTTCCTATCCACTGAACTATCTCTATGAAATCTTGTTTTTGTTGATAATGCTTAGTAGTATGAAGAAGGTTTATATATATATATATACACAAAAATATACATATATAAATTTGGGGGAAAATTTGAGGATATATTTTGTGATGGTAGGCTAGAATTTAATGTAGCTTTTGTTTCATTAATTTCTGATTTTTGTTTGTTATTATTTTTCTAAATACAGTGCTCAAATTATACAAATATATATAAAAGAGAAAATAGTTCTATTGCTTTTTGAATAAAATTGAAATGTTATAAATTATTCTCCATTGTATCTTTAACTTTTAAAACATTTAAAATTATTTCATGGGTTTTTATCTGGGTTTTATGGGTATCTAAAATCATCTATAAATATTTTGGCACCTAATTTCTAAAAATTCAGCTTATATAACATGAATGTCCTAATATCTTCATTTAAAATTTAATGACAGTATTACAGTATAAAAATTATGTATAATATAGCATACACATTGTAGGTTAAGTGATTAAATCTGTTGGAATTCTAATAGATTTCAGTGTTCTATTAATACCTTTTATGATGAACCTTCAATTATCTGACATTAAAAATAATATTTAAAGTGCTCAAAAGTTAACTTCATAAGAAATTAACTGTTTAGGTGTTAAGACAGCAAAACATAAAATCTATTAAAGGAAAACTAATAATTTTTCAATACCTTTTTAACATAATATTGAGACCGGTGAGTTTTTCTAGTATGTGACACCAAAGACAATGATACAAAAAGTAAAAATAATCAAATTGGAAATAAAATTAATTTTGTATAAAATATAGTCTAAAATCTTTCGCACTATAAAAGGAACTATCACTAATGTGACAAGAGATTCAATTGAACAAGAGAAATATTCTAACCAGTCATCTAACAAAAAGCAAAATTCTAGAAGAAAAAAAATCAATGCTTTCAGAACCTGAGAGAATAATTGAACTTTTGTTTTACAAAAGTGGACAGAAGGAAAAAATAATAGTTTGCTTTATTTTTCTCACTTATAAAAGTTTGTAAGCTATAGAAAAATGTCCATGAATTCAAAATAAATACTTCAGAAAGGAATTGCAGTTATCAGCATATTAGGATTCTTAATATTAGCTTAGCAATGATTTCTGTATAATCTTCTCTAAAATAAATAAGTAACACATAATAAAATAAATTTCTGACTCACTTAAAATGGGATAGCTTTTAATACTTCTCTTAAGTTTTCACAATTGTCTTGATTTAACAGAGTAAACAAGGTTTAAGTACAAACCTAAAGGACAGCTTAATCTTACAATCATTTTCCTTCATGCTGCAGGCTTCCATTTTAGCTTTATTCATTATAGCCCTAAAGCTTCTGCTTTCTAAATGTGTAGGTTAGAAAAAGTACCTTGGAGCTCACTTGCTCAAGATTAATAATATCACTCTGAGAAGATTAGAGTTATTACTCTTCCTGACCTGATCCAAATGGTACAAATGGGATATTAAGGATGATGTCTGTTTGGAGATCGAACAGAGTGATGAGGTACAGGGAAGATCTACCCTAAGGAATAAAGAAAGATAGACTGCCAGGGTTGTACAGATGATAAACCATTAGTTTCAGCTATTATCCAAAGAAAAGATTATGACTATAAATAAATTCATCTAGGCCTATAATACAATAGAAAGTGAGACAATTGCATGGACCTATTTGAAACAGCATAACTATTATTTTTAAAGCCTTGGGTAAGATCTTATTTAAGTAGTAAAATTGCAGATAATAGCCGATTTGGAAAAAAAATAATCTTTTTATTTTTCTGTGGGATTTAATTTTAAATCTTAGCAATGCAAATTTTTAAAACATTTTCCAAAATCATTTGTTCTTTCCCTAATTTTAGGCTACATAAAATTCTGAAGATAAAGATTAGGGTTATCAATTTTTCTACTGAAAATTCCTATGTTTCAGAGTCTCATATATATTACATCTAATAGGGCTTTTGCCTTAAATTCCAAGCAACCTACTTAAGTTAAATGCCCATATGGTCATGAGAGTCTCACTAGTAGTAATCACTAATAGAAGGGACAAATATATTTCTTGAGTATTGCCTGCTATGACCACGCTAAACAAAAAGAAATTACTTTGTTTACTCGAAGTATCTTTCAATAATATAAAAATCTATTGATCTTGAAGAATAAATATTGAAATTAAGGACACACACAAACACTTTTCTATAGTAACTTTACATATCATGTGTTTAATAAAAATGATATTGAATAAATATATATTCACTAATATGATGCCCATTTTCATATACATAATGTGAATTGATGCTTTGTTTTTTGGGTTTTTGGGTCACACCCGGTGGTGTTCAGGCATTGCTCCTGGCTCTATGTTCAGAAGTCGCTCCGGGAAGGATGTCATTAATGCATTTTATATTATAAGTATGCAGTTATTATTATATGTTCATATTAAGTAAACATATATATTATAGTAAATATAACATTATTTATGCTCATAGTAAAAAGCAGAAGAATGAGTGTTAGAGTAACAATTTTTCCCCTATTATTTTAACTTATATTAATTTTTTCTTTTTTGGTTTTTTTATTTTGGGTCCACACCCAGTGACTCTCAGGGGTTAATCCTGGCTATGCATTCAGAATCACTCCTGCTTGGGGCCGACCATATGGGACTCCAGGGTTCCAACTGAGGAGGTTCATCCTGGGTCAGCTGCTTGCAAGGCAAACACCCACTGCTGCTCTATGGCTCCAGGCTCTGCAAACTCTCTTTTAATAACATTTTATTTTGTTTTGATGCTTTGTTTTGGGAATGCATCCAGCATGAGTTACTCCTGGCTCTACACTCAGAGATTACTCCTGACAGGCTTGGAAGACTGTATGGAAACGGAGTTTTGCTCTGTGCTATGGTTCTAGTCCCACTTTTAAAACAACAGTTGCTTGAGAGAGAACAGAATGTAAAGTGATGCATTCATCACACTAGTGGTTCAGTTAGAACGAATCGAAATGTTCAGTACCTGAAAGTCCATATAGTTCCCTTAGCTCTTCCACATTAAACTGTGATGTTTGGTTGCATTTGGAGAAAGGCATCATTTTTGAGGATTTGAATTTAGTGGCTGATATATTCCAGACATATATTTCATCATTATTTTAATAGTTTCAAAACTATCTTTCTGGCTTTCTAAACTTTCTTATTTTTACATCATTCTTGTTTTCTTTATCACATTTTTAGTACAGCTTCTAGTGTGAATAAAATTTTTGCATGACAGACCCTAATATTTATTTATACAACAAAAATGTCATTGTTATATTCTTCAAATTTGATTTTACAATACAATTAATGGTACAAGACAAAGTTGGTTTGATCCTAGTCACCACAACACAAAATAAAATAAAAAGTCTTCTAACATATTCTAGGTCTTAAATACTATTTGATAAATTATTTGTTCATGTTCTCACAGCCCCACTATGTAATATAAATTCATTTCAATCTTTGGAAAATAGGAAAATCTGTGAAATTTGATATATAATTATCACAGATTTGCCAATAAAATTTAAGAATGATGATCATGAATTTGTAATTAAATATTAATGTTCCTAATATTGTAAATGTCAAAATTAATGGAAATAACTACACTAACAACTATCATGACAATGCAGTGAGAGAAATAGAATACCTGTCTCAAATACAGATGGGATGGAGGAGGATTGAATTGAGAGATATTGGTAGTGGGAAGGCTGCACTCTTGAAGGGGAGTGTTCTTTATTGTAACTCAAACCTAACTATAAACATGTTTTTAATAACAGTGCTAAAATAAAATACTATAAATACAAAAGATGCAGGATGGAAACCAAAGAGAGAGAGAGAGAGAAGAGAGAGAGAGAGAGAAGAGATGAGGAACACAGCCAACAATGCACAACATGCAACACACAGCACAGCCCTTACCCCAGAGAATGTGAGGTCCACAATGATAATGAAGTCAAAGTTGAGAATTTATAGGGTACCACAGTAGGACAAGTCAAAAGACTAACCTATTTGGGCTCATTCACAATTCGAGGCTTATGGAAGTTGTTGTCTTAAGTCTCTCCTAGGGTCATGCCAGCCCTATCTTGTGTGGCTGGCCTTGCTTAGCAGGTCAGCTCAAGCTGGGGTTCATTATTCTTAATTTCACTCATATATAGAGGAGCCAATATTAATAATTACCTCACTAGGGGCAGAAGAAATAGTATAGGGGTTTAGGTGATTGCCTTGCATGAGGCCATCTCTAGTTCCATCTGTACCACATATAGAGCCCTGAGTGTAACTGTCTCTGCTCCTGCCCTTTACTGGGAGAGAATTCCGGCCAGCAGCTTTCTCTCAACCGGGACAGAAGGCAGAAAGCAGCTACAAATAATTCGCGAGTGTTAAGCTCTTTTGTGAACACCTAAAAAATTAAGCTGCAGAAGTTAGTAGAACGCTCAAGGTGTGTTCCAGTCAAGAGGAGTTATTGAAGGGAGAAGCAGGGTTTTTATGCCCTGCTTCTGTGGGAGGAGTAGTAACATAGGATTGAAACACAAACCAATCAGATTTGTACAAGTACAACAATTTTAACCAATGGGAGCATAAACACATTTTGATGGCGGGAAGGATAAAGAGGAACCTGGCAGGATGGGGGGAGGGGAAGCAAATCCTTAAACAAATAGCTAATTGATATTTACGCAAATACAATTTTTGTTTAGCCTATTTACCATTTAAATCTTTCTTTTGTGCAAGCAATAAGGATCATAATTTAAACTTTACAAAAACCTATCTATAATTACGTGTTTGAGAGCAGTTACAAAAACAGGTTCCATGGAAATGTTAAGGAATCTGGTTAAGCCAGATTCTGTGTGCTGGGCTAAATTTATTTGCAGAGTTTTCAGTTGGCTCGGGGCTAAGCAAACTTTTATGGCTTGAATCAGGCGATGGAAAATTCATTCAGAGTTCCTTTGATATGTGGGATGCTCCGTCTCCCACACCTGAGTACTGCCAAGAGTGATCTCAGAGTACAGAAGTCCTAAGAACCACTAGGTATGACCAAACTTCCCAACCCCCACTGAAAAAATGTTGCCTTCCTCAATTGTTTGCTAGTCAGTCCACTGAATGCATGGATTAAAGTGGAACAAAAATGGGAAAAAAAAAACAATTAATGGTAATAGTTATAAAGAAGTGAACAATGAAGCAATCTCTATTTTTAGGTAAGTCAAATAACTAAATGATTCAAGTTTATAAAAATAAAAACACAAAAAGAAAAATGAAATTATTGAGGAAGCAAGAGTTACTGTTTTATCATTGACTTTGATATAGTAATGAACTTTAACAGAGTAATTTCTAACAAGTTTTTAAAAAAAGAAGAGTTAAGTAATAAATGGTTTGGAAAAGGAAAATTACACATCAACAACATGCTGAGAAGGTTGTTGAGTTCATATAAACACCAGCAGAGAGTGGTGAAAGCTGAAATAGATCAACGCTGGATACCATTTTGAAGATAGCAACTATTTTAGCGGTTAGCAAGAAGTAGATAGAGAACAATGCTGGGGTAGTCACTCTGAAATTGTGGTACTGATTCTTTAATTTTAGATAATTAAATTTATTTTTCAATGTTAGTACCTAATTATCATCCCTTGCAATATCCAGAAATTTTATAGCAGTATTTTTATTTCTCTTTTTACAGTGAATTAAGGAAAGAAAATAACTCAATGGGAAGAGGAATATGAATATTACTATCACTACTTAGTATCTGTTTAGTTATATCAATCAGCACTAAGCTTAATATTTTTATATTGTTCCTGATAAATATTTAAATATGTCCTTTCAGATGTTTCAGAGGACAGATGTGAAGTTTAGAGGTGTGTGTGTATGTGTGTGTGTTTAAACTACGCAAAGGACAGGGAGATGAATAAAAAAAATGAAGTATTTTCTCACACCACAGATATTACTATTCATCACAAGAATAAGAAACTTATTCAATTCACTGCTGGTGGAAATACCATCCTAGTCCAGCCTTCTGAGAACAATATGGATATTCCTCAAAAAAATAGAAATTGAGCTCCCATATGATACAAAAATAGCACTCCTATGGATATACCCCAGGAACACAAAAACACAATACAAAAATTCTCTGGATACCTATGTTCTTGCAGCTCTATTTACAATAGCTAGGATATAGAAACAACCCAGGTGTCTACAACAGATGAATTGCTAAACAAAATGTGTACACATATACACAATAGAATACTATGCAGCTGTTAGGAAAAATGAAATAATAAAATTTGCCTATACATGGATGCACATGGAAACTATTATGCTGAGTGAAATGAGCCAAAAGGAGATAGACATAGAATAGTCTCACTCATCTGTGAGATTAAAGAAAAATAAGAGAGAAGGCTAATCATATTTAGAGAAAATAGAGATGAAAGTCAGAAAGACCAATCCATGATGTGAAACTTACCACAAAGAGCACAGCTAGAGAAATTAACTACACTAACAACTACCATGACAATGATAGTGAAAGAGAATTGTAATGCATATCTCAAAAACTGCAGGGGGTTAGGGAGAAAATTGGGGACACCCAAGAGGTGGTGTAGATTTTATGACTGAAACTCAATTTTGAATGTGTTTATTATCATGGTGCTTAAGTAAACATATTATTTAAAAAAATAAAGCTATGCAAAGAAAAATCACTCTTCGAATAACATTTTAAGAATTTTTTTCTAGCCTCCATTTTTATAGATATCAAGAAAAGGCACATAATGTCAAGAGGTTATTTTAAACCAGTGTATGATTATTTATTTTATATTGTTAGTTTGTAAAATCAAAAATCATTGTTTTAGACATGGCATCAGATATAATTTCAGATCAATATTATAGATTTAGTTTTTCTCTATGTCTTCTCTTATCTTAATTGTGAAGAATAAAAATTTCAAATGTCTAATATGTCTACATCTTTTTGTTGACTTACCTTCATCTGGGATCCAACCAGGAATCTACCCAGGGTTGCCTCATTAAAGTAAAATATCTTATAGCATTGCTGAAGAAATCACAAAAGATTAAGGACTCTTGTATCAAAAATTTGAGTCAAAAGCCAATAAAAGAGTAAAGAATAATCTTAGTCCTCTGCTCACATGAGCAAATATTTAGAAGTGCTGAGGAATAAGTCATATTGTGTATGCATATCAATATTTATTATATATTACATCAAAACAAAATCTCTTTATAAATACACATCTATATAAAATATAATATACTTTATGTTCTCACAGTTGTAAGGATCATATTTAAATTAGATATTCTGATACTTCATGTACAAAAATACATAAAATAGAAAAGTACTATAGCAAATATTTTCTTATTGTTTTATATTGGTATATGACTGCTAACTTTTATATATTTATTTACTTTGGTTGGAGGAGAGTCTCTCAAGCATTGCTAAGAAGTTCAAGAGGCCCAAAGGTGATTCTTAAAAATTCTTCAACATAAGTTCCTGAGGATGTACTGCTGTCTAGTGCCTGCAGTGTTAAGGTTATTTGGGCCACCTGAAACATGCTCAGGGACCTCCAGAGATGTATCTTTTGAGGCATAGAAGACCATACGGTGCAGGGGATAAAGCAGGTCATTTACATGCTGAAATACACCATAACTTCTCAACACTCCCCCATCTCATAGAATATGTTTAACCTTCTTTATGCTGGACTTAAGTAGACACACACATACATTTGGTATTATTGATGGAAAACTGCAATTCATTATTTTTTCTCATTCACTTAACAGACATATAAAATATCAAAGGTGTAGTAGAAATAATAGTAAACTTGTAAAAATTGTTGCTAATAACTCAGACAGAAAAAATATGTATATAATTAAAAGTAAATTTATTACCATAGTAAGTTTTGAAAAGAACACAAATAAATAATAGCATATAATTAGAATATGTGCAGTGAAGAAGTTACAGTGATTATTACAATAAAAAGATGACAAAATTTTCAAAAGTAAAATGCAATTAAGTTAGGAAGAGAGGGGTAGAAGTATTTCAATATGGTGACTAGCTTATGAAAAACATGGGTTTTAAATGTGAGAAACTATATTAAAATGTTCAAAACAGTTATATGTGATTATGTACATGAAGAAAAATACTAGTCTAAAAATTACATGAGGCAATGATAAAATAATGGTAGCAAGATATGTTTTGGGTATCATGATATTTATTATTAAAATGTTAAGAACATTCACACTTTTGTCTTTTCAACCATTTTACTTTATTCTGTTTGGAAAATTATTTAATAGATATTAAATTGAGGATAGGGCAGTGAATTATTTGGTAGATTTAATTATTATTAGGTGTAAATACAAAATATAAAAAGTATATATGTTAGCCTACCTGCACTCTAACAAATTATCCTGCAAAGTCTCCTGAATATTGAATGACAGAACATGAGTCTTCCTGCATCCAAAAGACAAGTAGCAAAATGTAAAAGTTAGAGCAATACTTTATGCCAACTTCCCTAACACCAAGTCTGTTGGAGACAGTGTCCTGTCAGAGATCAATTTTTCTGTCTTCTGTCTTTATGCAGCTTTTTTCATCTAAAAGCTGCCTACGTGCAGTTTCTGCTGTGCGTCCTTGAGCTAACAGGAAAGGTATTTTGCAGCTGCAGGATATTCTCTTTGAAGCCCTGGAGAGAAAGTAAACACCCTGATACCATTCCCAGATTTAGGCTACTCCCTTTAACTTCATTCCGGAGTTAATGACTATGCAACAAAACTTGCCCCATCACAAACTGCTGATAGTTCTGGATAGTGAGCTGCAGACCCCACTTTAGGGTCATAGGGCAATCCCTTGAAAGCTGCTGACTTGGGAATGATTGTAAAATTGTCACTCCTTCTCCCTCCCCTCTGGAAGACGATTTACTGCCTTTGTCTCATGGCTTTCACGCCAAAATGTATGATTGACACCGTCTTTTTACCTGCCCATTTCTCCTCCTCTATATAAGAGATGCTGGACCCCAATAAAGATTGCCTTAGACCGGTTATATCACCTGAGGTCATTATTACTAACCTCTCTCAGATTTTTTACAGGTGTGGTTATTCTTCTGACCCAGCCAAATAAAGGTGCGGCCGTCCGAGAGCCTCCCAGCCGATTCCCGCTGGCCGGGCCCCCCCCCCCCCCCGGGAGGCTTACAGGACCCCGCACAAGTCCATATAGCAACATGAGAGCCAGGCATTATATTGCATGTGTGAGAGGTTGAACATAGAAAAGGTACTGAAAAAATAGGAAACTCCTTTTATATATAGCAGTCAGAACATGTACACATCCTCCTTCACAAAAAAATTACTTCATGAAAGACAAGCCTGAAATAATTACATTTATTAACATGGGATACAAAAAATGTTTCTAGAGAGGTCTTTATAACTCAAAATATTCAAGGGTATCTCTATCTTTAAGAAAATTATTTAAAAAAAATTCTAGCTTCTAGATTCTTTGCTATTCAGTCAATTTTTTGAGTAACCTGGACTAAAAAGGTTTTTTTTTTTAAAAAAACTTCCAGAATAGTGAATACTGAATACAAAAATTTCCACTTAAATTTGCAACAAAAATATTTTTTATTTAAGTGGAAACCAACTTAATAGTATCTTAAAATAGTATCTTAAAATAAAGTATATATCTAATAAATACTAACTGAGATACACACTAATTGTTTTTCTAAATGCCTAACAAAGGCCTTGAACACATGCTCAAATAATAGTTAAATGTCAGAATAGGGGCCGGAGCAATAGCTCAGTGGTAGGGCATTTGTCTTGCTCGTGGCTGACCCAGGAAGGATCTCAGTTCCATCTCCTGGCATCCCATTTGTCCCTTGAGCCAGGAGCGACTTCTGAGCACATAGCCAGTAGTAACCCCTGAGCGACACTGGGTGTGGCCCACAACAAACAAAACAATAAAAAATACAAATAAATGTCAGAATAAAAAGAAGCCTGTTCAATTATGAATTATCACATGAAGAACTATCTCAAAATCAAGTAACAGAAAAGCCTATATCTTTTATTGAAATATTCTCAATCAGAAATTCAAGAGGAGGGAGATGCAAATCAAAACAACTATGAGGTACCACCTCACTCTATAGAGATTGGCACACATCACAAAGAATGAGAACAAGCAGTGCTGGTGGGGATGTGGAGAGAAAGAAAATCTTATTCACTGATGGTGGGAATGCCGTCTAGTCCAAACTTTATGGAAAGTGATATGGAGATTCCTCAAAAACCTGGAAATTGAGCTCCCATACGATCCAGCTGTACCACTCCTAGGAATATACCCTAGGAACACAAAAATACAATACAAAAATCCCTTCCTCACACCTATATTCATTGCTGCGCTATTTACCATCGCTAGACTCTGGAAACAAACCAAGATGCCCTTTAATAAATGAATGGCTAAAGAAAGTGTGGTACATAAACACAATGGAATATTATGCAGCTGTCAGGAGAGATGAAGTCATGAGGGAGGACAACTTTGGTGATGGGAATTCCCCTGATTCAATGTTAATATGTACTGTGAAAGATATGTAATCCATTCGGTCAAAATAAAAATTATTATTAAGAATAAACAAAGAATCCCAAAGTCACTAATTCAAAGTTTAAGATTTGTTTAATACTATCAGTTTAAAAATTCCAAATCTGGGGCCAAATATATAGCATGGAGGTAAGGTGTTTGCCTTGCATAAAGAAGGATAGTGGTTCGAACCCCAGTATCCCATATGGTCTCCGAGCCTGCCAGGAGCGATTTCTGAGCATAGAGCCAGGAGTAACCCCTGGGATCTGCCGGGTGTGACCCAAAAATAAATAAATAAATAAACAAATAATAAAGTAAATAAATAAATAAAACTTCCAAATCTCTTCTAAATATTGTCAACTCCTCAAATTCATATCAAATTAAATTAGCCATCTAAGTCAATATTTCCTAAAGTAGGATTACACTTCCTTCTGGTTTATTAGGTTATGGGATGGGAGAGTAGTATCTTTAGATACTATTGCAAGTCACTTTCTCTATGTTGACTTAAAGAAAGCTAATGGGTGGTATAAGAAATGCTAAACAATTTTTTTTTCTGAAAGAGAGGTTAAGCAAAATATGTTTGGGAATCTCTGACCTCAGTATTTTAAATTTGATACATATGAGGCTCTCAATCTATTTTAATGATGCTGAAAAAAGTATACACACAAAAAATTCCCAGCATCAATAAAGAGACACGCATAATTATAGACACTCAAGTTCAAAAGAAGAAATGAGATGAAAAAGAATAATTAGTCCCAAACCATTTAAAATCTAGCCAGGAAAGCCTCTTTAAGTTTCTGTTCTGGGATCAGTATTCTAATTCTCATTCCAAATTCCTGCATATCAGATTTCAGTCTTCTGGACTTTTGATTTAATTCTCTGAGTCTATTATACAGTTCATCAAAGTTAGTACATATCACAGATTTGTCAGTAGATTATAGAAGATTCATAAGTATTAATTTATTTCATATTTTTTATAATTTTTATTTTATTATAAGTTTGAAGTTTATGCTAGTGTGAAATTCTCCTCCAAATTATTAACCTTGTATAACTTTAATTGGAGACACCTTATTAAAAAACAGCCTCTTCAAAGACTTTTTGAAATAGCACTTCTACTTATGAAATTTGCAAAGATGGCTAAGGAACACATTCTGTTAAATGCCAAGAGAGCCCCTGATTTGATTGAAGAATCTGAGTCATATTTTTAATATCTAGGAGAGGTATTTTGTGTGACTTAACTGCTCT
Organism: Suncus etruscus; assembly: GCF_024139225.1. Lineage (NCBI taxonomy): Eukaryota > Metazoa > Chordata > Mammalia > Eulipotyphla > Soricidae > Suncus > Suncus etruscus. The sequence goes on along the minus strand of NC_064850.1, from coordinate 158,008,631 downwards.
TATACATTGATCATCCTAGTGTGGTTAAAAAAAGAGTTAAAGAAAAAAAAACATTATACTGACACATCTTCAATTTTTTTTTCTATGTCTCTTTCAAGTACAATATCTCATTTTAAGTTCCTTTGAAAATTTGTCTAGGCAGAATTTTTCAAATACAAGATTTGGGCACATTTTGTTTAGTAGTAATTTTAGCATATCACTTCTTTTCCTATTTTAGAATCAGCTGTGTCTTCAACAATATGAACATTATTTTAGTTAAATATGTATAAGCATTCCTTACAATGCCTGTTTTTGATATAAATACAAACACAATTTGTAAACATTCTATAATGATACAAAAAATCTACTTTAAGTAGTATTTTTATAGTTTTATTAAGCTGTTACTAATGGTAAAATGGCAAACATAGCTCTTTTTTATTTCAAGTAATTTGGAATATTTTTTGTTTGTTTTTTTGTTTGGTTTTGGATCACACATGACAGTGTTCAATAGTTCCTTTTGGCTTACAAATAACACTTGGACTACTCAGAGAGTACAGGGTACAGGATACTGGAGCTCAAACCCAAGTGGGCCACATGCAAGGCAAATGTCCTATACACTGTGCTATCACTCTGGCCCTCGTTTTGGTATCTTATTATAACACTTATCAAAATTTGATCAGATTAATCACACTCCTTACTTTATAGCACTGCAATATGTCAGCAAATACCCAATAATTTTTTTTCAAAACACAGCTTATAAAATTGGGAAGTGATCAACAAAATGAACTGAAAAAGATAGAAGAAAATAATAAAAAAAATCTGAAAATCAATGAAAGCAAGAATTAATCATTTGAAAAAACTAAACAGACCAATATCACTGATGAACACAGATACAAAGAACCTCAAGAAAATCCTAGCAAATAGGATCCAATGTCTCATCTAGAAAGTCATACACCATGTCTAAGTAGGATTCATTCCAGACATGCAAGGATAGTTTAACATACTCAAGTCAATCAATGTAATACACCATAACAACAACAAAAAAATCATAATATATCAATAGATGCATAGAAATATTTGATAAGGTCCAACACTCATTAATGATAAAAAACTCTCAACAACATGGGAACAAAGAAATATTTATTAATTTCATCAAGACCATTTACCACAATCCAATGATCCAATGGCAAATATACTCAATGGAGAAAAACTGAAAGCCTTCCCTCTAATATTTGGCACAAGCAAGTGTGCCCCTTCTTACCACTGATATTCAACATAGTACTGGAATACTGGTCTAAGCAATTAGGCAAAGAAAAAATAGCAAGGGCATCCCGATGGGAAAGGAAGTACTTAAAATACTGTATTATACAGATACATATCTGTATATATGTGTCTTTATGGGACAAAATTGTATAAGCAGCATATATTCTATATATTATTATTGTATTAAGATATTACCTAATTTAGGAGATGGAGAGTTCAGTAACTTGGTTACTTGATTTGCATATTAGCAAAACCAATTTAATCCCTAGAACTGCTTATATTTTAGACACAGAATCAAAAATAACGTAGCAGATAAGGCCTTTTCCTTGCATGCTTCAAGACCTGGGTTGGTCCCCATTCACATATTATAGTTTCTGGCCCTTCCAGAAGTGATCCCTAAAAGCAGAGACAGGAGTAACCCCTGACCACTGCTGCATATGGGTTCAAAATCAAAAGCAAAGGCAAAATTAAACTAGTTATACTATTCAGTGGTTATTGGGGAAAATAAAGAAGAGAAAAAAATCTTAATTTTAAAGGAAAAAATGAACAGATTCTTAGCCTCTAACTTCTATCAAACAGAAACCCCTGTCAACATTGAGGCAATCATGCTGCATCTGCTAGTGACTGCTATAAAATATCAAAAAGATAAAATATTCTATTTAATGTAATGATGAAATAATGTTTTTTTCAAAATCTCAAGAAATAGCTTTTATAAGAGTTATTACTATAATTTATTAAGTATATGTGTTCTGAGTGCTAAATGCCCACTTGAGTGCTTTAGTACTTCATCTCAGTTAATGAGTGTTTAATGTTTCTAAGATTCAATTGTCCTTGTTATGAAACTGAGATAATGACAGTCTATTTTTCATGGAATCACCACGAATATCTATCGAGATACCTGATGAAAAATATTTAGTGTGTCACAGAAATTTCTGTAATTAAAAAATTTAATATCTTGATTGTTAATAATAATCTTATAAAATAAAATACCTTATAAAGTAAAATATCATTTGGAAATTCTTGATTTTTGAAGTTAATCAACAATTGTTGAAATTTTAGAATGTTTCTAACAATATAATGTCTTCATTCACATAAATGAGGAAAGAATTTTCAAGACTTATCTTAGCAATATTTAAAATTAAAATGCATGTATAGAAAGTTTTTATAGATCTTTTTTATCATACATTTACTATCAATAGCATTAAAATGACTTTCTTAGAGATTGATGATGTTATTTATACTTCATGATCAATTAAAGCCTAAGTATCGATTATGACTCACTCTTAGTGTTTTGCATTTCATTGGCTTATACAGGTACATAACACTTATCTATCATTATAATATTATAAGAAATAATTTCCATGCCCTGAAAGTCTGGTCTGCTATAGAGCCTTTTCCAGAATGTTTTAATTGATATCTGACTACATGTCATACTTTTAGATAATTTTATTTCACATAGTTATACATTTAATTTTTCTCCATGCATTTTCATGACTTGCTAACTTTGCTACTTATTTTGTTCTTTTTGTTTGTTCTTTGTTTTGGGACAACTAGATGGAGGGTTACTGTTGACTACTCAAGAATCACACCTGATGAGGGTGGACCTTGGGGGATAAGTAGTGCTGGGGAATAAACTCTTGTTTATTGGGTATTATACAAGTGGCCTATCTGCTATACTATTTCTCTGATCCCATCTTTTTTATTTTATTTTAGGAGGCCACATGAGGTGATGTTCAAGTTACTCTTGTTTCTGCACCTATATTTGGTGCTAAGGGAACCAATTGATATGTCAGCGATTGACTTTGGTTTGGATACAAGCAAGGCAAGTGCTCTACTGGCTACACTGTTCAGGACTCTCTAGGTTTCTTCGTGTTTATTTATTTTTTAGGAGGGGCACAGTCGACTGTGCTCAGGAGTAACCCCTGGTTCTGTGCTCAGAAATCACTCTTGGCAGGTTCGAGGGACCATACAGGGTACTGGGGATCCAACCAGGGTCCAATCTGGGTCTGCAGCTTGCTCAGGCCCCGAGACTGTACACTTTTAATTCTATCTCAAAGAAAATGTGTTTTTCTTTGTATTTGGCAGATTGAAATGCAGCTTTTTAATGGTGTTAAGACCCATGAAGCCATTGTTTTATAACTTTAGGCAAAGACAGAGCAAGGGGGTATACCACACAGTGATTCACTACATAGTAAAAAGTAAGTACTATGATTTCTGATTCTGTTTCCAATAGTGTATACTATATCAGGTTACAATCTGCTCAAAGTAGTAGTTCTCTGTATTTTTTTGGACTAGAGTGCAAAGGTTTACAAAACACCAGTCAGCATGTGTGGAACACCAAATGTTGTGCTTATTGTCTAGTATTATGTATTTTTCCCTTCTTACTGTACTTTATGATGAATTAGGACTATAGTCTGTTTTTGCTAACAGACATTTATTTATTTATTTGATTAGTTAATATAATTTATTTAAAACAAATATATGTAGCAGAGCATATTTATTCTTCATTGATATACAAATATTAATGGTATGAATAATTAATCAGGAGAAAAGCTTCAGATTTTAATGAAAATATATGAACTTAATTTTCTGTTTGCTTATTTCTGAGCCATGCCTAGTCTTGCTTGGAGTTTATTGTTGGTTCTCTTGGTGATCACTCCCTGAGAACATGGTGAGCATAATTTTTTTCTAATTAGTTTTCAATAATAATAGACAAATCAATTTTTTCTTTGAGTTTATTCTTATTTATTTGGAGAAATAGTAATTTTGGTATACATATTTTATAAACTGTAAACAGTAATATTTTACTCTATATTTAATTATAAACAAAATATTTTAGTGATTTATATATGTACATATTTTCTTGCTCAAAATCATTATGCTTTAAAAATGTTAAGTAGAAACAATTATAGATTTTATTTGTAAGTTTATAATTATGCAGTCTTAAATATTTTAGGTTTTTCATTCTCAACATTTAAAAGGAATTATTTTATACATTGTATCTATTTTTTCTCAATTTAGTTACTTTTTTACAAGATGTTTATTTATTAACTTTCTTATTTACAATATTTTAAATGTACTATTTATAAGTTGTGTAGAATAGTAGAATATTATTATTATTTTATTATTATTAATATTCTAGTAGAATACTAAAATAGTATATTCATTCTAGTTCTGAACTAATATGAATGAGTAGTATATTCATTCTATTTCTGTGTTTAAATCTAGTTAAAAAATTTCAAATAAACTAAGTGGTATATACAAGGTCACTCAGCTAATCTCACAAATTTGTCCATATTCACTGACTAAGAAAATGTATATTTCAGAAGATCATGGGTTCAGGTAATGAAACATATTTATAATATGCTGTCAAATATTTGATAGATTGAGTGTTTCCTAAAGACACTTTGATATTACTAATAACTTAAAATTCAAAACTTCTAGTGCCTCAAATTAAATATGACAACATATCCATTTGGGTTGCAAGGGGAAACCAAGTACCATTTTCTAATATTAAACACAAGAAATTGATTTGATCCTTTTTAGCTTTTATATCTTTTTAGTTTATGCTTAATATGCTTCCTTTAATGAATAGATACATAGAGAAAAAATTCTAAGATTGATCCCAGCACTTCATTTTGATTTTTCAAAAAAATATTGAGAGCTAACCATATATTTAATTTTTACCCTGTTAAAATTTACTCAAATTTAGTAATATTTCTATAAATTTAATGTGCCTAAATAAAGTACACATTTTCATCCTACTTTATAGCAGTTGCTATATTTAGAAACCTTATTTCTATGCTATTTATTGAATTCATTTTCTATGTTAAAATACTCTGTTTTATGGGATAAAGTCTCATTAAACTGCAGTATATCAAGAAATTTTACTACCTTAACTGCTTTCTTTCAGCCCAAATAAAAAGTCCTCATATAATCAGTACATTTAAACATTTTTGAGTTAAATTGCTGGCAGTTTAAATCATCTCATTTGAAGAGACTTGAACTTCTACCTAATATATATGTTGAATATAATATTTTATCATCAATTTTAACATTTCTGTAATTTTGAAAATATTTAGTAATCATACTTGAATATATTATTTTAAATGATACAAATAAGGTATTCCATGAATAGCGTTTTAAAATGTGTGATTATTTTCATATTTTATTCCATTATAAACAGTCATTAAATTTTTATTCTTTTTTAATCATCCATCTATTCACTCTTCAAACACAAGAATTTTAGTGCCTACTGCATGCCCTAATAAGCAGCACATACAAAGGTCATGTTAAAATTACACTTGCATTTTAAAGAAGTTGACATAATGAAAGGATGATATACAAAATAAAGAAGGAAACCACCTGTGATAGAAGTCGAATTGGTATGTCAGGGCTTGGTGTTTCTGAGGAAATATATGTCTTATAAATACTTAAAAGATATAACAATAACTCCATTATACTTGGTAATTCAGAAAGTCTATAGGATATTTTATCAAAGAATATGAGTATTATGGATTTTATTTTGTAAAAAAAATTCTATTTAGAAACTGCAGCTCAGAAAATTATTAGTTCTAAAATACATAAAAAGAGAAAATTCAGATTTTTTGTTAAATGTTGGTAATGGAGTAGTATTTCATTATTACTTCGCTTTTATACTGCTGATAAGGAGAAACAAAATAAAGTGATATAACATGTTTTATTATTTTTTCCTCATAGGATCTAGATTTTCTTTCTTATATTTCAGATATAAACTAATCTATGCTGGTACATAGAGTACTTGATTTTCAGAAAATATGATAGTGTTTATTGTTTCAAATGATAAAGAAAATAGGCATCATATTAAATATACATTTGGTAAAGCTTAAAACATTAGCTAAGCAGGGGATCTATGTGTCTCCTGGATCTCTGAGAGAATTAATATTTTTCTCGAACCCAAGATAGGTCATTCTCAGGCATGTGGCCACCACAGCAGGCAGCTGATTTCATGGTCACATAAACTCCCTTGAGAGCTCCTGACAGTGGGAAAGATAAATAGTAACATAGGAAAAAAGCAGTGACTTGAATCTACACAAGGAAACATGGTAAAACATTACCAAAAAACTCACTATGCCTGAAGATAGCAATCCTGTAGATCCACTCAATAGTAATTGCCTATATAACTTCCCTGAAATGGTGTTTAGAGTGGAAGTGTTTATGATGTTCTACTAATGCAAGGAAATAATTGAACAGATGTCCATAGAATACTGAAAGTAGCATGATCAAAAATAAAATTATACACAAATTATCATCATTAAGATTTAAAGTTATTTATCACAAGCAATCTTCCAAACTGAAGTCAGTGATAGAATATAGTGAAAAATATCTCATTAAGAATACTTGACTCTCATTCAGGTTTGAAGAAATAAAACATAGTTTTATGGATAAATAACAGCTCAGGAAATTCATAAACTCAAAACCACCTTTCAGAAATAAATTTAAGAGGCAACTTTTAAATAAGATGAACCCCACAAAAACACTGGAGTTGAATCATATGCCTGTATCAAAATATCTTAATAATCAGTGCAAACATAGACAAAGTCAAAGGCTGCAGAGCAAATGATTCAAGTAAAAAATGTTGGGGTGGTCATACTAATATCATACGACACAGACTTTAGGCTTAAAAGGTTATAAGAGATAGAGATAAGCATTTATTACTAATCAAGGGATGCATCCACCAAGAAGAAACCACATTATAACCAGATATGAACCCAATGTTGGGCCAGAAAATAATTAAAACAATTCCTGATAAATTTAAAGAAAGGCAGCAATAATAGCAACACAATAATAGTGGGAAACTTTAACATCAGTTTGTCACCCATAATAGGTCAACTAAGAAAACTAAATGGCTTTGAAAAGAAGAAGTAGAAGATAGTGGCTTAGTAGATGTATACAGAGCTCTTCATGTCTAGAAAACTGGGTGCATTTTTTTCTTCATTGCACATGTGAGATTCTCCAAAATAAAGCTCTCTGGGCCAAAAAACATAGTTCTATAATAAAGAGGATAGAAATCACTTCCACTAACTCTTGAAATAATAATATATTGAAAATGTAAGTGGATTATAAGCAAACATGGAAAAATAACTTTAAAACTTAGAAATTATACAACTCACTATTGAACAACCAGTGTGTCAGAGATTAAATCAAAAGATTCTTGTAAACAAATAAGAATGAAGACCCAAATTATAAAAATCAGTTGGATAAAGCAAAATTATTGCAAGTAACATTTATAGCTTTACAAACATTCATCAGAAATAAAGAAAATGTCTACAAAAGTAACTTAATAGCACAGCTTAAGAAATTAGAAAAAGAGTGACAAAATGAACCAAAAAATAAAAAGGCAGAAGGAAATAACAAAACTTAGATTAGAAATTAATGAACTGATACCACCCAAAATGTTCAAGAATTGTATCTTTAAAAAATAAACAAATTTGGGGCCAGAGAGATAGCATGGAGGTAAGACATTTGCCTTTCATGCAGGAGGTCATCTGTTTGAATCCTGGCATCCCATATGGTCCCCCGTGCCTGCCAGGAGCAATTTCTGAGCCTGGAGCCAGAATAACCCCTGAACACTGCCTGATGTGACCCAAAAACCACAAAAAATAATTAAAATAAACAAATTTGATAAAACATTAGCAAGATTCACATAGAAAGTAAGAGAGAGAAAAACTAAATAAGCAGATTAGAAATGAAAGTATTACATAAATTCAAAGGGTATTCTGAGATCACTATGATAATTTTTAAGAATAAAACAAGTGAACCTGAAATAAGTAGATAATTTTTGGACTCCTGCAACCTTCAAGTTTGAACCAAGATAATCTGGAGTAACTGAACAGACATAGTATTGAAAAAATTAAAAGGGTAATCAAAAGTTCCCCCAAAGCAAAAGCTCACATTCAGATAGATTAACTAAGGAACCTTTACAAATCTTATTTTAAAGAGGATTGGGGCTGGAGCAGTGGCACAAGCTGTATGGCATCAGCCTTGCATGCACTAACCTAGACGGACCACGGTTTGATCTCCCAGCATCCCATTTAATCCCCCAAGCCAGGAGCTATTTCTGAGCACATAGCCAGTAGTAACTCCTGAGCATCACTGGATGTGGCCCCTAACCAAAAACACAAACAAACAAAATAAAACCTTGAAAGAGGATATACTGTCAACCCTCTTTAAGATCTTCCAGGAAATTGAAGAAATAAAAACACTTCTGAATAGTTTCTATGAAGTCAACATCACCCTGATACCAAAGCAAACAGAAACCCCACAAAAAAAAAAAAAAAAAAAGAAAATCATAGGCCACATCCTTGATGAACACTGATGCAAAGATTCTCAACAAAATACTAACAAACAGAATCCAAAATTTATCAAGAAGCTAATGTATATGACCAAGTAGGATTAATTTCAGGAATGCTAGAGGTGGTTTAACAAATGAAAGTCAATTAATATAATATATTAATATAATACATTATAGAAGTAAAACAAAAATTAAAAACCTTATGATCATAGTAATAAATGTTGAAAAGCACTTGACAAAGTCCATTTTATGATCAAAACTCTCAGAAAGATGGGAACTGAAGGAACTTCTCTCCTTATTCTCAAAACCATTTATCCCAAGCTCTTTGCAAACATTATACCAAATGATAAAAAAAAAAAAAGAAAACTTTCCCCTAAGATCTGGCAGCTCTGATGACTAAAAAATCCCAACCACCTAGTCAGCCTCTCAGATAAAGAATTTAGTGAAGAAATATGGAGGATGTTCATAGAACTCAAAGAAAGCATAAATAGAGCTGAACAGACCACAAAATAGAAATCAGAAAACTCCAAACTGAAATAACATGACTGAAAACCTTGGTAGATGAAATGAAAACCTCAATGAAAAGCCTCTTCAACAAAGTAAAAGCAGCTGAGGACAGAATCCGTGAGCTAGAAGATGAGATGCAGAACAACTCCACACAAAAGAAGAGATTGGAAAAGAACCTTAAAGCAAGTGATCAGACAATGAAAAAAATACTCAAGGAGTGTGAACAGATGGAAATAAAAGTCAATAAATTCAACAAAAACATAAGAATCATTGGAGTCCCAGAGACCCAGGAAGAAAATTCCCAGGAAGAATCAGCAGTCAAGGACATCATTACAGAGAAATTCCCAGAGTTAAAGAGTACATGCAAACAAATGCTGCATGCCTGAAGACTACCAGATAAAAGAGACCTGAAGAAAAGCATCCCAATACACATCCTAGTCACAATGAAGAAACCCACAGATAGGGATAGAATACTGAAAGCAGCAGTATCAAAAATGGAAATTCAATTTAAAGGAGCATCCTTAAGATTTAAAGCAGACCTCTCACAAGAAACCCTGAAAGCCAGAAGGCAGTGACAGGATAATAAGGAAAATCAACAAAATGAATGCTTTGCCTAGAATGCTGCACACAGCAAGTCTCACTTTCAGATTTGAAGGAAGTATACATAGCTTCATGGATAAACAACAGCTCAGAAACTTCAGAGACTCAAATATAGACTTAAAAGAAAAACTGAAAGGTCTACTTTAATACAAGATAGATCAATAGACACACCAAAGTTCTGCATGAAGATGACACTAAATTTCATGAAAATTATTTCTCTCAATGTCAATGTACTAAATATATCTGTTAAGAGACACAGAGTGGCAAAAAGGATAAAAATTTTGAATCTAAAATTTTGCTGCTACAAGAATCACATCTGAATAGTCAAAACAAACATAGACTTAAAATCAAAGGCTGGAGGAAAATCATCCAGGCAAATCATTCACTTAAAAAAAGCTGGAGTAGATATATTTATATCAGATGACACAAACTTTAGACTAAGAGAAGTTATAAGGGACAAAAATGGACATTTCATACTAATCAAAGGGTATGTACAACAGGACAAAATCTCACTCCTAAATATATATACACCCAATGAGGGACCAGCAAAATATTTAATACAATTGTTGACAAATCTTAAAGAAGTTAACAATAGCAACACAATAATGGTCTGAGATCTCAACACTGTTCTATCACCCCTTGATAGGTCATCCCAGCTGAAACCCAACAATAATACAGTAGATTTGAAAAGAGATATGGAAGAAAATGGAATATTATATATAGGACATTCTCTAGGATAGACCACATGCTGGCACATAAAACATATCTCCAGATTAAGAAGACAGAAATTGTACAAACTACCTTGTCCAATCACAAGACACTGAAATTAAAATGAACTACAAAGGGATGCAGAAGAAAAACTTTAAAAAGAAATTAAACAGCTCACTATTGAAAAACCAGTGGTTCAGAGATGAAATCAAAGAGGAAATCAAAACATTCCTAGAAACAAATGACAAAAAAAGACTGTAGTATCAAATAATTACCAATGGGGCTGGATGGCAATGGATGGAGGCCTTTGTGCTTAGGCCCCAGCCACATGGCTTCATCCCCCATCCAGCCTGCGGGTCCCAGGCCTGGATGAAAAGCGAAAACAGACTCACAGGCAGGCCTCAGGAACCATCAGCTTTATTCATGCCCTATTCACCACATGTGTGTGGCCTATCTCATAACCTTTTAAGCACTAGTTATTCTTGGCCCTGCATCTAAACTCATTTCAGCCATCTTCCCTTTGGGCTCCATGCTGGTCCAAGACCAGAACACAGAAACCCAGAAGCCAGAGCGCCCAGCAGCGCAGAAAGGGCCCTGAATCCCCTCGGTTCAAGGCTTATCTAACTTTTCCAAGACCCCTCCCAGGAATGGGCTGGGTCTTGCAGGTAAGGTCACACCTAATATTCGGTTCCCAAGACCCCTCCCATAAATAGGTGGGTCTTAGGTATCTACACCCAAATCCAGGGTTTCAGCTAGGTACACCAACAAAAGACAATAATTATCATAATTTAAAGTACACAGCAGAAGCAGTACTAAGAGAAAAATTGATAGCTTTGCAAGGTCACATCGGGAAAGAAGAAGGGACCTATATAAAAAGCTTAATGATATAGCTTTTAAAATTAGAAAATGATCAACAAAGGAACAAAAAGTAGGTAGACAGAAGGAAATAACAAAGTTTAGAGCAGAAATCAATGAGCAAAAAAAAAAATCTAAAAGATCAATGAAAGCAAAAGATGGTACTTTGAAAAAATAAACAAGATTAATAAACCACTAGCAAAACTCACAAAAAATGGAGAGAAAAACTTAGTAAACCAGATTAGAAATGAGTAGGGGGATATTACTACAAGGGTAATCAGAGACAAATTTGAAGAACTCTATGGCATGAAACATGAGATTCTGGACAACATTCAAATCTGAACTGAGAAAAAGTGATATGCAAGGCACCCTTTGATTAGCAATTTTGCAATGATTGTACCACAGTGTTATAAAAGAGAGAGAGAGAGAAGCAAGTTGCCTTTCATAGATACAGGTGAGGGTAGTAGGGAAATGGGAGACACTGGTTATAGGAAGTGTGTACTGGTGTAGGATGGTGTACATTGTATGACTGAAATCCAACAATGAACAATTTTTTAACCACAGTGCTTAAATAAAGCTATAAAAATACAGAGAAGATCTTGTTAAAAATTTAGATATACGTACATCAGGAAGAAATCACACTTCTAAACATATAAGCTCTCAATGAGGGACCAGTGACTTATTAAAACATCTAATAAACTTTAAGAAATATGCTGATCGCTTCATAATACTAGTTGGATACTTCAAGAACGTTATGTTACTTCATAATAGAACAACCAGGCTAAAATTCAACAAGGCGGTAATGGCTTTGAAGGAAAAACTGATACTGAGGTCTTGTATATATGAGTGTGTGTTTGTGTGTATGCATATATAGGGCTATTTAACTCCAAAAGGTCAAATATCCATTCTTTCTCAATGCACAAGGACATTCTCCAAGATAGTCCACACACTGGGCTACAAAATATAGTGTCATAAAATCAAGGTGATAGAAATTGTATCAAATATCTTCTCAGACCACAATGCAATAGAAATAGAAACTAATTACAAAAAAAAAAGAGAAGACTAAACTTTACAACTGGAAATTAAACTGTTCACTAATGAACAATCAACAGTCAGCGAAGAAATCAAACATTACTTGAATCTAACAAGAATGGGGAAACAAACTATCAGAATTTTGGTACACAGCAAAGGAAGTATTAATAGGAAATTCTATAGCTTTGCAAAAATTCATCAGGAAGGAAGAAAGTGCCTACATAAATAACAGAATAGCTTAAGAAATTTGAAAATGACCAATAAAAATAGCTTTAAAGAACAGTAGGAACAAATCAATAAAATCAAAAACAGAAATTATGAACTGGAAATTTCATCCCACCCAAATTTAAAAGATAAAACTATGTGGCTAGTATTTTTAAAAAGTGTAAACAAGATAGATAAACTGGCCAATAGTATAAACCTGCATCAATTTGTGCAGTTACGGTAAAAGGGGAACTCCATGGTAATGATAGTTGGAAATAATCACTCTAAACAAGAACTGGGTGCTGAAATTAGGTAAAGTGGTATGCATAAAAGAAATAGAACTACAATGTTCCACTCATTCTAGGTGTTCCAATGAAATGTGGCATGGATCTCCAAATGAGCTGTATGCATAACTTTATGTGTAACTGCATCCTCTCTGAAAGTATGTTTTATTTTCGAAGTCTGTAAAAGTTATCCACTTCATGAAGCCTGCGACATTTCAGTGACTTCAAATCAAACTTTGTATTTCTTTCTCTTTGCCCCAAATTGGAAAACTATGTAATGATTGTAGCTCTCCAAGCATATAATTACATAGATTTTTTTTCACTTTGTTAACCTTTTTGATGCTATTTTGATTATTTGTCAAGACTTACAAGAACACAGTGAGTGTTGGAGTTTTCCCCTGCTTCCTGGCAGAGTTCATAGTATATATATATATTTTTAATTATTGTTAACTCTTTTAGTATAAAATTTTTTGTAAGCACAAGCATTGGTTACAAAAAGAAATGTTCAAAAATACATTTACATTATAGGTACAACCTAGGCATAACCACAGTTTTAGATTTATAGGAAGGTAAAAAGAAATATGAATATGTAGGATATTCGAATTGTACTATACTTAAACAATAAATCTTTGAACTTCACAGATGTTTTGATACTTTATCACAGACAGAAGTATAAAAATAAAGTGAGAAGCAAAATCTTATGGTGACATTCAAAAGGGGCATACATTAAAGGAGTACTTTTGAACTCGAGTAGAACTTCTGAAACCACAACAGTAGATTTTATTTAGCTAAAGTATCCAAAGAGTTCTCCTTACAATCTAATAATTTAGATACTAAGGTTAGAACACTGTAAATTAAAATATGTAGTATTGCCTACAAATGTATTTAACTAGTATAAAGTGAACATTATTATTTTTTTTTTTTTTTGGTTTTTGGTTTTTGGGCCACACCCTGTGACGCTCAGGGGTTACTCCTGGCTATGTGCTCAGAAGTTGCTCCTGGCTTCTTGGGGGACCATATGGGACGCCGGGGGATCGAACCGCGGTCCGTCCTAGGCTAGCGCAGGCATGGCAGGCACCTTACCTCCAGCGCCACCGCCCGGCCCCTAAAGTGAACATTATTAAAATAAATTCAAAGTTTTAACTTTGTAAAAAATAGCTAGACATGTTTTTACAAAAGTTCCCTCCTGTAGCCTTCAGTATTTCTCTGAAGGCTTTTGTTTTTATATTTTTCTGAAATTAAAACCCTATTAAGAGGCCATAGTAGTTGCAGAGTGGTAGGGTGTTTGCCTTGTATGCAGCTGGCCCAGGTCGGATGCAGGTTCCTTCCCTGGCATCCCATATGTCTCCAGAGCCAGAACCTATTTCTGAGTGCCAAGCCAGGAATAACCCCTGAGCCAGTGGTTCTGGCTTTCAAAACAAAAACAAGCAAAAATCTAAAAAAAAAAAAAAAAAAAAACCCAAAAAACTGTTAATACTATTTTCTAAAATCAGTATTACCTAGCCTCTTTCTCTTTCTAGCATTTTTCATTTTTATACTATTTTCCCACTGATAGCCATTTTTTTATTTTAATTTTTTTATTTAAACAATGTTGGTTACAAGGTTGTTCATAATACAGCTTTTTTCCCTTTATTTAATATAATTTTTATTTTGATCATAGTGGCTTTCATATTGTTGACAATAATATTTTAGGTACATATTTACATAAAATCAGGGGGGATTCCCATCATCAAATTGTCCTCCCTATACCTCCGTTTTTGTCCTACTTCCCATATCCTCTTCCCTCACCCCCAGGGTTGCTAGAATATGTGGTCCCATCTGTATCTAGCCTACTACTTAGTAGTCTTGCGCCTGTTTGGTCCTGGTGCCTCCCTTATTTCCCCCTCTAGCTGGGGGGCAGGACTAGCTAGTTCAAGTTACGTGGTTTTGTTTGAAGAAGAGAAAAGTAATAAACTGGGGTAGAAGTTTAATACGCCGAAAATAAGCGGAATTCTTCTAGAGGCTCTCATCATCCGTCTCGACGAAGGAAAAAAAGAAGTACAAAAAGAAGTGTCAAATATCCAGTGAGGACTCCAACAATAACGATAAGCACCACAAAAAAAAAAAAGAAAAAAAAAAAAAACCGCCACGGTCTTGATATAAAAAACATGGCATAGCACATTAAAAAGAACAGAAAGGAAGAGAAAAAATAAGTATAACTGGGGACAACAACTTCAATAATCACACCCAAACAGAGAAATTGACCAAAAATAGATAGGTAAATAAAAATAATAATAATAAATGAAGATAAAATAATATATAAAAATAAACAATGTTTTGTGCTTTTTGTTTTTGTTTTTTCCCTCCTGCCCTGGCACAGTAAATATTGGGGTCATTCGAAAAGGAATTCACTTGGCCTAAGAGATATGGGATTTCTCCATTCTTAGAGTATATTGTCATGGGATTAACTATAGACTCTGTTCAGGATCATTTACTCTCCTGGTGGTGCTTTTGTGGTGTTTGGAAGACTTCTGCTCTGTCCTGGGTGATACAATCAGGCCTCTGTGTCTAGAGATCTCAGTATCTGCACAGATCCAGGGGTGGGACTTATGATGAAGTCAGTCTTTGTGGTTCTAGAAGTTCTGTTCACTCAGTGTCATTTTAATCCATCTTCTTTGGTTGGTGATCTTGGTCTTTGCACTGAACCTAGGATGGCACCTAGGATAGCGTCTGTTTTTGTGCTTCCAGAAGCCCCATTCCGTTACAATGGTCTTTGCCAGACCTTTGGAGCTGGGAATCATGTTTATTGTGCAGGTCATAGTTCAAACCCTAGACTAGGGCTTTTTTGTTGGTCCCAGGCTGTATACAGTCTGGTCATGGTTCTAGCAGCCAGTAATCTGTAACTCGCTATCTTGGCTTTTGGACCTACCAAAGGGTGACAAGTCTTCTGATTTTGTCTTGTCGTTAGCTGGTAAGGTAGGATAACCTGTCCTTAGGTCAAGTTGTTCCCATTTTCCTCGTTGTCAGGGTATCATATTAGAGCTGGCACTTGTTGGTGACCCCGCAGTATTAAGGCTGTCCCAGGTGGGATTTGTTTCCTGCAGCAGCTGTGAAGAACTGTGCCATTTCTATGTCTGGGATCCAGGGTTCAAGGCTGGACGGATGGTATCTAATCATCTGAGGTCTAAGTTGATTCCACATGACATATTTTCCAGGTAGGAGATATCCCTGTATTGTAAACAACTATGAGTTCCTATCTCTAGTAGATAAGAGCTCTTTTTTATATGTAAGATTTCACCTTTTTTAGTGTGCCTTTGCAGGGGGAAATGGTGCTACATTATATTGTCAGTGCATTTGGGGATGGTCAAAGGGGAAAACAGAAACATGTTACATATCCAAAAAAGATATATAAAAAAAAGAAAAGAAAAAAGGAAAAAAGAAAAAAATCAGGAATAAAAATGTATGTGCTTACATATGTATATGTAGGACAGACTTTTTTTTTTTTAAATGAGTTAGCAAAGTATTTAAAGGACCAAAGTGATGCAAAAGACTACCTTACATTTCGGGAAAAGCAGGTAAAGAGGTGGTGTAATAAATGTCTTATGCTTATGTTGAAAGTACAGCTTTTCCCATTGTCTTTTGGGTTTTTCTTGTGGTGTGTGGGTTCCCAGGCGTCTTTCCATCACATCCCCTGACCTTCTTCAGATTGGCAAAAGATTTGCGGCAGGGAGGTCTTGGAAGAATTCTTGCATTGGGGATACTTTTGGACCTAAGTCCGGTTTCAAGTAACAGTCCACGTAAGGGGGATTTGGTAGGGAGGGCCGCGCAGCATGAGTCCGCAGGGGAGTTGGCTGCCTTTTCTTGCAGGAGACGAGGTGTGGGTTTAAATTGGTGTTTCTTCGCTTGGGTGCTGGGTACTGGTCTGTTGGGGTAGGAGGTCAACCTTGATGCCTAATAGATTAAGTCTCTTTTGAGCAGGTCAATGTCTGAGTAGTGGTAGGGTCTTCCGTGGTAGAGGATTGCTTCCAGGTGATGTTATAAACAAACCTGGATGTTTCATGGATGGCTTCCCTGGTTCAGGGGTGAATGGAAAATGCCCTTTCTTCTGAAGCCTGTGCCAGGTCATTATGTCAATGTTCAGGGTGTAAGGTCCCTTTGCACTACAAGATTTGTGTATTCCAATCTCTATTAGATAGGATCTTATTTGTATGTATAGTATTTTCTCATTTTAATGTGCCTATGCAAAAAAGGAGCAATGCCACGTGGCGTTATTGTTGCATATGGGGGACATAAGAACAAGTCCAATAATCCCCATGGCTTGGTTCAATCATAAGCATTAAACTGGGGGACTCTTTCACCAAAATTCCTTGTTGAACAGCTCATAAAGAGAAGATAAAAAGTGGTTAGAATCGTCACTGTATTAGAGAATATTTAGTAAGACTTATAGTTGTCAGGGAAAACCACAAAATATTCTAAAGACATATATGTCCATTTTATGTCTTTTGAAACAGTTCGGGGTTGTTACACATATTGCATGGCTTTGGTCTGTGATTAGGATTGTGCAATACTGAAGTTAAAAAGAGTAATGTGGGTTAATGATGTTTGAGGCGGGTGAGAGAGTTAAGGACTAAGTGAGCTTTGAGGGGGTGAGGGAAAGGGCAGAATACAAAATGGACATTCTGGATACGAAGAACATAACATTAAGATAAGGAATACTCTTAATACAAGCAGAGCACGTGGGGGCACCCTGCGCAGTTTTCCATATGCAGAGTGGTCAGAAATTGCCAGTGACAAACTTAGCGCAACTAAGCAAATCTCAGCACACCCCAAGTTAGGACCAACCATTTCTGGCCGCCTGGGCTGCCACCCCAGAAGGCCTGGAGGCCCGGGGCAGAAGAGGGGAAGGCTGAGAGCCTATCAAGGCTCCCAGCGCACCCAAGTTAGGGAGAAGGCCTTCCACATGTGGTCTCCCCTAACCCCATGCCAGCTAGAGCTAGCCTCCAGCTCAAGAGAGGATCGAGAGAGAGCCAGAAGCCAGGATCTGCCCGTCCTACACCCTGTGCCCTTCCCGCCCTAGAGCTGAGGGAAGGGCGGGGAAAGCTTGGGACCCCATACAGGAGGACCCCCCACTCACCCACCTTGTTTGGCCGCCTGGGCTGCCACCCCAGAAGGCCTGGAGGCCGGGGGCAGAAGAGGGGAAGGCTGAGAGCCCATCAAGGCTCCCAGAGCACCCAAGTTAGTGAGAAGGCCTTCCACATGGGGTCTCCCCCAACCCCATGCCGGCTAGAGCTAGCCTCCAGCTCAAGAGAGGATACAGAGAGTTATTTTATTTTTTAAGAAAATTTTTAAAGAAAATGAATCACACAGTTGACATAATTGGTCATAATACAGTTGTTTCAAGATAAAAAAACCAAAGTTATTATTAAAAATTAGAAAGAATAACTAAAAAAATGGAAGAGAAAGAAAATAAGAAAACATTCAGGAGTAAGTATATTTGTGAAAATTATTGTATCACCAATGAATTCATTAAAGCAATAGCAGAAGTTTTAATAAGCTATTCTTTTTTTTCTTTTTTTTTAAGGATAAGAGTTTAGGAAATACAGTAAAAAGGGTGTGAGAGTGGCAATTTTGGAGAGGCCCAGCAATATATGGAGGAAATAGAAAGAAATAGTTTTGGCCTAAATACAAGGAGACCTTACTCCTGAAGTATTCTGACATAAGTATTCTGGAGCCCAACTCTGGGCTCCAGGCATACTAGGTTGTCCTACCTCTTATCCAATAAATTTCTTATTGGATTTAGCTAATGCTTTAAAATTTAACAATTTTTTAAAACTTACATTTCATTATCTCAAATGTAATAGTTGATATTAAGGTAACATGAATGGCAATTCTATAATTTGTTTGTTTCAAACTATTTTGCTTTTTTCTTTTTGATGTCATATAGTTTTTTTTTCCTTTCTTTTCTAAATGTACCAAGAAAGAAATATCAAACTTTTGAAAGGGGTGGTGGTGGTGGCCCATACCCTGGAGTGCTAACATGGCTTTGTGCTCAGGGATTGTTACTTGTGATAAATCGAGGATCATATGTAGTAGCAAGCCATTCATGTGGAAGGCTAACTTGTGCTATTGCATCTGTCCCTGCTAAAGCTTTTCAAATGAATCTTTATTTGGTTAAATAGCAAAGTTGGTGGCCAAATGCTCATGATCAAATTATATTTACTTTTAGCAAACAACAATAAGTTAGAAAACTGAACTGCTCTGCTGCTCAACTAAAAAGTATGTAAAATATATGAGTTACCCTTCAGAAATAAAGGTAGACACACATACTTCTCTGATATATAAATTTAATTACATTCTTAAGATCATCAGTAAAAACATAATTAGATGTGAATTATCTATACTTTACAGTCTCTTGTATAATACTTTTATCCAATTTAATAAATAATCAGAGGAAACGTTCTAGCATCATAGTCAATGGGTTACTTATGATTGGATCCTTAGACTGTGATAAATTAGATTTAAGGTAAATGTATATATTTCAGATTTAATCAACATATATATTAGGTAGGGACCAGAGTAATAGTGCAGTGGATAGAGTGCTTGCAGCTGATCTGACATCCCATTTAGTACCCTAAACATGGCCATGCCAGGAGTAATTCCTGAGTTCTTAGTCAGGAGTAACCCTGAGCAATTCTGGATGTGACTCAAAAAGTATGAAAAATACTTATTAAAATAAAAAGACACAAATCATTCCATTTGAGGCTCTTGCACAAAGAGGAGGAACAATATAAATTAAGCTGTATTTGTATCTAATGCAGTTGCTAAATTATTCTGAACATCCAACACAGGGAACTCTGAGCTTTTTGAACAAATACTCTTTTCTTTTGTGTTATTGAGAACTGAGTGATATATTCAAGTGACAATTTAATCATTTTAGTATACAGAGCCTCACAAATCTTTGCTGTTTTTGAGCAACAAGTGAAGTATTACTAAGTCACTACTATAAAAAAAATAGCGTCAGACTGCTCTAATGTAGCTGTGCTAGATAAAAAATTGCTCAATTGGACAGATAAGGGGAGGAAATATAAATAATTCCTTATTAGAAATATTTGTGGGAAGAGAAAGATTTTTGGTGCATATAGAACTTAGTGAATATTGTGTGATATTCATGTTATATTACAAAATATTTATTAATGTAGAAAGTAACAGTGACACATATATTAAATAGATGGAAGATGATTGCTATGAATATATAATAAATTTTGGTTAGATAGTAGAACTCCTATGGATGTAGAATTGAATTCAACTCTCAGTCCTGACTTTTTCATATATTTATCTTAGGTTTGGTCATTTTCTATGAATCTTTTGACCATAAATTTTCAAGTAAGAATGTAATGCCTCTTGTGAAAATAAAATTTGAAAAAAAAAAAGTGGGGGGAACACCAAACCCTACCACTCCAGCACCCTTACTTTTTCTTGTTTTGTTTTGATTTGTTAGTTTTTGACTTTATTTTCTTTCTCTTTGTTCTTCCACTTTTCTCTTTCTTTTTCACACTTGTGGTTATTATTTAGAGATTTATTTTTATTTTTATTTGCCGGGTCCATTTTTTTCTTTTTTCTTCCATTTTTCTTTTTTTTTCTTTTCTCCTTTCTTTTTTTGGTAGTGGTCACCAAATTTTTTTCTCCCCTTTTTTAT
Source organism: Suncus etruscus (assembly GCF_024139225.1). Classification (NCBI taxonomy): domain Eukaryota; kingdom Metazoa; phylum Chordata; class Mammalia; order Eulipotyphla; family Soricidae; genus Suncus; species Suncus etruscus. Next base: position 157,988,191 of record NC_064850.1, on the reverse strand, counting down.
ATCCTTTTTATCTCAATGACGGTGGAATGGATGCTCAATCTACAACAAACTGTAAAGTGGAGACCAGTTCCACTGGCATACTGGGGGGTAGAGAAAGGAGATGTGGGATGCATGCTGGCAATAGGGGCGGAGGGAGAACAGCACTGGTGGTGAGAATGCCCCTCATTCATTGTCACTATGTACCATAAATGATGCATGAAAGATTTGTAATGCACTTTGGTCACAATAAAATTTTGAAAAGAGAGAGAAAAACAATGAATATAAAACATGAGTAAAATTTGAAGCTCAAAATGTGATATTTCTTAGGCATAGGATAAAAATTATTTATTGAATTTACTCACAAGATATTTATTTCTCATCATGATCAGAAATCTAAGATCTCAGTCCAGGTCTAGGTATTTATGGCAATATCATCACATTTATTCTTTAATGTAATATATTACTTTTTAGTAATTCACTTTAGATACTCTTGTCTAACTCTAGAATTTAGTAATAAGCAATTTCTGATTTTTTTTAGATTTTGTTATATCCTTTGGCAAATAGTTTATTTTGATGCCCAAACATCTTTCTAGAGTTAATCTTATACATGATTTTATTTACATATACAAATTAATATACTACAGGTGCTTTTAAGTATTCAAATACTTTTTTAACAATTTTGCTTGGTCATTTGTTTATAAAAGAACATGAAACTAATATATATATATCATATATATCTATATTTATAAACACACATTATTCAACATATACCTTCTGTTTGCTAAGATTATAACCAAAAGTGGCATTTTGTTTGTTTTAGATCTACACCCTTTTATTTATGTCTAGTGATGATGAAGGCCATTAAGGACAAGTATGTATATATATACATATATGACATGTCTATAATATACTTTCATAAAATATATGTAGTGTGAGACAATCATACTCTATTTTTTTCAAAAACATTTTTGTTTTTAACTTATCATGAAATTACAAAGTTATTTCTCTTCCCACCACCAGTATGCTTCCATGCCATTTTGCGTCTATCAACCAGTCTGTTTTTGAGAGGCATTATTTGAAATTTTTGCACTCTGCTTACATTTTTATTGGTGATAGGGTTTCATAAATAACACTTTACCACCTTTCTCTACTACCTCATGCTCCACATTGAATGCTTCCTTTCACGAAAATTCATTTTCTCTCTCTGTCTTATCCTACAGGTTCCATAAGTGGAATAGTTGTACAGAATATCAGTTCCAATGTACTTTGTTTTCATTGTCTTTGATTATTCATTATTTTTAAAGTATTATGCTTCTTTCTATTCCAGATATAAGGCATATGAAAGAAACCATCAGTTTTTCTCCCTCTGACTAATTTCATTCTAAATGATTCTCTCAGGTCCTCTGTGTGGCATCAAATTTTAAGACTTTATTCTTTATTATGATAAGTAAATAGTCCATCGTGTATATGTAGTGTAGTTACTTTATCCATTCTTCTATTCTTGGACATAACTGTTTCCAGAATTTGACTACTATGGATAGTGCTGAAAGATATTGGCATGAAATTTCCATTTTGATTTGAGGTCCATTAGGTTATATTACAAAATATACTGGGTTAAATGGAAGCACAATTTCTTTATTTTATTTATTTATTTATTTTTTTACTAATGTCTATATTGTTTTCTAGAAAGTTGGACCAGTTGGCATTCTCACCAGTAGTGTATGAGAGTATCTTTCTCTCCACATCCTTAGGGCCATTTGAATTTCTTATTAAAGTAATGATCAATATTTTCTATTTGGTTATTGGACACCCATCTACCTCCTTCCCTCACCCCCCACACATTTTTTTTTGAGAAGTCCCTCTCTGTTCTTTGCAATGTTTTTTGGGGTTGTTTTTTGTTGTTGTAACTGAAGTTAAAAGTGTTTTATATATCCTAGATATTATCTCTTGGTGAGAAAAATTCTGTGTGAATATTTTTCTCTTTCATTAGAATGTCACCGTTTTAATTATAATTTCTTATAGAGGACAGATATAGTTTATTTTTATGTAGCATTACTTGTTTATTTTATTTGCCAATGGAATGAAAATATTGAATGTGATAACTGGATTTCTTTGCATGATTTGTGTGTGTTTTGTGAATATGTGTATTAAGCATTAAAGTCTAATTTATTTTGAGTTAACTTCTGTGAATAGTATGAAGTAGTAGTCCTTTTGATTTTTATGAATAAGATTAACCAGTTTTCCTAATACCATTAGTTTAAGAGAATACTTTTTTTCTCCACTTTATATTCCCAGATCTTTTGCTGTATATCAACTGCTCATATATCTGGAGGATTATTTATTGGCTCTTAAATCTATTATTTTGATTTGGAAATTAGCAGTAAATACTGATTTTATTACAACAACTTTATAGTATAGTTCAAGCATATGCCTCCTTATGCTTTATTTTCTTTGTAGTTTCTTATATAATTTAGTGTTATTGGGTCTATATTCTTGAAAAATATCATTGGTATTTGATGAGCATATCTTTGTTTCTTTTGAGTGTTTTCTGTAGGAAAAAATTTTGTGGGGGTTTTGGGGCCATACCTGGCACCAATCAGTGGTTACTCCTGGCCTTCAGAAATTACTCCAGATAGTCTCTGGGGACCATATGGGACATTGGGGATCAAACCCAGGTAGATATGAGTAGGCTATCTGCAAGGCAAATGCTCTACCTACTCACTATGCCTTTGCTCTAGCTCCAATGTAGTATAATTTTAATAATTTTCTCAATTCTTATTCTTTTTTTTTTTTTTTTTAGTTTTTGGGTCACACCTGGCAGCACTCAGGGGTTACTCCTGGATCTACACTCAGAATCGCTCCTGGCATCTCGGGGGACCATATGAGATGCAGGGATTCAAACCACCGTCCTTCTGCATGCAAGGCAAACACCCTTCCTCCATGCTATCTCTCGGGCCCCTCTATTTCTTAAGCATGAGATATTTTTAAATTTTTCTAGTCTCATTTATTTATTCAAATAAATGTTTTTGGTTTTTAAGTAAATTAAATTATCTTTATTGCCATGTAGATTCCTAGATATTTTACTAATTTATATAGGATATTTAAAACCTTTTTTTTGCTTGTAAGCATATGAATATTTGGTATCTTCATAACTATCTTTTTTCTGCATAGGTAGTTGTTTCTAAACATATTAGGCAGAGTTTTTAAAATCATCTATACATATGATATCTTCTGCTAGGTTATGATAATTTAACTTATTGTTTTCCAGTTTGGATTTGTTTCATTACTTTCATTTGTTTGTTTTTGGGTCACACTTTGCAGCACTCAGGGGTTACTCCTGACTCTGTGCTCAGAAATCGCTCCTGGCAGGCATGGAGGACCTTATGGGATGCTGGTATTAGAACCACTGTTTGGCTGAGTGCAAGGCAAACACCTTACAGCTATGCTATCTTTCTGGCCCCTCATTAATTTTTCTTATCTAAATTTTTACAAGTAGAATTTTCAACATGTGTTAATAATTATGAGAGAAATAATTGAGTCAATCTACCTGGTTTACTGCAACCTATTTGTGCTCAAAATGATGAGATTCACCAGGGCCTCCGAAGGAGTACTCAGAACTACTCTGCTCTTAAAATTGACATTCCATTGTATTTTTTGAAGCTTCAATAATTATTTGCAGCAAAATATTAGATATATTGTTTGTAATTTTTCTTAAATATTGCTGCATATTTTTGCTTTATCTTATTTGATGGGATTTCTTTTTGGCACTGTTTACCATTTAAAATTTATTCTTTGACGTACTATTACTTTCTGTTATATAGTTTACCCATTTATCATTATAAATACACCTTTCTATACTACTATGTAAAATTATTTGTTTGACTCTGAATTGTAAAAGTATAATTTTCTTTGTATTTAAGTTGCTTGATCTTGTATCTATAAATTTTTATTAAAATTAAATTTATTTTCATTTCTTCAAAATTTCTTTAAAAATTTCTTTCCATAGTTATATGTATTTCACTAAGTATAAGAATATAATAATATTGTCTTACGATATATTTGTTAGTCAGAATGGTATCAAATACTTTTAATTTCTTCTTAATTTTTGCTTATGCTATAGTAATTCGGAGAACACACTTTATCCTTTAGTTATATTGTATAATTATATGCAAATTCAAGCACATTTCATTAACACATATTCTAAAATACTATTTATTTTTTTTGTTTAATCAGCTTTTTAATCAGTAAGTTGGGTCTTCATTCATTTACAATCTATTATACTTCTATAATCTAAATTTCTTTTCTCTTTCTATTTTAACATTTTCTAAAAAGATTTTTTACCTAATAATTTAAAGGGCAGCTATTATTATAATTTTTCAAAAAATTATAATTAAAACATATTAACTGGACACAATAAACTTCATCACTTTTAAAATCAATAAATAATTTGTAATAGTAAAAATCATTTTAACTAATTTTTGCAAAGCATTTATAATGCAAAGAGACATTTAAGCATTGAGAGAAGTAGAACAAAAGCACAGTGAATTTACAGCTCTAGCATTAGACAATGATAAAATATTAAATGGAGATTATGCAAAGCAACCAAGATTAATTGCTGCTAATTGATGAAAGTCACAAAACCAAGTGTTAGTTTCGTTTGTGATGCTAATGTCATTTACAAGGTTAATTACTGTGCCACCTCATACTCCCTAGTAGTTTTTCATATTGTGACAGAGAATGTGTGAACAGATGGGCCAAAATAACATCTGGCTTAGGTGAACAGTAAGAGTATAACTGGCATCCTTGAGTGATTTCCTTCAGTAGTACAATCTCAGAAATAGAAGATAATGAGAGACATGGATACCAAAAATAAACAACTTGATATATAATTATTACTTTACTGACCCTTACCAAATCCTAGATAGAATGTTATAATTAGCTACTACAGAGTTACAGCAATATTCTTATCAATGTTATATTTTATATTTTAAATATTTGTATCTTACATAGTCAATGAGTCTTTAACATATTACTTCTACATCATTGTTCTCACCCACCTTAGTGCATACAAAAAGAATAAAATAATCATTTTAACTATCAATTTATTTCTTTATACTCATAAAATTCTTAAAAAAAAAACTAGGGCCGCAACAATAGCATAGTAGTAGGTTGTTTGCATCCCATATGCTCCCCCAAGCCTGCCAGGATCGACTTCTGAGAGCAGAGCCAGTAGTAACCCTGAGCGCCACCAGGTGTGACCCCCAAAAACAAAACAAAAATTAGTTGATATTCATAGTATTCAAATTTTAAATGTTTTATATTCAAGTTAATAGCCAAACTTAAGAAATAATATGTTCTATCTTTAAAAATTAATAAGTAGTTGAACAAGAAAGTATATGCTACCAGAATAATTGACTTGAAAATTTTTAAGTTAGATTTTGAACAAAACTATGTCAGTAACAAGAAAAAATTAAAAATAATATTGACTATTAGTACTTTAAAGCTTTAACTTGTAAGTTTTATTTTTGCTGTCATAAATTTTTAAGAATGTTTTAAACAGTTCTTATGCATAATAGTGCAAATTAAATTATTTATGTATTATATTATAATATTATGATTTATATTAAGCATACTTTTATATTTTTAAATTAATATAAGCACCATGATTACAAACATGTTTTGTAGTTGAATTTTAGTTATAAAAAATAACACACACACCCTTCACCGATGCAGCATTCCTTGGAAATATCTAATATGCCATTTCTACTTTTTAACTTTCATGTAAACATAGTTGATGCAATTTGAGATGCAACAACACAATAAAATAATCCAAAAATGCAATCGTCAAAAATATAATTGTGATTAATTTTAAAATCTATATTAAATTAGTCTGTAGTTTATTCAATGTCATTTCTTGCCGAATATTTGACCTATGTTGTGTTCAGTACACCATGCACACACTACATACGAGACATTAGAGAGATTGCTCTAAGGTAAAACGTCTTGGCCTTAATTTTTCCCTGCAAACTAGGATAGACTTGATTAGTTCATGTAAGAAAGGAAAGCATTGAACATATTGCCCATGTCATTTATTATTATGACTGTTCACTGGAATTTACTGTTTACTTAGCATACTCTGTATGATTATGTTTTTCTAATTTATTCAGATATATTTCATAATGAATCCCATCACTCTGATGGAGCTAAAAAGTTGATTTTATGCTTAGAATTCATCTTTTTGTATATTTGAAGAAAAAATTGTGAAGAGAGGTAAATATTCAATGTATGTTTCCTCTTTTGGTCTTGTAAGTGCTTTTGCAGTCATGATCTTTTCTTTTCTAGCTTACCTATATATGTGACCTTCAGGGAAATTACTCCATTTGGATAATATTGGTAGAAGAAAAATTCAACTACCTATGATACAATAATATGGAATGTTTTCTAAATGCAATGAAATATTTTGCACCATAGAAATCTAATTTACTGAAAATTTACTTCCATATACATTAGAATATAGGCTATTCTAAATTATATTATAAAATATATTGCTCATACTATAATATTTACCCTTTTATCAATATACAAGCACTTTAATTTTTGTTTCTTGTCATATGGTAGCTTCATTAAGTTCTTTGCTCATTGAGATAGTGAAAAAATAAAATTTAGTATTAAATTTTGGCGATAATAGCCATTGCTATTCTTATCATGTGCATGATGTGGCATTCAAATGTGAGCTGTTAATATTACATGCTATCCAAAAGGATCTTTAAAATGTGATCTATTAATGGGTTTATGCCAGCATCTACACCATATAACATATGATTTTAATAGATTTGGCCTCAATGCAATATTACATGCATGTCCCCTTGGTACAAATCCAGTAACTAGACTGTTGCTGTACATTTTGGAGGAAATACTTTTTAAATGGTTTTATTTTATCCATGGTGAAACAAACCAGCAAAAATTACCTTTCCATCTGTCTCTCTTTCTCTCTCTACACACACACCACCACCACCACCACCACCATCACCATCACCATCACTCCAGGTTTCTTTCTGGAAGAGAGAGACAGGAAACCATCAGACTTTTGTTGTGGTGGTGGTTTTAAAATGTACTATGAATTGATTATTTATATTTTCAAGCATAGGCAATAACAGTAAGTGGCTATATACTATTTAGAAAAATAGAAACTATGTATAGAAAATAAGTTTTAAAATGTGTTATATAATGAAAATCATATGAATAATTCTCATATACTATTTCTATTCTTAGAAATCCATTAGAAATCCGCGCGTACTTCATGTACTACATGTATTCAGAATATTCCTTATTCTTATGTTATGTTTTCCGTATACAGAATGTTTATTTTGTATTCTCCCCTTTCCCACACCCCTACAAAGCTCTTTTTCACTCCTTAACTCTCTAACCCCCTCTCAAACATCACTAACCTAGTTTACTCTTTTTAACTTCAGTAGTGTACAATCCTAATCACAGTCCAAAGCTGTGCATTGTGTGTGACAACCCCAAACTGTTTCAAGATACATAAAATGGACACGTATTTCTTTAGAATATTTTGTGTTTTTTCTCTGACAGCTATAATTCTTACTAAATGTTGTCTTATACAGTGATGATTCTAACCACTTTTTATCTTCTCTTTTTGAGCTGTTTAACAAGGAATTTTGGTGGAAGAGTCCCCCAGTTTAATGCTTATGATTGAACCATGTCTTGAGAATCATTGTAATTGTTCTTATGGCCCCCATATGCGCCAATAACACCATGTGGCATTGCTTCTTATTTGCATAGGCACATTAAAATGGGAAAATAGTATAAATACAAATAAGATCCTATCTAATAGAGATTGGAACACACAAATCTTGTAGTGCAAAGGGACCTTACACCCTGAACATTGACATAACGACCTGGCACAGACCTCAGAAGAAAGGGCATATTCCATTCTCCCCTGAACCAGGAAAGCCATCCACGAAACATCCAGGCTGGTCTATAACATCACCTGGAAGCAATCCTCTACCACGGAAGATCTACACTGCTCAGACTTCGACCTGCTCAAAAGAGACTTCCCTTAACACTGAGAAGACTTAACAACAACAACGACCTGCTTACAGGACAGGGCTCCCTGCATTGCCCTTTGATTGTGAGGTGAAAGGAGAGGATGCTCCACATCCTGACTTCAATGTAAGATATGCAGATTCCAGGATCTTTAATACAGAAACATGATACCAACAACAGAGACTGTGTGAAAAATAAAAGTGTGTTGGCACTACAGACAATGTATTGGATTGGACGATCTAGCTTGCCTGGAGCCTAGACTTCGTCTTGTGCCAAGAAACTTCAGGGGTCTGGTCTCTTTGTATTTAGGCCAACGTTATTTCTTTCCATGTCCCTCATATTTTGGTGGGCCTATGCAAACAACAATTGCCACTCTAACACCATTTTTACTGTGCTCCTTTGACTCTAATCCTTAAAAAGAACTCACTTAAAATTGAGGTTAATTTAAGCTAATATGCATGTATATGGAAATGTAAGAAAGTACTATGCCTGTAATGTTTAAGGAGTTACGTAAGTTTTATGGCTTTAGATTGCCTTGTGTACTGTTAAGAAATATTATAATGAGTTACAATCTGGGGACTTGAGGAACAAAGTAATTGTACATGGATTCTGTCTTATTTATCTTAATGTTCTTTGGCTGAAATTTCAAAGTTAAAATATCAGCAAGGGGACTTCTGAGAATTATGTTATGGGTGATTGTCCTTCCACTGTAACTTTACCTTGTCCTCTTTCTTTGCACCCTTGTTCTCATAATTAGAAATAAAAAAAAAGAAAAAAAAAAGAAATCCATTTTATGATATCTCTTATGTTTATAATTAAACATTATATGATATATTAGTAGAGATGAAATAACTGATATCTTAACAGCAGTGACAGTATATTCATTGGTCTTTGAAATACTTGGGTTCTCATGCTAAAATAATTGTAATTATGATGGTCTTCAAGATTTGTGCACTGAAAATATGAGTAGGTAGAAGAGAATCGATAAAAAGGGTGGGAAATTAATTCATGCAAGAAAATTCACAATTTCTGAAACACATGAATTTCTTAATGGTTGTACTAAATATTTTTAAAAAATTTCCTAAACACATGTTGTCTATTTGACTATATATCATCTGTAATTCTTTTGGAGTAATGAGCCATAGTATTGATGAAAACTATTTACCAATTATCCTCAAAAATTATCAAATTTTTCAAATAAGAAAACAGTGCACTTAAAAATTTGCTCCATTTTCTAGAATGCTTATTAACATGATAATAGTATGTTAATGGTTTGGTTAATATTCAAGTCATTGTGACAGATATCACTGTACCTAAGCTTGAATATTCTAATGCTGAGTTCAATAGAAATTTTGCACCTTAAAATCGATTACTTGTAGTATGAAAGTATAAATAAAAAGTAGATTGAATGCATATATTCTCAACATTTCTATGAATGTTTAATGTTCAAAAATAATCAGAAGAAAAAAACATTGTCAGAATTAATATGTCTTTTGGACCTTGTATCTTGTTCTGTGCTTGTTGCACACGAATGGTTTCATGAATACTAACTAAACATTGTTGTTCATAAAGATAATTTAAAAAAGAAGCCTCAGCACTACTTTAAAGGGAGAAATATAATATACACTTGCCAGGTAGTTGTATTATTTTATGGTGATGGATGATGTACATCCATTATGTGTGATGGATGGTGTACATCCATCAATTGATATGATACTTAAATTCCTATATATCATTGATGTATAATATAAAACCATTGCATTGTTTAAGTGAGAAAGAGTAAGAGAGTGAGGCAAAGACAGTGGTAGCTTTTCTTGCTGTGACTGGTATGAATGCCAAATAAGTAATATTTACTTAATATATATTAACTTCTTAGTACTGTGTAGCATGTAAAGACTAAAAATAATAAGTAGAATATTGGGTATTAGATAACAGAACTAAAAATAGTCACTTAGTTCACATATATAAAATTTTAGGTATATAAATACCTACATATTCCATACATATGCATTTATATAAGCTAACCTCTACTTACTAGTATGCAGCTATTTTATAGACAGTATTACTTTCATATTCTGAATAATTTGTTTCATGTATTAACAAAATCCTCTATTAAATTGATCCTCCAGATGTTCCATTACAAATTCTCAAGGGTGTTTTAAAAAGCATCACTTGAGATCACTTGTATTTCAGTAAATTATGAGGTAATGTTCTGCGTTAAAAGGATAAACTTATCATAAAGAAGTTCCTAAAAATACTACTATAAAATTTATCTGCATGGTAGATGTTTCTTATATTTATCCAGCTTGTTTTATTTATAATTCCACTTTCTTCTGATATAGCTATGAAAATATAAGTTTTACTATACCTAAAAGGAAGAATAACATGTTACAAATATTTGATAACATATTTTTATATTTTCTATAAGCTATTCTGTCATATGAATAACAATTCTAAGTGATGTAATAAAGGTTAATTATATGCAGTAATAAAATACAATGGATAAACTATTTGTACTTTTTAGTATTTTGAAAGTTTTCTTTTTTCACAAAATGTATTTTTCATATACAATTTTATTTTTTTAAGAAAACTAAACAGTTATATAATTTAAAAAAGATTAAACCATATCAGTTTATTAAATTTATATTTATTAGGATTATTTAATCTTTATAAGTACTATACATTTACAAATGGAGGAAATAGTGAAATATAGAGATTATATATATTTATAAACTCATATATAAATCCAAATACAGAGCTAGTAAAGAATAGTATATTAGAAAAGAAACAGTGTATTAGGGGCCAGAGCAGTGGCACAAGGGGTAGGGCATTTGCCATGCAAGCACTAACCTAGGACAGACCGTGCTTTGATCCCCCAACCCCCCAGCATCCTATATGGTCCCCAAGCCAGAGGAAATTTCTGAGAGCATAGCCAGAAGTAGCCTGAGCATCACTGGGTGTGACCCCAAAGCAAAAAAAAAAAAAAAGAATAGTGTATTATTAATATTTGAACTGAACAAATAAAACATTAAATAAATCAAGTATTTTTACATTTCATATTCAATAGTATTCCTGACATTCATAGTTTAAAATAATGATATAAATATATATAGTATGTTTTACTTTTCTTACATTTGTAGACAATATATAATTTTAAAAGTCAAGTTTAGAAAGAACTCATCATATGGATAAATGTTTGATAATGATTTTAAGTTAAACATTTTTTAAACATATTCAGCATATAAATTTTTTTCATACTGTGATTTGTTTTGTTTTCTATACTTCTTTGTATTTGCAGAAAATTTTCATTTTAACATAATCCCATTTATTACTGCTTTTGTTAAGTTAGATATTGGTGACATAAAAATAAAATATAAAAGCATTTTTATTCCATTTTTATTCAATTTTTAATTCAAATTCAACTGATTATGCAAATTTCCAAAACTTCGTAAGATTATGATTTTTTTCCATGCTGACTGATATTGAATCTCTTGTAAAAACTAAGATTGCTACTTTTTTAGGTATTATATTCTGAGTTAAATTGTACATTCAAACATATTTTATAGGGGTCATAATAAAATATAATAACCATATGAATAAAAAACAAAAATAAATAGAATAAGTTTACCACTTAAAAATAAGCAAAGGCCCTAGGATAGGGGATTGACTCAAGTGTCAGATTAAATACTTAGTGTGTTCAAAGCAAGAATCTAGACTACCCACCCAGGATCGCTTGAAATCGCCCTGATTGCAACCTTACAGGACCTGAGCACTGAACAAAAATGGTAAACTGTCATTAAGCCCCAACCCAGGCTGATTTTCTTAGAAAGTGATCAAAGTCACACTCCCGACCTCCTACACTTTTCCTACCAGAGCAGAGTTTGGTCTTAGTTAAAAGGGTGGGTGTCATGTGACCTAAATGAACTTATTTTCAAAGAAGAAAGTGGGAAGTTTGCACTGGTGAAGGGGGGTGAGCTCTTTAATTACTGAAACCCAACTACAAACATCTTTGTAACCATGGTGCTTAAATAAAGATATTAATAAAAAATAAAATAAAAATAAAATAAACGCTGAGAAAAAGAAAAATATATAAATTCAAATGAGAAAGTTTATTATTTCTTAACATATCAATAAGGGGAACAAAACTCAAATTAACAATAAGCTATTTATTGTCTGATAATATCAGATTGTCAAATATTAAAAAAATGCAATAGGTAAAATGTATTGCTGAGAGAGTCTGCAATAGCACAGAGTACTGGGTGATTAGCGTGCATATGACTGATGCGGGTTTGACACTATTGGTTCCCCCAAACTCTGCCAGGAATGATCTCTGAGTGCAAAGCCAGTGGCAAGCACTAAGCATTGCCTGATGTCACTCAAAAAAAAAAAAAAAAAAAAACAAAAACGAAAAAAACCCAACAAAGTAGGCATGTTGTTAAAAATAAAATTAAGGAACCAGAGAGATAGTATTTGCATTGAATGAGGCTGACCTGAATGAAATTTCTGGCAGCCCATGTTGTCCCTAGAGCCTGCCAAGAATCATTTCTGAGCACAAATCCTCAAGTAACTCCTGAGTGCTGCTGGATGTGACCCCCTCGCAAAAGGGAAGAACAGAAGAAAAGAATAAAATTCAAATGTATTTTTAAATTCTTTGTGGTAATGTAAATTGGTATTTTTACTATGGAAAGGAGAGTCACTTCTCAAAAGATTTTTATTAGCATATACTTTAGCAATGCCATTTTCTTTTTTATTATATTATATTTTTCATTTTGGGGCCACACCCGGTGATGCTCAGGGTGTGAGCTATGAGCTCAGAATCTCTCCTGTATAGGGGAACCTTATGGGACACCAAGGATCAATCCCAGGTTTGTCCTGGGTCAGCCACAGCAAGGCAAATGCCTTAACACTGTGCTATTGCTCTGGCCACTGCCATTTTCTTTTAAACAGCGCAAATAATGAAATCTTGAATAAATATTTGAAGAATTTTTTAATATTCTGAACAATTTTGTAAAATTTTGATAAAAATCATTTTGAATTTTGAAATATATTTAAACAACCTAAGAATTAATCCTTATATGAGAGACTACAATTTGACATAAGTACTGGAATAGTTTATACATGCTTAATTATAACCCTGAGAAATAAAAAAGTAATACACATCAAAATATGAACATATTATCATAATATGAACATATTATGTGAACAAGGAAAATCATCACATTGTATAGCTTAACGTACAATGCTCTGCATGCTTTATTAAATGATATGTGACATTTCTTTTTTTAATATTTTTATTTAAACATCTTGATTACAAATATGATTGTGATTAGGATTCAGTCATGTAAAGAACACCCCCTTCACCAGTGCAACATTCCCAACACCAATGTCCCAAATCTCCCTCCATCCCACCCCACCCCCACCTGTACTCTAGACAGGCTTTCCAGTTCCCTCATTTATTCACATGGTTATGGTAGTTCTCAGTGTAGTTATTTCTATAACTGCACTCAGCACTCTTTGTGGTGAGGTTCACAAAGTGAGCTGAAAGTTCCAGCCCTCCTCTCATTGTCTCTGATTGTTGCAAAAATGACTTTTATTTTTCTTAAAACCCATAGATGAGTGAGACTAATCTTGGTTGTTTCCAGAGCCTGGCTATTGTGAATAGTGCTGCAATAAATAAAGGAGTGAGGAAGGGGTTTTTGTGTTGTATTCTTGTGTTCTTGGTGTATATTCCCAGGAGTAGAACAGCTGGTTCAAATGGTAGCTCAATTTCCAAATTTTGGAGGAATCTCCATATCACTTTCCATATTCCCACCAGCAGTGGATATGGGTTTCTTTCTCTCCACATCCTCGCCAGCACTGATTGTTCTCATTCTTTGTGATGTGTGCCAATCTCTGTGGTGTGAGATGGTATCTCATCATTGTTTTGATTTGCATCTCCCTGATGATAGTGAAGAGGAGCATTTTTTCATGTGCCTTTTGGCCATTTTCTATTTCTTTTTTATCAAAGTGTCTGTTCATTTCTTCTCCCCATTTTTTAATGGGATTAGATTTTTTTCTTGTAAAGTTCTGTCAGTGTCCTGTATCTTTTGGATATTAGCCCCTTATCTGATAGGTGTTGGGTGAATAGTTTCTCCAACATAGTGGGTGGCTCTTGTATCCTGGGAACTATTTCTTTTAAGGTGAAGAAGCTTCTCAGCTTAATGTATTCCCATCTGTTGATCTCTGCTTCCACTTGTTTGAAAAGTGCAGTTTCCTCCTTGAAGATGCCTTAAGTCTCGATGTCATGGAATGTTTTACCTTCGTGTTGTTCTATATACCTTATGGTATCAGGTCTGATATCAAGGTCTTTAATCCATTTGGATTTTACATTCATACATGATGTTAACTGGGGGTTTATGTTCGCTTTTTTGCAAGTGGCTAACCAGTTCTGCCAGCACCACTTGTTGAAGAGGTTTTCCCTGCTCCACTTAGGATTTTTTGCTTCTTTGTCAAAAATTAGGTGATTGTGGGCCCGAAAAGATAGCACAACCGCATTTGCCTTTCAAGCAGCTGTTCCAGGACCAAAGGTGGTTGGTTCAAATCCCAGTGTCCCATATGGTCCCTTGTGCCTGCCTGGAGATATTTCTGAGCAGACAGCCAGAAGTAACTCCTGAGCACTGCTAGGTGTAGCTCAAAAACAACAACAAAAAAAAAAATTAGGTGATTGTATATCTGGGGAACATTGTCTGAGAACTCAAGCCTATTCTACTGATCTGAGGTCCTGTCCTTATTCCAATACCATGCTGTTTTGATAACTATTTCTTTGTAGTACAGTTTAAAGTTGGGGATAGTAATTCCTCCCATTTTCTTTTTCCCTAGGAGTGTTTTAGCTATTCAAGGTTGTTTATTGTTCCAGATTAACTTCATAAGTGTTTGATCCACTTCTTTGAAGAATGTCATGAATATTTTTAGAGGGATCACATTAAATATGTATAATGCTTTGGGAGGTATTGCCATTTTAATAATGTTTATTCTGCCAATCTATGATCAGGGTATGTGTTTCTATTTCCGCGTGTCCTCTCTTATATCTTGGAGCAGGGCTTTATAGTTTTCTTTGTATAGGTCCTTCACATCTTTGGTCAGGTAGACTCCAAGGTATTAGAGTTAGTGTGGCAATATTATGAATGGGATTGCCTTCTTGACGTCCATCTCTTCCCTATCATTATTGGTGTATAAATAGGCCATTGATTTCTGTGTGTTAATTTTGTAGCCTGCCACCTTGCTACATGAGTCTATTGTTTCTAGAAGCTTTTTGGTAGAGTCTTTAGGGTTTTCTAAGTAGAGTATCATGTCATCTGCAAACAATGAGAGCTTGACTTCTTCTGTTCCTATCTGGATTCCCTTGATATCTTTTTCTTGCCTGGTCACTATAGCAAGCACTTCCAGTACTATGTTTAAGAGGAATGGTGTGAGTGGACAGCATTGTCTTGTACCAGAATTTAGAAAAAAGGCTTTTAGTTTTTCTCCATTGAGGATAATATTTGCCATTGGCTTGTGGTAGATGGCTTTAACTAGATTAAGAAAGGTTCCTTCCATTCCCATCCTGCTGAGAGTTTTTATCAAGAATGGGTGTTGGACCTTATTAAATGCTTTCTCTGCATCTATTAATATGATCGTGTGATTTTTATTTTTCTTGCTGTTGATTTTGTGTATGATATTGATAGATTTATGGATGTTAAACCATCCTTACATTCTTAGGATGACACCTACTTGGTCGTAATGTATGATCTTCTTGATGATGCATTGGATCCTATTTGCCAGGATTTTGTTGAAAATCTTAGCATCTGCATTCATCAGGGATATTGGTCTGTAATCTTCTTTGTTGGCAGCATCTCTGTCTGGTTTTGGTATCAAGGTGATGTTGGCTTCATTAAAGCTGTTTGGGAGTTTTCCCTTTTTTTTTTTTTTTTCAATTTTATGGAAGAGCCTGGCTAGGATTGGTAGTAGCTCCTCTTGAAAGGTTTGAAAGAATTCATTAGTCTATCCATCTGGGCTTGGGTTTTTCTTTTTGGGCAGATGGTTGATTACAGTTTCAATTTCCTCAATAGTGATGGGGGTGTCTGGATATGCTACATCTTCCTTACTTAACTGTGGAAGGTTTTAAGTCTCCAAGAATTTTTCCATTTCTTCTAGTTTCTCATGTTTAGTAGCATAAAGTTTCTCAAAGTAGTCTCTGATTACCCTTTGGATCTTTGCAATATCTGTCGTGATCTCCCCCTTTTCATTTCTAATACGGGTTATCAGGTTTCTCTCTCTTTCTTTTTGAGTTTTGCCAATGATCTATCAATCTTGCTTATTTTTTCAAAGAACCAACTTCTGTTTTTGTTGATCTTTCGTATTGTTTTTTGGTTTTCCACTTCATTGAGTTCTGCTTTCAGCTATGTTATTTCCTTCTGTCTCCCTAGTTTTGGTTTCTTTTGGTGGTCATTTTCTATTTTCCATATGTATATAAATAAAGGTATAGGAACAGAAAGCCACACAGTAGTACAATGGATATGATGTATTCCCTGCATTTTCAACACCTAGTACTGCATATGGTCCCCTAAACATTAACAAGAATGATAAGTGAACAAAAATCAAAGACTAAAAAAGACTAAACTGGAGCCGGAGTAGTGGTGCAAGCGGTAAGTTGTCTGCCTTACCTGCGCTAGCCTAGGACAGACTGCGGTTCTATTTCCTAGCGTCCCATATAGTCCCCCAAGGCAGGAATGATTTTTGAGCGCATAGCTAAGAGTAATGCCTGAGCATCACCAGGTGTGGCCCAAATAATTGTGATCATAAAAATTTAAGAACTAATTAGCATATGAGGAAGCATTACTAGTTGAAAACTTGTATTATCAGCTAAAATCCTTAAAATGCACAACATATCAAAAATACTGGTTTTGCAAAATGTTATTTTGCAAAATAATTTGAATATTTTGAATTGGCATTATTATCAAATTCAATGATCTCAAAACTATTATTTAAAGATTAATTTCAAACTGAAGTATTTATGAATTTATTTCTGAAATAAAATGAGTCCTTGGAACATAACTCTTCAGCAATTACAAAAACATGTATTGTACCAGTAATAATTCCTTAAAACACTTCTCTGTTTTATACAATTTTGCATCAACAAAGTGAACTAATGAGGACAGAATTATGTAATTTTAAAAATAAGTCTTTTCAAAATTTCTGCATATCAGTATCCTTTATCTCTGATTCATATAAATTATTGAACACATTCTAAAAGTTAGTTCAAAACTTTAATATATATATGTATATATATACATCCATAAAATTTTTTGTTGTTGTTCCTGCTGAAGTTATTACTTATTTATTCTTTTTATAAAAATGTAAGTTCTTTCTGTTTTATAACTTTAGAAAAATCAATTTGCTTACCCACATTTCTTTATTTTTGTTGCTTTGTCTGTTTTGTTTTGTTTATTTTTAATTATGCGAACAATGATGCAAAGAGGACAAGGTAAAGTTACAGTGGAAGGACAATCAACCATAAAAAGAGTTCTCAGAAGAAATTCCCTTGATGACGCCTAAATATTGAACTTATAGTCAAAGAACATTAAAAAAATAAGGCAGGACCCATGTACAATTACTTTGTCCACAAGTCCCCAGATTGTAGTACATTATAAAATTTCTTAGCAGTACACAAAGCAATCTCAAACCATGAAATTTATGTGACTCCTTAAACATTGAAGGCATAGTATTTTTTTATATTTTCATGCACATGCATATTAGTTTAATTTAACATCAAACTTTTAAGAAGTTTTTCTTTTTAAGGGTTAGAGTCAAAGGAGCACAGTAAAAACGGTGTTAGGTGTTAGAGTGACAAATATTGTTTGCATAGGCCCACCAAAATATGGGGGACATGGAAAAAAAACCTTGATCTAAATACAAGGAGACCCTACCCCTGAATTTTCCTCGCATAAGACCAACTCTAGGCTCCAGGAAAACTAGTTTGTTCAATCCAAATCATTGTGTGTAGTGCCAATACAGTTTTATTTTTCACGCAGTCTCTATTGTTGGCATCAGGTTTCTGTATTAAAGATCCTGGAATCTGCACATCCTACATTGAAGTCAGGCTGGTATGGAGTATCCTCTATTTTCACCTCACAATTAAGGGGCAATACAGAAAGCCCTGTCCAGTAAGCAGGTCATTGTTATTGTTAAGTCTTCTCAGTGTTAAGGGAAGTCTCTTTTGAGTAGGTCGATGTCAGAACAGTGGTAGGGTCTTCCCTGGTAGAGTATTGCCTCCAGGTGATGTTATAGACAACCTTGGATGTTTTGTAGATGTCTTCCCTAGATCAGGGATGAATGGAGAATGCCCATTCTTCTGAGGCCTGTGCCAGGTCATTATGTTAATGTTCAGGGTGAAAGGTCCCATTGCACTACAAGATTTGTGTGTTCCCATCTCTATTAGATAAGAACTTATTGTATGTATAGTATTTTTCTGTTTTAATGTGCCTATGCAAACAAGAAATAAAGCCACGTGGCGTTATTGGAGTATATGGGGAAGTAAGAACACATCCAACAATGCCCATGATTTGGTTCAAACATAAACATTAAACTGACCCTTTCACCAAATTCCCTATTGAACAGTTCACAAAGAGAAGAAAAGATAAAAAGGGGGGGGTATCGTGAGTGTATAAGAAAATATTCAGCAAGAATTATAGCCGTCAAAGAAACACACATAAAATGTTGAAAAGACATACGTTCTCCATTTTATGCCTTTTGGAATAGTTGGGGGGTGTTAACTCCAGGGCACCACTTTGGTCTGTGACTTAGGACTCCTAAGTACTTAAGTTAAAAAGGGTAAATGACGAGTAATGATGATAGGGGGTGAGAGAGTTAAAGAGAAAAACAATCTTTTGTAGGGTGTGTGAAAGGGCAGAGTACAAAGTGGACATTCTGCATACACAAAAACTTAATTCAATGATAGTGAGTACTATTAATGTATGCAGGGGCATAGCCCCCACATGGTTTTGAAAATGTAAACTGGTAAGAGATTACCAGTGACTGCTTTAGTGCAACCCACAAGTTAAGCCTAGGGTAACCTTCAAGCTCTGCCTAGGGACCTCGCTGGCTTGCCTAGGCATGTGGCCCGGGGATGCCATGGAGATCTGGAGCAAGGCGGTAGAGGGGTGCTGGGGTCTCCAAAGTCCTGCATGCCCCTAGGCCTGGTTAAGAAGGCCTTTGGCATGGCGGAGACCTGCCGAACCCCATGCTGGAAGAGACTCCTGGCTCCCAGGAGGAAAGAGATCCTTCAAGAAGCTGGGAGGCCGGGAGTTCAGAGCCCCCACCCAGACCCTCCCTAAGAAGCCGAGTGGGAAATGGGGAAAGCCCAGGGTAACCTTCAAGGTCCACCGAGGGACCCACCTAACTGGCTTGCCCAGGCATGTGGCCCGGGAAGCCCTGGAGATCTGGAGCAAAGCGGTAGAGGGGTGCTGCTTACCCACATTTCTATGACAGATAATATGATTATCATTTAGATGACATTAAAATTAGACTTAAATATAGTTCAAAAGTAAAGGAGAAACAATAGAAAGATAAGGCAGTAAGTGTAAGTTAATATTACTGAATAGAAATAGAGTTCATTAGAAATTTTATTAATGGAATAATTGAACATGGAAAATTAAAGACAATTCCTAAAGTGTCTTAAGATGCAGGGGATATTGAAGCACTACTTTCACTCATATTAGTCTTGATCCTAATGTATTCCACATTTTATCCATATAAATAAAGTAAAATTGCAAAAAACTCATCGGATTCCTTTGTTCTCGGTTGAAAAGTGAAAATACCAACACTATGCAAATTAATAAATCACAGAATACTTTCAAAAATACTTAGAATTTAGGTCAATAGAGATGGTACAGCAAGTAGAGTATTTGCCTTACATAATCCTGACCCATGTTTCATAGCAGCAATACATACATTTCCTGAAGCCTTGCCTACAGTGAACTGAAAGGACAGAGCCAGGGGTAGGACAGAGTACTGCTGAATTAGTTATCCCCAAACAAGTAGAATATAAAAAAGAAAATTAGAATAAGGTAGTTTTAATGTAATTAGTACTATGTAGAATGTTGAAATAAATATAGCATTTTTCAAGCAGGGAACTCTCAAGCTAGTTTTCAGGTGACACCAGTGTTGAAGGGCTATTCCCAGCGATTATCAACCAGCTAGTTGATGGTAGGGTGAAATGTGTCATAATTTTGTCATTGCGTTAAACTTTGCACAGTAATGTCAAATAGAATTGACCTCGTTAACCTCGAAGAAAATTGTACTTAAACTGAATAATAGAATATAGGGGCCAGATACATAGTACAGTACATAGAGTATTTGCCTTGCATGTGGTAGACCTGGGTTCAATCCCTGGCATCTAGTGCGGTGACCAAGAAAGAAAGAAAAGAAAAGAAAAGAAAAGAAAGAAAGGAAGGAAGGAAGGAAGGAAGGAAGGAAGGAAGGAAGGAAGGAAGGAAGGAAGGAAGAAGGAAGGAAGGAGGAAGGAAGGAAGAAGGAAGGAAGGAAGAAGGAAGGAAGGAAGGAAGGAAGGAAGGAAGGAAAGAAGGAAGAAGGAAGAGAAGAAGGAAGGAAGGAAGGAAGAAGAAAGAAAGAAAGAAAGAAAGAAAAAAGAAAGAAAGGAAAAGAAAGAAAGAAAGAAGAAAGAAAGAAAGAAACAATGAAAGAAAAAGAAGGAAAGACAGAAGAAAGAAAGAAAAAAGAAAGAACGAATGGAAGGAAAGAAAGAAAGAAAGAAAGAAAGAGAGAAAATGAAAGAAGGAAGAAAGAATGAAAGAAAGAAAGAAAAAAGAAAGAACGAATGGAAGGAAAGAAAGAGGAAAGAAAGAAAGAAGGAAGGAAGGAAGGAAGGAAGGAAGGAAGGAAGGAAGAAGGAAGGAAGGAAGGAAGGAGGGAGGGAGGGAGGGAGGGAGGAGGGAGGGAGGTAGGGAGGGAGGGAGGAAAGAAAGGAAGGAAGAAAGAAAGAAAGGAAGAAAGAAAGAAAGAAAGAAAGAAAGAAAGAAAGAAAGAAAGAAAGAAAGAAAGAAAGAAAGAAAGAAAGAAAGAAAGAAAGAAAGAAAGAAAGAAAGAAAGAAAGAAAGAAAGAAAAAGAAAGAAAGAAAGAAAGAAAGAGAAGTTCTATAAAGCATAATTAGGAGGCATCTTGAGCATTTCTGAAATAAATGCAGGAACAAAAGGTTAATTTATCTTTACTTATGACATTACACTTAAATATGCAAACAACTAATGAGAGATGCCATAAATTTTAGGTAAATATTGCTAAATTATAGAGCAATAAAAATTCTAAATAATAGGCAACACAATATCAATCATTATATTCTCATTTGTACCTATATCAAAATAGAAAATAATCAGCATTTTCTAGCTGAAGTAGTATGTTCTCATGAAATGCAAACTATGTGAAAAAAGGTGTTTTCTTAAAAATCTAGCTAAAACTGGCTGCTAGAACTACGACCAGACGGTATACCAGACGTTATACATCTTGGGACCAATAAAAAAGCCCTAGTTTAGGGTTTGAACTATGACCTGCACAATAATCAGGATCCCCAGTCCCAAAGGTCCAGCAGAGAAAAATCTAATGGAAAGGGGCTTTTGGAAGCACAAAGAAAGACGCTATCCTAGGTGCCACCCTAGGTTCAGTGCAAAGACCAAGATCACCAACCACAGAAGATGGATTAAAACGACACTGAGGTAACAGAACCTCTAGAACCACAAAGACTGATTTCATCATAAGTCCCACCTCAGGATCTGTGCAGATACTGAGAACTCTAAACACAGAACAGAAGTCTTCCACACACCAAAAAAAAAAAAACCACCACCGGGAGAGTAAAGGTTCCTGAGCAATGTCTAGAGTTGATCCCATGACAGTATGCTCCAAGGACGGAGAAACCCCATATCTCTTAGGCCAAGTGAATTCCTTTTCGAATGACCCCAATATTTACTGTGCCAGGGCAGGAAGGAAAAAACAAAAATACAAAAAGCACAAAACCTTGGTTATTATATATATATTTCTTACCTCCATTTATTATTGTTATTATTATTTTTATTTACCTATCTATTTTGGTCGATTTCTCTGTTTGGGTGTGAGTATTGAAATTGTCCCCAATCATACTTATATTTTCTCTTCCTTTCTTTTCTTTCGTTATGTGCTATGCCATGTTTCTCATTTCAAGACCATGGCGTGTTTTTTTGTTTGTTTGTTTTTGTTTGTTTTTTGTTTGTTGTCAACAATATGTAAGCCACTATGATCAAAATAAAAATTAAAAAAAAATTTAAAAAAATGATTGAAAAAAAAAAGAAAAAATATCTAGCTAAAAATGTTAGGGAAAATAGAAATTTAGTTATTCATTAGTTGTGTGCACTCTGTAGAATAGTACAGTTTGTATGTAAGCATTTGCTGGTTCCCTGACTTTCATATATGTTTAGGAGTCTTATTTTCTTCTATGTACACACCCACCATAATAACCAAGTAAATTGTAATTAGCACAGAAACCTTGGGAAATCCATTAAAAATAAAAGCACACAGCATAATTAAAAAAGATGTATTTTCTTCACTTTGTTTCTAGCTTCTATGAACATAAACTAACAACTCTAATATTTTCTGATTTTTAATTTCCTTCCTGACTTTAATTACTTCCTTGCATACTTATAAAAGTATTACTTCTTTTTAAATGATGAATAACATAAACATTTTATAAAGACTGAACTTTTATAGGAAGAACTGTTTAAATACCAAATTGTTAGTAACTAAAATAAATATGGAACCACTTTGCTTTTGTTTCTGTGAATTTTGACTGTACATATCACTCTTTAACTTTAAATTGATCCTTAGTTTAATATTTTGAGGTATAGATTCTGTTAGTTTTACCTCTAATTTGTAATTTTGAATTTTTAGATATTCTGGAAGTATGTTTGGTGCTGGGTATATTAGTTAACAGATTATCTCTTTTGAAAAAGTATTTTTCCATTGCCTTTCTAGTTAATAATGAAGTATGATCATTGCATTATTGGGTGACTATGTATTTGAAATATTTTATTTTATTGGTTTTTGGGGCCACACTTGTTTGATGCTCAGGGGTTACTCCTGGCTAAGCTGTGAGAAATTGCCCCTGACTTGGGGGGACCATTTGGGACACAGGGGATCGAACCACGGTCCTTCCTTGGCTAGCGCTTGCAAGGCAGATACCTTACCTCTAGCGCCACCTCACTCGCCCCAAAGCCACCTCACTCGCTCCAAAATATTTTATTTTAAAATGAATCTTATGTGACTACCTTTAAATAATTATAAAGCAAAAATAAACACATTTTTTGTAATTATATTTTACTCAAATTTAATAACATTATAAAAGTGAATTATGTGAGTCATCCCTAATTGGTTTTAGTAGTAAAAATATCATCCTATATTGGGAATATAATAATTACATTTAAATGTGAATATTAGGAAGTGAAAATGGCTTTCAAAACTTTTCTTGGAAGGGTGGTTACTTATTATCAAATATATAATTATGTTGATCAAAATAATTGGTAGTGTTATGACATATTAGGAATAAAGTCACAGAAGAAATCATATGTATACTCAGATAATACTATTAGAATAACATCAAGTATGTGACATAACATACTTAACAAAAATTAAATAATAACCTTCAAGTATCTGGGGCCAGAGTGATAGCACAGCAGTAAGAGTGGTAATACATTTGCCTTGCATGCGGCCAACCTAGGTTCGATCCCTGGCATCCCATTTGGTCCCTGTGCCTGCCAGGTGAGATTTCTGAGAGCAAAGTTAGGAGTAACCCCTAAGCACTATGAAGTGTGACCCAAAAACCAAATAAATAAAGTATCTATTGCTTATTTGATGAATATTCTCATAGCCACAAATTATATATCGTTTATAACCTATATATGTTTAAACTTGTGATTCTCCAAACTTCTGTGTCAAAACATATGCCTTCTGGTACATACTGTTATATCAACAACTTTTCCACAGATATCTATACTGATGAATTTTACTACACCTGAAGTTTCAGGGAGTGATTCAATTATTTTTCTGTTTTTTTTGTTTGTTTGTTTTAGTTTAGACATTTTTGGGTACAAGGCTATTCATAATATAATTGTTATTTTTCACGTTTACAAAGTTGTTCATGATTGAGCTTAAGTCATACAGTGAACAATTTCCTTCACCAGTGTACATTAGTCACCACCAATGTCCCCAGATATTTTGCCACACACATGCTTCTTAGGCAGTCATATTTCTTCTCTCTCTCTCTTTCTCTCTCTCCCCTCTCTCTCTGTCCTCTGTCTCTCTCTCCCTCCACCAATCCTTTTTATTTCCTTTTAGAGACTGTGGGTTGCAATATTGTTACTGAAGGTGTATATGCCTATTACTGAGTCACCTTTCAGCACCCAATTCCTGTCAAGAGGGATGATTTCCAACTACCATTTTCAACTTCCATAGTGGTCCCTTCACTGTTCTAATAGCATTTCCCTGATCTTTGTGACAAGCTTCCTACTATGGACCAGTCCTCCTGTACCTCCTCTTTATTGTCTCTGTGTATTAATATCATATTATTTTTTCTTATATGATACAAATGAGTGGATCATTTTGTTTTGTTTTGTTTTGTTTTTGAGCCACACCCGGCTATGCTCAGGGGTTACTCCTGGCTGTCTGCTCAGAAATAGCTCCTGGCAGGCACGGGGGACCATATGGGACACTGGGATTCGAACCAACCACCTTTGGTCCTGGATCGGCTGCTTGCAAGGCAAATGCCACTGTGCTATCTCTCCGGGCCCGAGTGGATCATTTTTATATACATATATAGTCATCTCTGGATCATTCCACTCAGCATATTACTTTCCATATCTATTCATGTATAAGCAATTTTCATGACAATTTTTATTTTACTAAGAGCTATGTGGTATTCCATTGTGTACACATTCCACTGTTTATTCACTCATCTGATCTGGGATATTCCCAGATTCTGGCTATTGTGAACATTGTTGCAATAAATATAGAAGTGCAGAGGGATTTTATGAGTAATATTTTGGGACGTCTAAGCTGTGATATTTCTGAGTCATATTGAAGTTAAATTCCTAGTTTTTTGATCAAATGATTTATTCTCTTTTAGTGTTCCACACAAAGGATTTTATTTAGCTGAGTCTTCAGCCATCATAAAATTAGAAAGAAACTGAAAAATTTGCTTCTAAGTTGGTATTTTCATACAGTTGCTGGAGGAGTCCTTAGTTCCTTACAATAAGGACCTTTCTATGTATTAGACCTGAATAACCTCACGACATCACTGTTGTCTTTTTACAAAAAAAAAAAAAAAAAAAAAAAAGACAAGAGAGAAAGGGAGGAACAGATTATGAATGTACAACAGATTTTATATTCTCCCCTCAGATATCACATTTTCACTTCTCTATAATTTTATTCCTTAAGGGCTAGTTTCTAGGAATTCAGGGATATATAAACATATATATAAACAATTATACATACATATGTCTATATGTACTTTTATGTATGTGTATATGCATTTTATATATACTTTGCATGCATGATGACCTAGGTTTTATATCTGAATTCCTACATCAGAACAAAAGAGTGAATTTGTAAATGTAGTCAATGCTAAATGGAAAGAATATTTAAGCTCTTTATCTTGAGATGTGAGTATTAAAAATGCTAAATATATTTTAAAACTACTCTGTCTAAAATCACAAAAATGCTATAAAAATTGAATCAAAAATAGTTGCATTGTATATAAAATGCTGTTATTTATTGATCACCTTACTATTTTATTGCCTGGGAGTTATTTTTTAGAATACCATCAATCTTTTGTACATTGAAAATATCACCTTTTTATAACTGGAAATTCCAAAAAACTATAAGAAAAGCATTCAAAAAAGACACATTTACATTTAAAATTTTAAATGATACTATATACATAAACAATGAGAATTAAATTTAGAACATTTTGGAAATCTGGGGAGTTTATCTAAGAAAAGAAAGGCAGTTCAAAATTGGAAACAGATGCTAGTGAGGTACATCTGTTTTCACTGTTTGCTTTTTCAATGATAGTTAAAGACCAATTTAGCTCTATGAATATTGTCAGTTACCCAGCCAGAAACATGATCATAGTACTTATTCAATCAACTATCTGAACAGATGGTTCTCCCTGACTCTGTTTCTAACCTTCAGTGTTATTAGTTTTAATATATCTTTACTAAATGTATTAGTTTAATAAGACAAATAGTCTCCTGCTGTCAAGCTGCAAATGCCAGTGTCAGTATAACTAGAGGATCATAGAATAATTCTTCCATTTGTTTGAATTGAGCCACACCTTAGTTTGTGGTACTCTGAGCTTAGTGGTATGGTCATTCCTTTTATTGCTTAGGATAAGTTGAAGTGCTGGGGGTTGAACTCAGGGCCTCACATTTGCAAGGCCTTTGCTCTACTATTCAACCACATTGCACTGGACAAGAATATCACATTTTAAAATGAGGCTTTGAGTCATATCCAAAATTTGTCTACTTAGTGTGTGACTATAATAAAACAATTTTTCTGTACATAACATTTTATTTCCTATATATTAAAATGTGATTTACATTATAAACAGATATCTATACAATTTATGCAACTACACCATATTGGTATTGCAAAGATATGTTAGATACCAGAGAATATGTGGTCATAAGAATGACACATAGTAACCGCATTATACCTACCTGTCTACCTTATTAATCAATTAATTTATAATGTATAATCTTCCATTATCCATATGTAGTCAAAAAACCTTGAAAGCAATAGTGGAGAATCATAGAAGAGACAATACATATTTGAAATCAGTGAGTGGCTTTGATAATATAGCATTGCTTTTTGAGGATAAAGATCACTAGAAATAAAATGAGTATTATCTAGAATCTGGGAAAATCTCT
Source organism: Suncus etruscus (assembly GCF_024139225.1). Classification (NCBI taxonomy): domain Eukaryota; kingdom Metazoa; phylum Chordata; class Mammalia; order Eulipotyphla; family Soricidae; genus Suncus; species Suncus etruscus. Next base: position 157,961,164 of record NC_064850.1, on the reverse strand, counting down.
AATATGATATTCAACATAAAAACTGAAATTTAAATTAACTACAAGAAAAGAATTTTTTTTGTTTTGATTTGTTGTGTTGTGTGTTGGGGTCAAAGCTACAGTGCACAGGGTTTATTCCTGGATCTGTGCTCAGGAATCACTCCTGGAAGATTTGGAGAAAGTTATATGGTACTGGGGATTGAATTGGTTTGCCCTGGAAATTATTTATTTTTTAACACCATAAATAAATGAGTATCTCATGGAACTTTCAATTAGAAAAACAGTCAAGAACTTTAGAGTTTTGAGATAGAGTATAGACTTTTGACCCACAATTAGAAGATAAAACATTTTGGAGCTCAGGATATAGAATAGCAGGTAGATCTCATGCCTTTCATATAGCCTATCAAGTTCCATCCCAGCATCTCTATGTTCCCCCAAGTGCCACTAAGCAAGATCTCAAGCATAGAGCTTGAGAGAAATTTAAATTACTTATTTTGTTTATAAAACCTTAATAGGGATAGAGCATGCCTCCTTAGTTCTTGTTACAGCAATATATTCAGACCACTTAGCCTTCTTACAAATAGATACATATTTGATGTCTTGGTTATCACACTTACATTACTGGGTTTGAGGCAGCATAGAACCAACTGAGAACTTTGATTAAACTTTTAGCAGTGCTGCTTAATTTCCACCTCTAAATTGCCAGATTAATGTATTTATAGACCAATTGAGGGGAATTGAATGGCAATCTATGTTTGCATTGCTGTATATTATTCACTATTTTTCCAAAAACTACTCTATCTATGCAGGCATTGAAAAAGAAGCTGAAGCCTCAGGCCGCCAGATAAATGATTCAACCATTAAGAAAGCTTTACTATTTTTATGTCTCTGCCATGTGGAAATGCTTTCTGCAAGCCTTAGCAGGTGATATAAAGCTCTTAATTTACTATTGAAAATATAAATGTATTCACTAACTTAACTTTCCTAGATCTTTACTAGACATACATTTTCCTGTCATTCTTAATCCAGTCTTTCTCCATTGTAGAACAACTATTTTACAACTGCTTGTTAATCTGTAAAAACTAAGTGGATTATTTGATTCCATGCAGAATAGATGCCACTGCCTAAAGTACTGCTCATTAGTAGGATTTACCTGTAATCATTTAATCCCAGGACATTTTAAGGTGATTTTCTAGCACTTACAAAGGTGAAGTGACTGGAGTGTTTGTAAGTTCTTTCTTTCTTTCTTTCTTTCTTTCTTTCTTTCTCTTTTTTTTTCTTTCTTTCTTTCTTTCTTTCTTTCTTTCTTTCTTTCTTTCTTTCTTTCTTTCTTTCTTTCTTTCTTTCTTTCTTTCTTTCTTTCTTTCTTTCTTTCTTTCTTTCTTTCTTTCTTTCTTTCTTTCTTTCTTTCTTTCTTTCTTTCTTTCTTTTCTTTCTTTCTTTTCTTCTTTTCTTTCTTTCTTTCTTCTTTCTTTCTTTCTTTCTTTCTCTTTCTTCTTTCTTTCTTTCTTTCTTTTCTTTCTTTCTTTCTTTTTCTTTCTTCTTTCTTTCTTTCTTTCTTCTTTCTTTCTTTCTTTCTTTCTTTCTTTCTTTCTTTCTTTCTTTCTTTCTTTCTTTCTTTCTTTCTTTCTTTCTTTCTTTCTCTCTTTCTTTTTTGCCAAATAGATGGTATGCCTATATTAAGTCCTATGCATGTATAAATTTAGCATTTCAAATCCAGATTCAGATCCATGTATGCACTCTTCTTTCATATCTACAGGTGCATGTGTTTGATTACTACTTTGAAATACATTTTTTATTTGTAGGTTCTATACATGTATAGACTGATTACTCATGACTTTACAGTGGATTCTAATTGATGTCAAGAAAAAAATAAAAGTCTGTCCAGAGGAGAGGATGCATGTCATTTTATCTCCAACGTGATTTCTTTAAAGAGTGTGTGAGTACTAACCATTCAAAAGAAGAACATGCTTTCTAATATTTCTACATATAGAGTCCAAAGGAATTTCTATATATTTGGAGTGATCATACAAGGGTTTATAAATTCTTTATCTTAAGAATATTTTCTGCCCACTAAGGTCCTTAACATTTTTAAGTTCTGAATCCTTAATTAAGTTTCAAAACTAATTTTTTTTCTTCTCTCCATTCTGAATGAAAGGCAGAGGAATCTATTTATGTTGTCAAGGAGACAAACTATGTCTCCTTAAACACTTTGCACTAACTATTTTATAAATAATCTCCTTTTATCTTTCAAACATTATGCATACCTTTTGTCTTTGTTATTAAAAGTTATTGCAGTTAAAACCACCATATAGTTCTATTCTTTTCATAAATCCTTCTTTATTGGAACCTCTAAAATGCCTGAAATTTCAGAGAAGACAATGTCAGTCTCTTCCTTTAACATTTCCACCCATCCTATTACCAGTGTTACATATTTTAATAAATGTTCTGGAATGGCATGCCAACGGCTAATACTATCCATTGGGTCCCAATTGCCAATTGTCCAGGGAGTGATGTTGCTCCACAATCATATTTTTAAGCTGATGGAGCTTTACCAAACAATATTATTTGTCTAAGGATAGATGCCCTGGGGAAACAGACTGAGCTGCAGGCAGAATACCATTAAGTTTACTGAGGAGTACTCTAGGAAAAGTACTTAAAGTCAAAGAAAAAAGATTATGGTAAAGAAAAAGTTGTTCTGCAATGCAGTGAACAGAGAGCTTAGTCAATTCCAGAGAAAGTTCTGAATTGTGAAAATATCCCTAATTATTTATGCAGCCAAGTAAATTAATGACTGCTTACTTTTCTTGGGAATATATGCACAATCTAGAATAGAGTGACTAGTTAACCGTTCCGAGTTCAATTGTGATGTATAGGATTAGCAATCAACATGTCTTGTGAGACTTATATTAAAATGGTAAATATAAACAAACCTATACAGGTTTAGAAATGATTAAACTTTATAACTATAAATTTTATAAAAAATAAACTGAAAATATCATTCTTTGAATATTGAATAATGTGTGAGTTTATATGAGTACTATTTTAATTTTATAATTAAATTAACTACTCTTTATTTCTGAGATATGAAATCTTTAGTTTAAAATATGTCTTTCCTAAAATGTATTAGGATGTACAAATATACAAATAGAATCTTTTTTTAATTTCACATCAACGAAATGTACAAATATTGCTCCAAATAGTTAAAAGTTATTCATACATAACAAAAATCAACATTCAGCTACAAACTAGATCTATTATTTTATTTTAACAGTAACTTCTTAAGATAGAATAAAATAACATTTTTCTGGTTCTGTGTTATACTCAAAGATTGTCAGCAATAGAAAAAATATTGGTATAATTATGAAATTCCCCTGCCCTCCACATCTTGTAGTTTTCCTTAAACATATGGTTTAGAATAAGTAGAGTATAACTTATTTGCTGTTATAAACTCTATCACTTACATTCAAGGTTAATATCATTGGAGAAAATTGTTTGAGAGCAGCACTTTTAGCACCATAGCTCCTGGCGCTTTACAATCTCAAATGTAATAAGCTTTGGAACTAAAATTTATGACTGTGTTCTTGTGGTGTGAAGAAAATGTGGACAAAAGGTGAGGGTCAACAAATACAAGGTTAGAGGCAACAAATTAGCCTGAGGAACAAGCATCCAGTGTCTCATTTTCTTCTTTTTCCCTAAAAGCTATAATATCCATTCCAATCAAATATCAGCCATACTAATTGTCTCTATTGGCACTGCAACTTGATAACATTTTTAGTAAATTACGTTCTTAAATTATTTTATACATAATATAATATACAATTTTACCAATGCTCATATTTTACATGTAAATTTTAAATATTGTTATGTCAGATTTATTGAAACATGCGTGTTTTTTAAATGTATTTTATATTAGATAGGTTAGCAGTATATCTTATTGTAATTATTTGCAAAACCCTACATTTCTTTTTTTGGTAACAAACCTGGAATCTCCTGAACAAAGTGATTAGACATTAAATAATATTAGGATCATTAAAAGCAATGTAATAAAGATAACAACAGAAATTCAGATATTCTTTGTCTTATTAAACACATGTATGTAAAGTTTCATATTCTGCAAACAATAAATGTTGACTCATTGGGTACTTTCATATATATATTTTATATAATCCATATATTATATGTTATAATTGATATAAAGTAGATTTTGTTCTTTGAAGAGTGAAATTTTACACAAACTTAATTTTCTCTCAACTGATGTATCTGTTTTAATCTTTTTTATATTTCCAAAACTGACATCTATTTGATTAACAATTAAAGTTAATATATTTGTTCAAGTTTTTATTTTTTTCCCTCCCCTAAGTTTTTTTTTTTTTTTAAAGAAAACAACATATGGTCCAGAGAGCTAGTTCGTGGTTAAGAAATTGCATTGCACGTAGCAAACTCAATAGGGTTTGACACCTCCAAATACTATCTTAAAGTGATCACTGAGCACGGATCCAGGAGTGAGCACTAAACTCAGCTGGGTTTGGCAAAACACCCTTGAGTCTAGCACATCAAAAATAAGACAAGAATCAACATATTAATCTCATTCTGATGATTCTTTGACAGTGGGTCTTCTTTTGGAAATGTCTTTTTTCCTCTCTCTCTTCCCTCCTAAATAAAATGAAATGTCTCTTTTCAATGACTTTTTAAAATTTTAGGCTTTTTGCACAATGAACAATGTTACTCCCGTATCTCATGTAACATCCAATCTGTTAATAAAAATGTTAAGGAGTTGGCACTAAATTAAAAAAAAATGTTCTAAGCTTTTTATTCCAAAAGACAAGGCAATCTAATTTTTCTGTGTGTATTCCTAGAACTTTAGTTACGAATAAGTAAACATTTTTAGTAACAGAAAATAAATTTATATATCCTATATATCCAGGTCTGTACAAACAAAAAAAATACTATTACTATCTGCAACATTTTTGTTGGTTCTATAATTTTTCATTTTTATTCTTACTTCTGTAATGTAGATAAATAAATGCCTATAAGATGTTTTATTTAAAAAGTCTTATAAAAAAAGACTTCTTAGTAGATTTCCAATACTTTTGTAGAGATGTCTACAGTTATATATGATATCCAGTCTTTCTCTAAAATTCTACAAAAACTGTGATTTTTTAAAATATATTTGTATATCTGAGCCATTCTGAGAATTTCATTTATCATCAACAAACTTCCAATTTCTTGTTTTTCCATTTGAACATATCAACTCTCCTCTAAATTTAATTGTTTAACTAAATTTATTTATTTATTTATTTAATAATTTAAAGTTTATGGATTGAAAACATATTTTTCAACTGTCACATTTGAATTATTTTAAAAAATAATTTAGTATAATTTTTTCTTCTAAATTTAAAACTCCATAAAATTATCAGGTCTGCGTTTTTCACATAGGTTTAGAAAAATTCTGAAACACTCTCTGTATTCTAAAGTTTTAACCTAAAAAAGGCAATGAATGATGTAGTAGAATTTCTTAAATTATAATCCTGGATTACCATGTGATTAGGTTTTCTATGGTCTAGATTAGAGTTATTTTGATTGGTTTTCAACACAAACTAGATTGCTTGTTGCTCAAGTTAGGGTGAAATTTTGGATTCACTGCTCAATTCTTAGCTACTTTTTTTAAAATAATAATATAATATACAATGTACTCATACTCAAATTTTACATAGGTAAAATTGAAATATCCTGGTTCTTATGACATTGTATTATAAATGGTTATATGTGAAAGTTTTTGGAAAGTACATGGCACAGAATAAGTTACACAAATATTAAATAGTAATATAAGAATCCTATTTATAATTATAATATTCTTATGTGGTACTGGGTGTTAAATCCAGAGCTTTACATAAGCAAAGCATGCACTAAAGAGCTATGTTTTTAGCCTGGATAATCTTTTAATATTCTGTCATATTCCTGACAATACTTTATTTGTTTTGTAATTATACTGGGTACTTAATTTAAATTACATTATTTTCAATAAACTTATTTTTAAAAAAGTATAATTTGCTGATAAAAACTAAAATATAATATCTGATAGTACAATTTTCCAAAGTAAAAACATATGCTATAAAGAAAAGTATATAAAACTATATTCATTTTCCCAGAATTTAGCACATTCAAAACCTTGCTTTTTTTGGTTTATTGTTATAAATACAAATTATGGAGTATAAGGCTAAATATACCACAGACTAATTTTTAAATTATGAATTATAGATTTATGTTTAATTAAAAGGTGTGGCCCAAAAACCAAAAAAAAAAAAGTTTAAGCTGCTAATAAATATAAGAAAATTTTTTTCTAGATATTGTAGCATTTGTAAATATGTTAAGGCATTAAGGAACTGATTGGATTGTTGTAGTACTCATGTTACAGTTATCAATGTATTTTATTATTCCATGTCATTTCTTGAGTAGTAGTATTAGAAATTCTTGGCACAAATTGGCATTGTAACCTGAGAAAAGCAGACTAATTACACCAGGTCAGAAGAAAAATTTTTCTAGGTTGGGGATGTTTTTCAATAGGTTAGGGACATGAAGGATCCCAGCTTTAGTTCCCAGCACTAAGCAGTACCTCAGAATTACTAAGAAAGATCACTGAGCACACGGCCTGAGTAGTCCCAAGCACCATGTAGTGTGCTCATGCACCAAAAATAAGTTACAGTTGTACAAATACAGACATTATATTTTAAATAAATATAAAAATTTTATTATCCTTAGCACTGATCTGGGGAAAGCCTCTGTAAATAATTTAAATTCTGAATGTAATCTTTACTTAATCTTGACATACAAGGAAATGCCATTTTTCAATTTGCAATTGCTTTTATTTGTTTGGCCACTTTCAAATGAATGTTTACTTGAAGATTTACTTTCTATTTGACATTTAAATAAATACTTACTTTATGACATGTAATTGCTTTCCCATACAAGGAAACACATATTAAAATAAGACAACTTGAGATAAGATACCTTAGTTTTAAAGGGAGTAATGATTGAAAGAAGTTCATAGAATTCCTAAAAACTCATAATTTTCTATATTTATTTTATAAGAAAACATACTAATTTAATCAGACTTAAAATAAACAAACACACAGAAAAAATTATAGCAGTAAAAATAGGATAGGAATCAATAAATGTTTTCCTATTCATTTAACCTTCAAATAATAGAATAAACTATAGACCAGTGAAAAATGTTACTCATTTATGATAAATTTTATTGCTTATCTTAGAAATGACATATATGAACTGTAATATTCTGGGAAAATGACTAATATTAATCAGAAAACTATTAATCAGAAAAATTAATTTTAAAATACTCAGATTATTTAAAAATAAAATCATATGAAGCTTGTTGCCTAGAACTTATGAGATAAAATTCACTGAAACAAATTTCAAGATTAATTTGAAGATGTATCTTAGAGACTATAAATTATTATTGTTGTGAATGTATTTATTCTCATTGTTGATTTCCTTTTGCAATACTATTTTCTTTAGTATTAGCTATTTTATAGGCTTATGTCTCAATGATAAAGCATTGAACTCAAATATGTAAGGATCTGGATTCGATATCTGATAAAGTAAAATAAATAAAAATATAAATCAATAATCATTTAAATTACTTAATATTTAGACTTTCACTCCTGAAAAGAATAGTCTAAGAACTACTATAATTCATTGACTATTTTTATTAAAATTCACAAATGTAAATATTCATTCTATAAAATAAATTATACATTTTATTATATTATGTTCTGAGTGATAGTCAGGAGTAACCCCTGAGAGTTAACAGGTGTGGCCCAAACAAACAAACAAAAAATATATACAGGATATCAACATTCCTTTATTATACCCTTTTTTCTATAATCATAGGTGGTACTTATATATCTATGGTTTCTATGGATTTTCTCGTTCTGAATATATGTTTGTTTTTTTGTTTGTTGTTTGTTTGGGGGAGGCACAACCCAACGTTCATGGTGTAACCTGGCTATGTGCTCAGAAACCGCTGCTGGCTTGAGTAACCATATGGGACTCACGAGGATGTAACCGTAGTCCATCCTAGGCTAGCGCTTGGAAGGCAGACGCTTTACCTCTATCGACACTGCTTCGGCCCCTCATTCTGAATATTTAATATGAATAAAATTATATAATTATTTAATATATTTTTTAATTTAGAGTGTTTATAAAGTTTATTTTGTGGTGCAACAATTATTAAATTGTTGCTTTTATCAAAATTAATTTTTATGTCCATATAGTATATTATAGTATTGAAATAATATCATTTCACTTTAAGTCACACAATTTTTTATTTTTTGATTAGTATGACTAATACGAATAATGTTTCTTTATTAGAAATAAAATTTTAGTTATCAGTTTAGAACACTTTAACTAGATCATATTATAAGTTTTTGTTTGATTAAGAATCAAACTGATATTCATAGATCAGTAAATTTACAGTTTTTACATGCAAAATATCATGAATCTAATATATGCATCCTTGGCAAATAATTGTTATCAGCTTTTTTTATTTTTAATGTTTTTAAATACTTATTCTGAGCCATGGCCATAAACGCATCCCCCACGTTCGTAACAGGCCAGCTCAATTGATTAACTCTCTTCTTTTTTTTTATTTTTTTATTTTTATTTTTTTTCACTCTCTTCTTGAAAGAAATGTAAACCAAGCCATGAAAAATTATGAGTATACTGGCCACACAGGAGAAAGTTGGTCATCAAAGAAGGAGAGGGTGATTTGAGCACCCCACCTTGCTGAAGTCACATGTGCTGCACCCATCACTCAGAATTACTGTTTTGTCTATTACCCTGCCTCCTACATTAAGACAATCTATTCTATTACATTTTAAAATATATATTTATTCTTTGGGGGGGGGATTTTTAGGCCACGCCAGGTAATGCTCAGCGGTTACTCCTGGCTATGTGCTCAGAAGTCGCTTCTGGCTTGGGGGGACATATGGGATGCTGGAAGATTGAACCGAGGTCTGTCCTAGGCTATTGTAGGCAAGGCAGACACCTTACAGCTTGCGCCACCGCTCTGGAAATCAACATTTCTTGTGAGACTTGTATTAAAATGGTAAATATAAACAAACCTCTACAGGTTTAAAATTATTTAACTTTAAAACTATACATTTTATAAAAATAAACTTCTAAGAAAAATAGTAAAAACGTTTTGATAATCTAGATAGTTTCTGTGAATTTTCTTCAGAATCAGTTATTCATTAACCACTCTTGACTAATAGCCAAGTTCTCTCTAATTACATGTAAAATGGCCTCTTCATTACAATACTTTGTGCAATTTTATTGCATTTTCATTCATATAAACGCAGTGACTGGTACACATCTGACGTTGTTTTAATACTTCGCACCACTAATGTTCTCTTGTGAACCACCATAAGTTATCCCTGAGTATAGATTTAGAAATAAACTCTGAGAACAGTTGGATGTGGACCCAAAACTCAAGATAACAAACAACGCCACTCTTCAGATGACAAGTACACCAAAAAGTCAAACCAGCTCTAGAAACAGCTTTACAATTTTCTCATATCTTGGATATTTGATAATATTGTTGACTCTTGGGTCAGGGCAGTGGCACAAGCCTTAAGGCGTCTGCCTTGTGTGCGCTAGCCTAGGATGGACCGCTGTTCAATCCCTCGGCATCCCATATGGTCCCCAAGCCAGGAGCGATTACTCCCAAGCCAGGAGTAACCTCTGAGAGTCACCAGGTAAGGTCGAAAACCCAATCTATATATTATTTATGTATGTTTATATATAAATATATGTATATATACTTGACTATTTCAGAGTTACATCTTAAGTTTTAAGTCATGAGACTGACTCCATTTAAATTATTAAACTTAAAAACGTTTCCAGTGATGCTGTAAACCTTATCTAAATATCAATAATTTCTCTTGCATTTAATGAATGCATATTTTAATAATGTTCTAAAATTTGCAAGTTTGATTTTGGAGGCATTTTTACTATTCTCATAACATTTGTAATTACTCTACATGATTTATTTAATGGTGTCTTGCAAATATTTCTATGATTCTTCCAAATTAAAGACAATAAAAGTGAAACAGCTTAAATTTTCTTCTTAATTTTAAAATTTCTGGTAACCAAATGACCAATTCAAATATAGCTCTCTTTAAAATCAACATTTCTTCACTGAACACCCATAAACGTAAAATATACACCACCAATAAATTCTCATGCAGTGTTTCTTGAAAGTCATTAGTTGCCTGCTATTCATTTACTCATTTAAAATGATCTTATCCTTTCAGTAACAATGAAGATTATATTAATGTCAATTGATGTCTTCATCCATTCTGAAAGCTACAAATCATCAGGTAACAAAGATATCATTTTGCCATATAAGTAATTGAAGATATAGTAATCATTGCTTCTTTTATGCAAATTTTCATGATAATCATTATACATGGTAGACTTTATAGCCCGGTAAATGAACGTTATGATGGCTTCAGTGGGAAAGAACTTCTTCCAGACTTATTTATGGATTCTAAATATGGATTTCTTTCTATATGATCCAGTAATGTTTTTAATAAGTTGGATCAAGTCCTAGTGACTAATATAAAGTACAGTTTTTCTCAATTTCTTCTTCCTTTTTATGATTTCTCTTACTCTGCTCTCAAAACACTTACTATAAAATTAACTAGTGGAAGCTCATTTGATCAAATCAATTTACTTAGTGAAATATTACAAATTTACCAGCAAAATCTGGCATAATAAATCAGAAACTCCTATATTATTCTGACTTCCATTAGAAACATCCAGATTTGTTGACTAGTAGATTAATGCATTTTTTTAAAGTTTAACTTTGTAAAGAATATTCACCCACCTCTTGTTCTTCCATGAATCATTCTTCCCTTTTGTCCAGAACCCAGTGCAAAATATATGCATTCAAATATATGCTCAGAATATCATACAAAAAATGGAACATACTTGAATTAATATACAAAAATTTACAAACTTAAAGGCCAGAAATGGCACAGAAGGTAAACACTTGATTATAGGGCTAGGGTTATATGATTATAGTAAGCTAACCCTGATTGAGTCCCTAGTATTACATATGAACCTTTTGCACACTCAGGAGCACAGAGCCTTGGTAAACTCTAAGCAGAGATGGATGTTCCTCTCACCTTCAAGACTTTACAAATGTGCGAGTTTGTAATATAATTAAGTGGCAAAGCATATTGTTTATTTGCACAATGCTCTGGGTTTAATCATCATATTATAATGGATCCATGCCCAGTGTTCTTTGAGTGTGCCTGGGAGTAGTCCAATCCCCTAAATTTTACTTGATTTAATATAATCCATTTGTGGAGGTCACAGCTGGTAAAGTATTTGCCTTACAAAGTCTGGATCTGGGTTTAATCCCCAGTATCCTATATGGTTCCCTGAGCCTGCCAGGAGTGATTTCTGAGTACAAAGCTAGGAGTAAAACCTGAGCACCACTGAGTGTGGCCCGAAAACAAACAGGCAAACATAAATTTTAAAAAACAAGCAAATCATTCCCTTTTGTCATGAAATATGATTCTTTTAGTTATGCAGTATTGTAGAGTGGGCATTTTTCTGCATAACATATATATGTGCATATGCATATATGTGTATACATATGTGTGCAACTAGTATATCTATACATATGTGTATATGCATACATAAACATCTCCATTTTTATATTTATGAATACATACATATATTAACAGAAATGGCATAGAAATTGATGTCTAGATTACCTCACGAATAATCCCATAATGCCTTAAGTATGAATAACATATGTTCTGAAAGGAATTATGGAATTCCAAACAGAACTCTTAAATTATACATATATATGTAGATACATAATTTTAAAGTAATTGTGGTAATCCAATGCACATATTGAGAAGAAATTAAAATTGCAGGCCTGAAAACTGTTTTTTCATTCTTTATTTCTCCAATTATAATTGTATTATTACTGTTTTTAACTACTAAAAGCAAGTCTCCTTTTATGCAATTTTATATCTATGTCTCACATTAAAATGTGAAGCGAATTTGTATGTATTACATGTCATATTATACATGGCACATATTTTATGTATAAACATAATAAAATATGTTAAAGTTTAAAAAGTGATTAAATGTATCTTGATGAAAGCATAAATATGCCATATTCTCAAATAGTTTTCTAGTTAATACTAGGCTCCATTATCAGAAAGTTATAGACATAATCCATGTAATTTATATCCCTTATAAACTATAAATTAGGACTAGTTTTCTAACTTTTCTATGGTGTGATGTGTAAACAGTTTAGATCTGAATATTAATAGCTTTAAATGCTTTCTAATATATATAGTATATTTCATAATACACCTAAGCACTCTCTAAAGTTGTAGTGGGTGTAATATTTCTACGACTATCCAAAACATCAGTTACTAGGAAGGCAGTCTAAAAATAACATACCCAAGAGAACACAAACTATGAAAAGCAGAAAAAAACAAGTTTTGGAAATTTAGGTCAATACAAATGCCAAAATTTGAAGATGTATAGTAAAAGTTAAGCTGACAAATAAATTGAGAAACAATGCACAATGATGATGGATTGATGAGCTGGTGAAAAGCAGAATAACTTTAGATGAAAGTTATAAATTTTCTATACTTTGACCTCTAATCAGCCTGGCTTACCCATACTCATACAAGAGAGATTTAAGGATAGATATTTTAAGACCTTTTTAAATAAGGTGGTTTTTGTTTGTTTGTTTTGTGGCCACAATTATTAGCGGTGATCAGGGGTTATTCTTGACTCTGCGGTCAAAAGTTCCTGGTAAAACTGGCTGAGAGGGCCATAATGGATGCCAAGATCAAACTCAGGTTGGCCCCTCTGCTATTATTGTTCTAGCCGTCAAGTAAATATTTTGAAGATGGCCCATAATTCTAACCTCAATATTGAAGTACCTTTGTATCATAAAAATTAGAAAATATTTCTTTCTTTCTTTCTTTCTTTCTTTCTTTCTTTCTTTCTTTTCTTTCTTTCTTTCTTTCTTTCTTTCTTTCTTTCTTTTTCTTTCTTTTTTCTCTTTCTTTCTCTTTTTTCTTTCTTTCTTTCTTTTCTTTCTTTCTTTCTTTCTTTCTTTCTTTCTTTCTTTCTTTCTTCTTTCTTTTCTTTTCTTTCTTTCTTTCTTTCTTTCTTTCTTTTTCTTTCTTTCTTTTTCTTTCTTTCTTTCTTTCTTTCTTTCTTTCTTTCTTCCTTCCTTCCTTCCTTCCTTCCTTCCTTCCTTCCTTCCTTCCTTCCTTCCTTCCTTCCTTTCTTTCTTTCTTTCTCTTTCTTCCTTCCTTTCTTTCTTTCTTTCTTTTTCTTTCTTTCTTTCTTTCTTCTTTCTTTTTTCTTTCTTTCTTTCTTTCTTTCTTTCTTTTCTTTCTTTCTTTCTTTTCTTCTTTCTTTCTTTCTTTCTTTCTTTCTTTCTTCCTTTTTCTTTCTTTCTTTCTTTCTTTCTTTCCTTCTTTTTTTCTTTTTTTCTTTCTTTCTTTCTTTGTTTCTTTCTTTCTTTCTTTCCTTTTTTCCTTTTTTTTGCAAGGCAAATGCCCTACAGCTTGCACCACCACTCTGGCCCTATTCACTATTCATTTCTTTGTTATTTCTCACATAATCTACTGAGGTCTTTAATGATCATACCTAACACAATATTATTGGTGATGATTATGAATAATATATTATTGTTCTGATTTACTGTTACTAATACCTTGACAATAATTTGAGATCTCATTGTTCTTGAGACAGTGGACGCTGAGATATGCAACAGAAATAAAAAGCAGAATCCAAAGTATTTAATAATTATAACTAATAATTGTGTCTCACAGTGATAAGCTTAACATCAGTATTCTTGAAATCTAATTGTATCATTTGACATTGTATCTTATATATATTTTTATTTTTAGAGAGAAAAATATGTCATTCAATAACTTCTGAAGAATCTAACTCTTTGCTCAAAAGCTATGTACACCTAGTATTTTTCTGCATATGTGAAATTTAAAAGATGATGACAATGGCATATTTTAAACATCCCAACCACCAGAAAATTCAAAGTAAATTTTTCAAGTAGTCTCTTCTAAATTTAATATTCACAACAATTGCAATGTTCTTCTAATACTTTATTGTGGTGATTTAATATGTCTTAGATATATATATATATATATATATATAAACTAGCCTACTGGTCTTGATTAAGCCTTTGTATCATGTTCAGTGGAAAGATATTATGAAATTAGTTTCTTTTGGGGGAAGGGTCAAACTCAAATGTCCTTCAGGGATTAATCATGGTTCTGAACTCAGGGGTTATTCCTGGTGGTGCTCAGGGCATATGGGATGCCTAGGTTTAAAAGCAAGTTTATATATGCAAGAAAAAATGCCTTACCAGTTGTGCTAATGCTCTGGCCCCAAAATAAGGTTTATCTGTGTCATTTCAGAAAATTATCATGGAACTAGTAGACATAAACAATTTAGAACAAAAAAATCTAAAACTTCTATTATCATCTTATTTTCATTATAGTATGATAATAACCTATTAACCAGATATTTTCTTTTCTTTTGTTTTGTTTTGGGGCCAAAATAATAGCATGGACAGATATCATTCCTGGTAGGCTCATGGGGCCATATGAAATTTTGGGGATGGAACTCTCTACTGTTGTACCATAGTTCTTGGCCCTAATAGATATTTTAAATCTAAGCAGTAACATCTAATGCCATGAAAGTTCCCCAGTCTTCTAATAATAAAGATTATACTCCCACTGTACCAACATAGTCCTACTAAATGCAAGAAACTGGTCATCAACCCTTGGCTAATTCAGAATAATTATGAATTTTTGAGGCAAAATCTTTTAGCTTAGAAAATTCTAAATTCTAGTTGATGTCTAAAGAACAAATACACTCTATGAAAAGAAACTTCTTCTCAGAGATGTTGAAAAATACTTTTTCAGAGTTATGTATTGGAAATTATTCAAGAGTTTCTTTCCTTATTCTCTATCAATCTATTCTGCAGTTTTCTAGGTTCATTGTTGCTGTTCTTTGGACCACACTTATCCTTTGCTGAAAATAACTGACTATCTTTAAATTTTTTGAGTTTCTGCTTCATCTGAAATCATTTTTCTAAGCCTGTCAGAAAGTAGCTTTTGGCCAGAAAATAATGAAATATCCAAGAGATTTGGAAAGCTATAACAGAAATTTAGCACCTGTAATCTTTTATTCTTCCAAAAAGCATGCTTACTTCTAAGAGATAGAAACAGTTTTCCCACTGGCACTCAAAATCTAATTTGAAATATAGGTTCACTGCATAATCATTTTCCCCTGTCAAAAACAATATTATTTAAAAATAATGTAAATAAATTTAAAATTTATAAAGTAAGTTCTCCTAGTAGTTACATTTTCTAAAATGTATCTATTATTTTTTCCTACCAATTATTTATTTTGGAGGGCATACCCGGTGATACTCAGGGGTTACTCCTGACTTTATGCTCAAGAATTACCACAGTTGGTGCTGGATTGGGGGACGTATAAAATGCCATATTCAAATTGGGTGCACCTACCTGCTTTATTATCACTACAGTCCATTTACTACAAATTATTTAAAGGGAAATTTCTGCATTCTTGATCAAAACTCTCAGAAATATGGGAATGGAAGGAACCTTTCTCAATCTAAATGTTATATGAGAGCTCTGTGTATAAAACATATAATTTCATGAAGCAGGATTTTGATTTCCCTTTGATAATAAGTATTTTGGGAGCAGGAATTTATGGGCCATACCCAGTAGCTGTCATGGGATACCTGGCTCAGCACTCAGAAATCTCTCCTGACAGGCTCAGGACCATATTGGATGCTGGGGATCAAACCTGTGTCAGCTGTATGCAAGGCAAATGCCCTACTAACTGTGCTATTGCTCTGGCCTCGATATATTTTGTAAAGGTGGAAAAGTGAACTTTAATGGGAATTCCCCTGATTTTATGTTAATATGTACCTAAAATATAATTGTCAACAATATGTAAGCCATATGATTAAAATTAAAATTATATTAAAAAATAAAAAGGCAGCTATTCCAGGAGTAACCACTAAGTGCTGCCGGGTGTGACCCCAAAACCAAAATGATAAATTAAAATAAAATAAAATAATAAAAAGGCAGTTAAAGTTACAGTGCTAACAAAGATTTTATACATCTCATATTAAGTTCATTCTATTTGTTTACAATATTTTAGTAATTGCAAATGTTAAATATAATTATAATAAATAAAATTAAAATTCTTTGGCTGTTACATAATATTTTCTTAATTATTTTGCATTCAGTAATATTATGTGAATTTTTATTAGTTATAATCAGATTTTAGTTTAATATGTATGTCTCCTATTTTTTAAATAATTGCTTACTTTAATGATAGGAAAACAATTAAATATAGGAAAAGTAGAGTGGATAATATAACACAGTGATTAGGGAACTTACCTTGCACATCTCCTGCATCCTGTAAGGTCCCTTAAGCCTAACAGGAGTGATCCTTTCTTAAGTGCAAAGTGAGAAGTAAACCCAGAGCACAGCAAGTGTGGCCTCCCAAAACAAACAAAAAAGCTAGAAATAGTAAAGACAATATTATGCACTGGTTCTATTCTATTTTAATTAAATAAAATATATTTTATAATAATACAACTTTATAGATCTGTACATATTTGGATTTATGTGTAGTAACATATATAATATGTATTAACTGTATATTTATACAATCTTGAGCTCGTCAAGATAATTAATACAAGGAAGTATTTTGTTTAGCGTGTATTCATTGTTTTTGATTTTTTTTTCACTTTTCAGGTCCTATCTTGCAGTGTACAAGGCTTGCTTCTAGCCCTACAGATAGGAATTACGCCTCCTGGCTGTTCTTTTTTGGACCATATAGGATGCCTAGAATTTCAATTGGTCATGTGCAAAGCAAGTGCCCCACCCTCTATTCTGTCAGTCTGGCCCCGAGAATAGTTTTTAATTGGTGTTGTTTAAACTAGAGTTACATTTGGTCTTGTTTTTTAAATAATTTGAATAATATCCGCAAAAATAAGGGGGTAATTCCTGGCTTTGTACTCAGGAATTTCTTCTTGCAGTGCTCAGGGAATCATGAGTTGACAAGTATTAAGCCTGGGTTGAATGTATGCAAGGAAAGAGCTTTACCAGCTCTACTATCTCTAGAGCCTTTAGAATATTTTGGGTGGGTTTTCTTTTGGCGGGAGATACACCCTGTGATGCTCAGGGGTTGTTCCTGGCTATGCACTCAGAAATCGCTCCTGTCTCAGGGACCATATGGGACTTCAGGGGATCTAACCGAGGTCTGTCCTGAGTCAGCTGCCTGCAAGGCAAAGACCCTACCACTGTGCTATCCCTCTGGCCCCTAGAATGATATTTTGACATGTTAAAACACTCAAATAATTTTAGAAATTCATAAAACAATAAAATATTATTTAATATTATGCTAAATTAATATATAATTAAAATTGATATAATAATTAAATAATTGGTTTATAATTAAAATTAGTATAATCGCTATGTTTTATTTAAATTATTGTGATTTACAAAGTTTTAATGTACAATGCTTGCTTCAGCACTAATCCCACCTCCATTGTCAACCTTCTTCCATTAATGTTTCCAGAACAAAATCCAGACCACATTTTCCCACTTATTTGAAACTACATTTTCCAGGAAAGCTCACAGGTTAGGAATATATTTAGGCTCTGCCAAGGTTAAAATAAGCAGTGTGATAGTGTTTGTGTTCATATTTTTATAGTAAGTGGTTCACATTTCTCATTTTAAAAATTGTAATGCTTTTGCTTTTAAAGTGAGGTACCAGGTGTTCTATGTCTAGTGCAAACACTTAGTTAAATGGAAAGATGTTAATGTGCCCCCAAATGAAATATTTTCTGCAAACTTAAAGGTTCCGAATGTTAGATTAAAATAAAAATATGTGTGTACTTATGTGTGGAAATTAATTAAAACCTTTATATGACTTTAGAAAGTGTTACAGAAAATAAAAGAAAATTATAGATTCCAAAAATATGAATATCAAAAATGCCTCTGTCAAAAATCATAACATTTCATGCTTGTGTTGAATTAAAATTTAAATTATATATTTTATTAAATAAATGAAAGGCAATCATGATTACAAGACTTATCTTCGGTTTGAAAAGAATGACAATCTAAGTGATTCCATATAAAACACTCTGATGCCTAAAATGATGTCTCTCTTATTACTTTATTTTATTTTAGAAGATGATAACAAAAAGGGTTAACATTAAGGGTCTTAAGTAAGAAAAAGAGCTAAGAGATTCAATATAATTCAGAAAATACTCTCTAATAATAAAGTGACTGGGATGCATATTATAAACAAGAAAAAAGGCATTTTTTTAAATCTATAAAGTACCTATTAAATAAAAATGTTACCCCAAAAATATGTTTCTGCATGATAAGTATGTTCATAAATAAAATTAATGTAATTAAAATAAATAATTAAATAATGAACAACAAAGTAATAAAGTGTAATAAACAATAAAATAATAAACAAGTAATGAAAATAAACTAATCAGATTAATGAAACTATTTTTGACAGCAGAGAAAAAAGAAAATAGTGGGTCAGTGTCTTATTATTATCATAAAAACTAATTATGAACAGGGATGTTCTACCTAATTAAATTGTAAGAAATAATATTTTTCATGATTAAAATAATCAAATACCTGGACTAATGTTGAGAAGGTTATATGAGAGTAATGATAAATTATCCATTTTAATGAATAAATTAAAAAAAAACTAGCACTAGCAATAAACAGTACTATGGTTAAAATAAAGGTTTAGTTAAAAGTGATGTAAACAAATAAAATTAGATACTATCTTCCATTTAACTTTATTTACCTATTTAAAAATAGACTTTAGGAAATGTTGAAATAAAATGTTGTCTCATCTTCGTATTAATATATATTTTAAACATACATAAATATTTGGAAAAGATACTTAGTCTAGGAAGAAATTTACGATTGTATAATAATTATATTTGCAATCTAAATTTAGGTATAAAAATGATTACAAATACAATTGACATTATGATACTATATTGACTAGAAGTTATATACATTAATGCATAATATGCATTTTACTTTGAAAGCAAGTGCTCATATAAAAAACTAGAAGTAGCAATATAATATTTCCTAAAATTCTAAAAAGAGAGAATTTGACAGGAATTTTTTCATTCTGTATATTTGTTTTAAGGTCCAATGTGTCAATTCAATCATTTTTTGTTTGTTTGTTTGTTTTATTATTTTGGGCCATACCCGTTTGACGCTCAGGGGTTGCTCCTGGCTAAGCACTCAGAAATTGCCCCTGGCTTGGGGGGACCATATGGGACTCAGGGGGATCAAACCGCGGTCCTTGCTTGGCTAGCACTTGCAAGGCAGACACCTTACCTCTAGTGCCACCTCGCCGGCCCCAATTCGATCCTTTTTAATGCACTTAATAAATAGCTTTTTTTTTCCATTGAAACCTTCCACAATTAAATTATGACTGAAGAGTTAGTATGAAACAAAATTTCCCCAGGACCTCAATAAGTGTACAATAGAATTACAGTAAACTCCATATCTGTAAAAAAGCAAGAGCAAAATATAATGTATAATGAGATGTAGATATTATTACATCTCATGAAAATACAATTTCATATCAAATTAAATTGATAGACTTTTTTCTATTTAAAGGTGAGGAGGGGGCCAGCAATTTCTGAGTGCTTAGCCAGGAGTAACCCCTGAGCAACAAACAGGTGGCCCGAAAAACCGAAAAAAAAATATAAGGTGAGGAGAATTATATTTTAGAAAGAAATTATAGTTATAAAACTTTCCCAATAGAACCCAAACTAGAGTCTGCTTAGTATAGTATTTGAGAAATTCTGTACTGAATCAAAATATTTACATCAATGAAAGTGTTGTCCCATAAAATGTACTGTGAAAAAAATAATGGTAAAAATAAATGGAAAAAGTAACTATCTGAAATTGAAATCTGATACAAATAATCTTTTAATATTTTATTAAATATGAAGACTTTAATGTATAAGTAAAGATTATTATTGATTAACCAGACCTTTATTGATGGACACAATACAGTAAATATTAAAGATAACTGTAACAATTATATATTTTATATAACAAAATATTTTTGTTTAATAAATTATCTCAGGGCCAGAGTGGTGGCACACATGGTGAGGTATATGCGCTCATCCAGGACAGACCAAGGTTCAATCCCCCAGTGTCCCATCTGGTCCTCCAAAACAGGAGCAATTTCTGATCGCACAGCCAGGTGTAACCCCTGAGCATCACCGGGTGTGGCACAAAAACAAAAAACAAAAAATAAATGAATCATCAGATTTGATTTCAATATTATTTGAAGAATAAGTTAAAAGTGAGTTATTAATTTCATGTATCTACAAAGTACTGTCAGTAGTTACCTAGATGAAAATGAATATTCAAATATTCATTTAAATAATTATTAAAGTTTAGACTACATGTAAGTTTAGGCCAGGTAATTTGTTACCCTAAATAATGATAAGACTAAAATAAATAACTATATAACTTTGCTTTTATAATAATATCTATCAAAAATTTTTATAACTTGGCTTATTATTATTTAGTTTGTATTTTTTTTGTTTTGTTTTTGGGTCACACCCGGCAGTGCTCAGGGGTTACTCCTGGCTGTCTGCTCAGAAATAGCTCCTGGCAGGCACGGGGGACCATATGGGACACCGGGATTCGAACCAACCACCTTAGGTCCTGGATCGGCTGTTTGCAAGGCAAACGTCACTGTGCTATCTCTCCGGGCCCTAGTTTGTATTTTTTTACTTTGTAAAACTGCTTTGTCAATGCTATTCTTATTATGTATTACTCTTCTGCAAAATAAAACCTATATATCTTAGTAGCTTAATTATTCTATGATACATTTTTCTTATCAATATCACTTCAAATGTAAAAAAATAATTTAAGAAAAATGGAAAGAGCTAAAAATTCAATTTTTAATGCTAATGCAAAATATAATATACATATCTGATAAAGGAATAATTCTTTACCATATATACATATGATGGATGTCTTCCAAACCATAGAAAAGTTTGGAAAATATATGTCAATTAAATGAGGCAGAGAGAAGTATATGATTAATCAGGGAAGTAGCCTGATTTAGAAATATAGAGTAAGCACAAAATGTACTAAGAAGAGAAGCTCCTGATTCTATGGAAAACATATACTGATACTAAAACATCTTTATTAAAAATATTAGAGGACATTAAAGGCATGCAATTTTCCTAATAGAAATGCCATAACTTTTCTAAAATGTTATTTTAAATCGACCTGTCACATCACTATTTTGACATAACGTTATAGTATATTTTAAAGTTTTAATAATGCTCCCATTAACAGCTAAAGAAACTAGGAAGCACACAATAACAAACCCAGCAGGGAGCAGGCCTTTATTCTTAATTATTATTCTTTTGAAAGTCAGGTAAAGAGAACTGATTTTAAGAAGGAACTTTACATAATTAAATGTAAAATTATAGACATCTATTAAATAAACTTCTGTGATTCAGTAGAATTTTTCTATATTTAAATAGAAAAATGGATTTAACTATCATGTCAGAACCAATATAATTTATTGTGTTTTATTAATTGAATAAATAATCTGGGCACATTTTCCTTCTATTTCTCACATCAAAGATGTTTAGTTAGTTGAGAAGTGTTACACTTATTTATTGGATCTTCCCATAGTATTTTTATAACTAGTACCCTGCATCAAAATCTCTCCATCTAAAATTTTAATATATAAATTCACACCTGACTTTCTCCTCATGAATTCACTCAGATAAATATATAGAACAGGGGCTGGAGCGATACTGCAGCGGTAGGGCGCTTGCCTTGCACACAGAGAATTCAGATGAACCTTGGTTCTATCCCTGGAGTCCCCTGAGCCAGGAGCAGTATCTGAGCCCATAGCCAGAAGTAACCCCTGAGCGTCACTGGGTGTGGCCTTAAAATAAACAAACAAACAAACAAAAACATATATACCAAACATTATTTCTTAATATTAAAATGAGGCAAGCACTTGCCAGTCATATTATTTTGTCAATATTGTTAAATATTTCTATTATTATAGTAGGAAATGTTGAAGATTAAACTAAAAAATTATAAATAACTATTTCACCAAAACCCTTTGTTCAACATATTTTCCATCTCCCACTTCATACTCTTGGCTTTCTATCTGAGGATTGGATATACCTGTGGGTCTATCTTCGGACTCACTTTTATTCCATTTGTCTGACATCTGCCTTTAATCCTGTTCTACATTGTCTTGATAATTATCACTTTATAACGTACTTTATAAGAGGAGTAAGAAAATACTCCCATCTTCGTATTTTTCTAGAATTGCTTTATTTATAAATATACTGAATATTCTCAGTATAAATTTTAGCATAATTTGGTCTTCGACCCTTGGAGAAGCATGACCATTTTGACACTAATCTTTTTTGATCCATGAATAAGGGATGTTTTCCATTTCTTTATGACCTCTATTTTTTTTAGTGGTGACTTATATCGTGCTTTGTATAAATATTTCATTGCCTATATTAAGATGGCTCCCAGGCACTTGTTTATCTGAGGCACAATTGTTAAATGTAATTATAAAAACTTATTTTTATGGGGCCGGCGAGGTGGCGCTAGAGGTAAGGTATTTGCCTTGCAAGAGCTAGCCAAGGAAAGGACCGCAGTTCGATCCCCCGGTGTCCCATATGGTCCCCCCAAGCCAGGGGTGATTTCTGAGTGCTTAGCCAGGAGTAATCCCTGAGCATCAAATAGGTGTGGCCCGAAATAAAAAACAAACAAAAACAAAACAAAACAAAAAATCTTATTTTTATAACAGTAGTAGTATCTTCTACTACAATGTTTCTATATAGAAATGCCAGCTACTGCTGTATGTTTTAGTACCAATATCTTTGTTCTGACACTAGATTTTTTTGTTTTTGTTTTTGTTTTTTGTTTGTTGTCGTTGTTGTTGGGCCACACCCAGTGAAGCTCAGGGTTACTAGTGGCTATGTGCTCAGAAATGGCTCCTGGTTTGGGGGACCATATGGGATGCAGGGGGATTGAACCATGATTAGCCGTGTGCAAGTCTAATGCCTTAATGCTGCACCATCGCTCTAGCCCCTGTTCTTACACTAAAGTAAATTAAAAATAGATTGGGGCGGGTTGGAGCAATAGGACAGTGGTAAGGCATGACCTTGCATGCGGTCAAAACAGAATGGAGCCCTGTTCGATGCCCAGAATCCCTCTGATCTCTGGAGCCTGCCAGGAGCGACTATCTTGTCTACATTTTAATGATAATTGGTCTTGAGAAACTTTCTTTTGTAATCAAAAGTCATAGAAAAAAATAGACCATGTGTTTTTCTGAAATCATCATAACATAAAAAATCAATTTTCCTCACACATTCTTATTTATAAAAATACCAATTGATAGATTGTTTAAAATAAAATTTAGGTTGTAAGGATTAATTATGACAAACAAAAAGGCATATAAATAATTAACTACATAGAAATATTGCAAACAATGCTTCCCTATTACAGGGAATTCAACTTAATGTCATTAAGTGTTTGGGAATAATGAAGAAATGGCCAATGCATATTTTTCACCAAACATTTCTAACTAATTAATTCCCATTTCTAATAATTCTTTATTCAATTATTTACATAATAAAAAAGCATTTAATGTGGTAAGTCAATAACTAACAAAATAATCATTAAATTAATTAATACTTAAAAATCATGTCTTTATCATCAGGCTTATATCTATATAAATAGAAACCACAAGCTAAAAATGCTTATTTTATTTTTAGAAAACAACCTAATTGATTATTACATAGAAGCTTAAATTTGGGGATCTTCAAATAAATAAACATGATGTAGAAAAGTTTTTTTATAAACTTTTCTCAATATAACAAATTATAGTTATATTAAAATATAAACAAATTATCATATTAATATATTTTTATATTGTTTCTGAAAACTCCCTCAGGCTCAAATTATTCTTCCTCTATTCCACTGTTAATTTGGAGTCTATTATACTAGGAGTTTCTGTGCAGTTAAAGAAAAATGGTTAGAATTTTTCAGTATACTTGGTTCCACAGTGATAGGATAGTGGGTAGGACATTTACCTTTCATGTGCTGTCCTGGATTTAATTATTTGCATTCTATATTTTCTCCTAAGCACTGTCAGGAGTGATATCTGATTGCAGAGCCAGGAGTAATTTTGAGCAGAGCCAGGTGTTACCTCAAAAGCTAAAAAAAAAATAGAAGTATCAGAACACAATTTAACATTCATTTCATTATTTTATTAAGGAAGAAGTAGGAACCAAAAGTCTAAATAGTGTCAGAGACTTTGAGACTCAACAGAAACATCTAAAATATCAGCAAATACAGTCCCATATTTGGAGGAGCAGTGCATGCCTGACTGTGCTCGGATTTTCATCCTGGCTCTATACTCAGGTATCACTTCTGACAGTGCTCGGGGGATCATATGAAGTACTAGGAGACAGAGGTTGACCCTCCTTACTCTTCCTAGTGGAAATAGGGTTCCATAGTCGAAACATTTGAGTTGACTACTTCTGTGGATATACATCTAAAAACACTTTATGGATATGTGTTCATCAGTTAATATTATAACTTGAACATATTAGTTTATAAAACTTAGCAAAATGGTAAATGATGATATGATCTAGATATCACCTATTCTTAGTATACTGATTCATAGATTTAGATATTTTTTCATGTGTCATTGTTTAATGTATATCATTATTAAGTTGTGTATCTAGAATTACACAATGCATTTTAAACTCTTCTATTTGCTTACTTTACATAGTGAATATATATATATATATAACTCAAAATAAATCTAAAACATGTATCTATGTTGTATTTCAAATGACAGCAAAATATTTAAGTAGTTTCTATACAGATATTAAATAATAAATTTCACCTCTCCTATATTAATGATTTTTTTTCAAATTCAATAAATGACTTTAATATCATTGACAAAAGAATTTATAGGACCAAGTAAAGGTTAAGAGAAAAACACCCAAATCAGTATCCACCAAGAGAAAAAGATTAAAATATATAGGAAAAAAATGGGGCTGGAGAGATAGCATGAAGATAGAGCATTGGACTTGCATGCAGAAGGATGGTGGTTCGAATCCCAGCATCCCATATGGCCCCCCGAGCCTGCCAGGAGCAATTTCTGAGCTTAGAGATAGGAGTAACCCCTGAGTGCTGCCGGGTGTGACCCCCCAAAAAACAAACAAATATATATAGAGAGAAAAAATAAAGAAGGTACCTGAGGTCTGAGAAAAAAAATAACCTAACATATAGGTTACCGAATCTTTTTTTCTCTTTTACTTAGAGAAAGGAAGAGAGGGAAGGAGGGAAGGAGAGGAGAAAGGAGAGAAAGGAGGGAGGAAGTAAAAAAAGAAGAAGAAAGGAGGAAGTGAGGGAAGGAGGAAGGGAAGGAGGGAGGAAGGAGGAAAAGAGAAAGAAGGAAGGAGGAACGGAGAGAAGGAAGAAGGGAATGAAGGAGGGAAGGAAGGAGGGAAGAAGGAAAGGAGGGCAGGTTACCAAACTTTTTGTTGTTGTTGTTGATTGTGATTTACAAAATGATTGATAGTTGAATTTTAGGCATGTAATATTTCTTTTTTTTTATTTTTTTATACTTGTTTTTTATTTGGCTTAGCTAAGCAATACTTGAACACCAACAATAAATATTAGTGTTTCCACATTATGAACACAGATGTAATTTTCATAACATTATATAAGTTTATAACTAGCTTAGTTATGCCCTCACTATTCTCAAAAATGTAAAATAGAAAAAAGCATAAATTTAAAAAACTTAATACAAAACTCAAATATTAAATTAGTATTTGAATAAATCTAAGCCTTAACCAATTAGTAAATGAACTACATTAAATTACTTCTGTTTAATTCTGTGAGATTATGTAAGTTGCTGTTATGTAGGGTACTGTGCTGAATGCGATTACAAGGAAGACAGAAAGAGAATGGCTCTCTATATGCATAATAATAAAACATAGCAGGGAAATAACAAATACTAAAAGGTATAAGAAACAGGATTGATGTTAGGTAGGAAGGATAACTTTGGAAACAGGGAAAAAGGAAAAACTCTGGCAGGATGTTAGAGGGAAGTAGACACTCTGGTATAGTGTGTAGTCTTAGAATATTTTATACATGAGTCCCTATCAGAGTTTTGTAAATCACCTGTATCTAATAAAAATTTTTTTAAAAAAATTAAATAAAAAATTTTCTATAATTTAAATTATTTTTCTAAAAGTTTTTAAAATAAACTAGATCATTAATAATAATCAAATGATCATCCTTTATGAAGTCTTTAATCTTATAAATTCTGTCAGAAAATATGCAAAAGAAATAATAGTTTGTTTATAAATACACTTGAGATATTTACATTAGAATAAATTGCATTTTTATGTGAATGAAATACTTGATATGTTACTTTACTGGAATTTTTCTCAATGTAGATATTGATATGCAATTTAGATTATCCCATTTAGCAAATGATGTATAGTTCTGTTAATATGACAAGCTTATATCAGTAGATTTAGAGTTTTTATTCAAGAATAATTAAAAATACCTTTTCTTGTAGCTGTTGTTATAGGGCCATGGGGATGCTCAGGAAATAGTGAGCATTATTCCTGACTCAAGAAATACTCATGGCAGTGTTCAAGCAAACACTCTATGCACTGTACTCTCACCCCATGAACATAATCATCTTACTTGTCCCAAAGTATATTCTAAATTTAATGAAAATAGGGCCTTTTTTATTTCAATTTTTGCTTTTAGCAGTAAAAGAATCTAAATGTTCAATTTAAGCAGCAAATGTAATTTTTTCTGATAAAAAAACTTTATGTTGGCATTTAACATTGTATACACACACACATATATATATATTATAAATAAAATATAAGAAGGATAACAGTGATTTGGAATCTAATTTATAATAACAATGCCATTCTGGATTGAAATCCAAGAGCTCAACACCTAGATAGTTGATTAGCTTTAGAAAACAACGTCAAAACAAAGTAATGAGTGTTAATACAAAAGTATAAATAAAATTATTTAAAGAGTGACAAAATTAGTATAGTAGTAATTATGTATACATATATATCATTTAAAATGTACATTTGTCTCTCAATCACAATAATTTGTAAATAAAATTCATTCTTAAATATGGCTTGAGGCTAAACTTATATTTACACTAATATTTTTGTAATAATAAAATATTTTAATGCACAGATCTTTTATAGTGAGATATAACTTACATTGTCTAAAAAGTTGCCTCATACTTTCCATTAGTTTACAGATTTTATCAATATAGTTCATCAATAATATATACCATAAATTTTGCAAATTTTAAAACTTTTTAAACTAGGTGGAAAAATTTTTCTTTGAAGCAGTAGTAGTCCCTATCCTTCTCTTCTTTATATAATTCAATAACAAGAAATGACTTTGAAGTGAGAAGGGTAAGTTGTGGTGTCATGATTAATTACTAGGAGCCATCTGTCAAGGCAGGTTTCCAGTGGTTTAGGGTACTGGATAAATTGACCTCACTTCATAGAAAAATCCAATTTAGGGAATTAAAGACTCAAGTAAATCTCAAGATGCTGCAGCTCCAATGATAATTTTCACTAGTAAGTAAACTCTGTTGGGGGTCCTTGGCTCTCTCAACATTTGTCACCAGCTGATTAAAAAAAAAACATGTCCAAAGAATTTCCAATCATTCACAACAGGCTCTAGCTCATTGAAACATATAGTCCTAATAATTGTAAGCCTTTTATATATTCTTTAAAATGCTTGATTGTACTGCTCAATTTGCTATTTTACAAAACATTAATATCCTTTAAGTAAGCAATTATTAATGGTAGCATATGTGATTTAAATTGAAATAAATAAAAAAACTGTACATGGTATGTTTTGTGTATACGTGTATAAAGTCTCCAAAATAAAGGGCTGGGAGGACACACCTCACCTATTATACCTCACCTATTTTTATATACCCAGTAAAACATTACAGGCTGTATCTCAATTGTGTAATCTCTGGCACCCAACTCTGGTGTATAATTTATTTTATTTATCTAATTCTTTCTATTCCCCCTCTTCCTCATATATCCTAGATAAACTGTTATTGAAAACACAAACAAAAACATTTGTCTGAGACAATCAAGCAGTAAGTAGAACACATGAATATAGTGGTTGTCTGTTTATATAAAGACCCACATTCACTACTGACTTCATTACTTTTTCTCCAAGATCAATCCTGGTGAGAAAGTGGTCAGTGGTGTTAATGAATTGTGAGAATAAAATAAACTCATATTAGGGAGATTGCGCAAGAGACTAAACACAAGCTTAGTATGTGGAATGCCTAGGTTTGATCCCCACTACTAGGAGTATCCTCCAAGTGTGGCCAGAAACATCCTTTCCCTACAAAAATAGACATTATTCTATTTACATATCTCCAAGTTTTTTTTGTTTGTTTGTTTTTTGGGGGGCTACACTCAGTGATGCTTAGGGATTATTCCTGACTATGCGCTCAGAAATCGCTCCTGGCTTGGGGGACTATATGGGACACTGAGCGGCCCGTCCTAGGCTAGCATGGGCAAGGCAGACACCTTACCACTTGCACCACCATTCCAGCCCCTTCAAGTTATTTTTTTAAGACATAGCGTATACTAGAGAATTTATTCTATTGACTCATGCTTAATCATTTCCATTTTAATTAATCATACTACATATATTATACATATGTAAATATTTTATCTAATCTTTTGGATTCTAATTATTTTTAAAATATAACTAAAACATATACATTTTTAAAGTTGTTATACTTTTAATCATATTTTTAGTGTCAAGAAACTGTTTATAAACAAATAAACCAAGAACTTTTTAGAATTTGTGATGTGGGATAATCACCAAGAATTCTTTCAAAAAGAATTAATTATCTAACTCTGATATGGTTAGAAGCCTTATCTTTAGGAAATATATTTTTGATGCTTAGTGTTTGTAATTCATGAAATGAAACATTTTTCTTATTTTCTTTCTTTAAGAACTAGAAAATAATAAGTTTACTTTACTTTTTAATATATATATTATATATATAAAATTTACTTTACTTTTTAATATATAGATATAGGGGAGGCAGAGCAATAGCACAGCAGGTAGGGCATTTGCCTTGCATTTGGCCAACCCAAGTTTGCTTCTCAGCATCCCATATGGTCCTCCAAGACTGCCAGGAGAAAAACAAACAAACAAACATAATACATATATATCCTTTGCTATCTTTCTGACAATCTGTATACATTTTTGTAAACTTTATTTTCTGTGTGTTTGTTTTGTGAATGGCCTAAGGGCTGAGACAGGATTAAGTCCTAGGCAATGCCAATGTAGCAAAACTGAACAAACAAAAAAGAGGTTGGTTGCATGCAAGCAAGGACCATATCTATTGTATTGTATTTCTGGGTCTAACCTTTGCAGACATTTATGTACATCTTTAGATACATTGATATCTATATTAGGTGGATAAGTTATATAAACCATCTAACTTTTTTACAATATGTCATATTTATTCTCTGCAAAATAAAATATAAAATGATCAGAAATAAACTTGAAAATAAAAACAATGAAAAAGAACTTGGAAATGGTATTTAAGAATAATATTTATATAAAGTTAGTTAATATTAGAACTAGTGGGCATATTATTAATGATAGATAAAATATTAACTATACTTAAGAAATATCTAAAAACTTTAATGATTTTATATGGAATATAATGGCTTTTTGTATTGTTTTATTTTGGGGCCATAACAGTTGGTACACAGTGGTTACTCCTGGCTCTGCACAAGGGTCATTCCTGATGGTCCATATGGGAGTACAGGATCAAACCCTGGTTGATTGCATGCAAGGCAAACACCCTACTTACTATGCTATTGTTCCAGCCCCCTTGAATAACTATTTTATTAAAAAGTAATTATTATATTTTGTGAGAGAAAGCATGGGCCACTAGTTGCCACTAGTTATGCTAGCTCTAGCTGGGCCCTAGGTCATTACAGAGTAGGCTCACGAGAATAAATTCTGTTAAACACTAGCAAGGGATTGCCTATTAAATGTACTGTCCTCTGGCTTTGCAATTATAATCTTAATTTCTCCATCTGTATTTTCATGGATTGCTTGGTTTATCTTTGTGGAAGAAGGCATGTTCCTATTGTTTATGATCAAGTCAGAGTCAAAAATCTAGGAATATTTAGAGCTTGAAATACTACATATGCATAATATCATTTTGTACAATATCCCAATACTAATCCCTTGTCTACAACTCTCTGCCAATGTCCTCAGTAACCTGGCACCTGTAATGACTGACTGCTTATTTTGTCCACCACAATATTAGTTGAGTCCACAGCCCTTGGGACCCACTGGGACCCACTGGGACCCACTTGGGACCCACTGGGACCCAGAGCCTGGTCAGTTTCTGTACATTAAAGTATACTGAAATCTTGAGAGGTTTGAGAACAATACACTTTATTAAAATTATTTATATATACATATATATACTGAAAACTTTAAGAAAATTATATGCCAACTTGTATTTTAGAAAAATCAAAGCATATTCATCAAATTACAACAAAATATTTTTATCGCATATTAAAATATCAGCATTGGTCCAAGAAATATAAAATATTAAAGACAACTTACTAACCAGCAGAAGAAGGCTTAATATATTTAATTGAGATCGGTTTTATGAGGAAAAAAATCTATTTTCAAGTATTATTTGCTTTCTCTTACATTCCCTTCACATAATCATCTGCCAATTTTAAAACTGCATAGCATAAAAATAATTATGGAAGTTATAGCAGTTGATTATAAGAAAAAAGTCAAGATTATTTTCTAGTAAGATGGTTTTATAAGCTGGAGATTCCTAATTATTGGGTAGCTGTCACTATTAAGATTTATTCAAATACCAAAAATCAGAAACAGCAGCTGTAGCACAAACAGGCACACATATGAATACATACAAAGTCAGTACACATGGACACAAAACATACAAATGTTTTATTAATTATTTAAATGATTATAGAACCTTATTACTCAAATCATCTACATACTAGAGTCAGTAAAATTAAGCTTTCCAAGAAATCAATGTGTAAATACTACCCCACAAAAATGAACCAGAATCTGCCGCTTGCAAGACAAACACCCTATGCTGGGCTATCTCTCTGGCCTCTAATCAAACTGTTATTGGGATTTTTCAGACTATTTTCTGTATTCCTAGTCACTGAGGACTCTTAGACTGTCTGCTAAAGTTCTGAAAATGATTTAATGTTTAAAATCCAAATTAATCAGTAACTACCTCATAGTACATAATACTTTCAGCCTTTTCTCATAAAATATTTCCTTCTAGTAGGATTTATTTTACTGACTAGTATTTTGCTTGATTAAATACACTTTATTTTTATCATTTTAAACTAAATTTATTTTTAGTTCTTCTCTACCATGTCATTTCCAACATTCTATTCTTTTGTGTTTTCTTCCTCAACATTATGACCTAACTGCTTTTTTTTAAACATTTAATTGGATTATTAGCTCATGCTATACTCAAAGGGAAATACTTTTATAATAAATTCATCTTTCAACAGTAACAAATTAGTAGGTTATCGCTTTGAAACACTAAATTAATCCACAGATGTTATCAAGACATTTAGGTTTAAAAAACTCTATGTTCATTCAAAATTAAATTTCGCATGCCCTTTGTCATTACAAGATGACTTACCAGTAAAATTACTTACACCACTGATAATGTTTTTTTCTGTCATTATTATTGTCTTTATATCTCTCTATCTGATGCACTTAATTAAAACTTTATGGAAGTCGCATTTACTACAGATTAAATTTATTTAACCAATTACAGTTTGATTTTTTATTTTGCATATTATCAGAAACATCTTTTAAAATTTGGACTATAATTACCATAATGTCTACTAAAATTCCTACAGTAATTTTATAGTAGCTACTATATGCCAAGAAATATATACTTAAAAATTATAGAGTGGCTAAATGTAGCTAAACATAATATCAAATAAAATTATTTTAATTGTGTAGCTAAATATAATATCAAATAAAAAGTTTAATAATTTAAGTAAAACAAGCTATACTTGTTACACAGAAGAAGAGGCTACAACCTTTATTTAATGTGATAATAGTAACAGCTATTACTTATGATTCTTTTCTCTGATTCAAATTAAAATATAAGTCCAATATAATCATGGGTTAAATGTCAAATTCCAAGTGAGCGAAGCTCTATAAAATACCTCAGCAGAACTCCTGAAAACTGGAAAAAACAAAGATAGTGTGAGTAGCTAGCAAAGGTATCAAACAGAAGTTGAATGACTAAGAATAAAATCTAAAAAGTAAATTCAAAAAGTGATTTTTATAAAGTCTATGGCCATAATACAAACCCAGGTGAAAAGATCAGAAAGAGGGTTGCGGAGAAAATTAATAAAACAAGATAAGGGAGAGAAAAGGCATGGGATGGGGTTTGGGGGTCATTCAGCCCTGTAGATTGAGAGTACCCATCCGCCTTCCCTTGCAATCTTTATTGAACAGGCTCAATCCACATGGTGTGGGGAGAGACACAACAGACAAAAGTACCTATCTCATGCTAATCAAGCCCTGGTGGGTCTTTTACATAACAAAAATGGTGAATGCAGGGAAAAGAAAACTAAGGCCTAGTCTCTATTTCTGAAGAAGCTGGCTGTGAGTTGTGTGTGTGTATGACAATAGATATAGTTAGGAAGGGAGAACATTAATTTTCAGTTAGGACAAAAAATCACCAGTATTCTAAATATATGCTAGATCATAGTAACGTTTGTGGGCTTTAGTACAGTATTACTATAGCTAAAAAACTGTGCTTGATATATAAATTATACATCTTAATAATATATGTATACATGATCATGTATACATGTATGCTATGAGTATTTAAATAGTTAAAATTTATTTTATATTATATATGAAATGCTAGAATTGCCATAAGACTTAGAAATCTAAGTCTGTGACAGAGATTTCATTTACACCTGAATTCTGTGGACAAATTTCACTAAAAGCACCTACATAAACTGATTTTCTTTCTTTCTATGAAGAATGCCTTAAGGAGATTAAAGATAGAGACAAAGGGAAAGGTTATTGACGTAATAAATAAAAACTATGACCACACATTTATCTGTAAAGTAGAATAGGAAGAGGAAATGCATTAAACATATGAACAGTTGAGAATAACAGTATTTTTAACAGATCAGATTTAAAAGGCTCATTCTGGTCATTTCTTAAGCACAATGACTATGTTGTGGAAGATGTTTACAACTGAAATACAGAATTAAGGTTTGCTGATAATAAATTGAACGTCTTTGAAAAAAGTATGGTAACATCAAAATAATGAGGATTTTGAAGTTTGACTTGAAGGTTTCAAATTATGCAACTCAAGGATATCAAATAAATTAGTTTTCGCTCTAGATTTTACTTTAAACTTGTAAAAAAGATCTTTCATAATTATATTTTCATAAAATTTTGAATAAAAGATGTGTTGTTTTTTCAGTTATTTTAAGCAATTAATAAATAATAGAATTTAGTTATTAATTCATCACTGACATGTTCAGTTAAAATATTAGTTTTATGGGCCCAGAGCTATATAGCATAGCAGTAGGTGTTTGCCTTGCATACAGACGACCCAGTACAGACCTGAATTCAATCCCTGGCATTTCATATATTCCCCAGAGTCTGCCAGGAGTGAATTCTGAGTGCAGATCCAGGAGTAAAACCGCTGGATGTGGCAAAAAACATCCCCAAAATATTAGGTGTTTTTTTTTTTGTTTTTGTTTTTGTTTTTGTTTTTTTGGGCCACACCTGGTGATGCTCAGGGGTTACTCCTGGCTATGTGCTCAGAAGTCACTCCTGGCTTGGGGGACCATATGGGACGCCGGGGGATCGAACCATGGTCCGTCCAAGGCTAGCACAGGCAAGGCAGGCACCTTACCTCTAGCGCCACCGCCCGGCCCCAAAAATATTAGTTTTATATAAATAGACAGATAGATATAAAATTAATTAAAGCTTGATTAGTAGATAAACCATAACATTTATTAATATTAAGGGATTGAATATATGGCCCAAGTAGTGAACTCATGTCTATCTTTGAGACCCTAATTTCAATGCATCGTAAATTTGTCACTTCTTTATACCACTGCTGTGCTAGGCAGGAAAACACTATGTGCTACCAGAAAACACAGCTATTAATAGGAAACAGAAGAAAGAAAATTTAGTGTCAGGTATTAAATTATAAGTAATATACAATAACTGAATGCCTATAAACTCTTCTGATTTTTTTTGGGGGGTGCATACATTCTAGGAGGTGATTAGAAATTATTCCTGCCTTTGTGCTCAGAAATTCCTGCCTCTGTGCTCAGTGGTAGGCTGACAGGACTATATGGAATACCAGTGACCAAACCCAGGTCAACTACTAGTAAGGCAAATGCCTTACCCACTAAACTATGGCTCTAGCCTTCTGAATTTTCCACAAAAATTATTCTCAGTAAAATACTCCACTAAGTCTATAAAATCTCATCTGCTGTCTTCGCAGTGCAATAGTTTTTATATAGCTTTGGAAAAAAGAAGGGAGTCTGACAAACTCCAGTGAAATTTAAAGTAAAACAGCGTCTGCAGTTGGCATTCCTACTATTTTATTAATATTTTGCTAAATGACTATTGTCAAAAAATTATAATCAAACAGTGAATTGCTTTGTCAATTTTTTACTTTCATGGATTCTAATAATAGTTGTTTCTGATAACTTATTCTTATATGTATTTTTATTCATTTATTTTCCTACAGGGACTATAAATAGTCATGGTTTTCTGTAATGTGAAATTACATCTATTCCTATTTTACTTAGTAAATAGAACTGGATATTAAATTCTGGTATTTATTAACAATATGCTAATAAATAAGAATTTTGGAATCATATTT
Organism: Suncus etruscus; assembly: GCF_024139225.1. Lineage (NCBI taxonomy): Eukaryota > Metazoa > Chordata > Mammalia > Eulipotyphla > Soricidae > Suncus > Suncus etruscus. The sequence continues at coordinate 157,925,965 of NC_064850.1, read as the reverse complement.
TGTAAAGACTATTTGACATCTACATATATGGTCCTTCCTTCTATAGAACATGCATGCACAATTAATGACAATATTATACCTAGAACAATAATAATACAATGGGTAAGATGTTTACCTTGCATGTTGCTGACCTAGGTTCCATCACTGTCACCGAATTGATGGTTCCTGAACACTGCCAGGATTGATCCCTGAGTACAGAGGTAGAAGTAAGATATCTCTCCATCAGGTGTGCCCCCCAAACAAAAACAACTTGTTATATTACAAGCTATAAAATCCAAGTAATAGGCCAAAGAGATAGTATAGGGGTAAGGGGCTTGCCTTGTCCATCAACCCATATTCAATCCATAAAACTACATATTTATCTCAACCATCATCAGGTATGATCACTAAGGACAAATCCAGGAGAAGTCTTGAGTACTGCTCTGCTGATTTTGACCCACACCAAAAATTTTACATATATATCATAATAAATAAATATACTCTACATAACTACAATTTTCAATCTAATTCTAATCAATTCTAATCTTCATTTTTAAATCAATATACTTCATTCTACCTATACTATATTCCCCTTACATAAAGTTTAAAATATTTAAGAATATTAAAATAAGTTCCTATAACTTCATTGTCAGATATAGGGATATGACTCTATTATTACTATAGTTCAGAGTAATGGTATGCTTTGATCAACCAGATCTAACACTTTATAGTTAATTTATTAATTTTCCCTTACACTATTATGAATGTCCTTTATCTTTTGCTATACCACATTATTTCAAGAACACCCTTTAAAGTTAAACACAATTTGGTGCCAGAATGATACTACAGTGCATGGGGAAATTGCCTTGCATGTAACTGACCTGTGTTGAATACACAGCATGCCATTGTCCCAGGTCCCTGTAGGAGTTATTCTTGTAGGAGTTATTCTTGCTTGCAAAGTCTAAAGTTAGCCCTGGGAACATCCCAGTGTGTCTCCCATAAATAAGTAGATAAATAAGTTAAAATTATTTTATAACCTTATTAATTTGCCTTTAACTGTGACTTTAAGTATTTTAGAGTAACTTATTTTATAAATAACATCAAAGTTTTGAATAGCACTTTTCATATATTTTCGATCTTTCTAATTTGTCTGATTTGTTTGTTCATTTTTGAGTCACACTTGACAGTTCTCAGGGGTTACTCCTGACTCTGCACTCAGAAATCACTCCTGGAAGGCTTGGGGGACCAGATGGGATGTGAGAAATTGAACTAGGGTTAGCCCAGTGCAAGGCAAATGCCTTACCTACTATACTGTTGTTTCTCTGGGCCATAGTCTGTTATTTTAGTTGTAATTATAGAGGGACTATGCATGGGAAGTAAATTTCAGTAACAATAGAACTTACTTTTTTATATAAAGTTTGGCTATTTATTTATTTTAATTGTAACATCAACTCAAAAATTTTCCATTTTCAGGGCCAAAGCAGTGGCACAAGTAGTAGGGCTTTCACTTTGCACATGTTAACCTAGGCTGGACAGCGGTTCAATCCCCCAGCTCCATCCCTTGGCATCCCATATGATCCCCCAAGTCAGGAGCATTTTCTGAGTGCATAGCCAGAAGTAACACCTGAGCATCATGGGGTATGGCCCAAAAAGCAAAATATATATTATGCATTTTGTTACAGCTTTTATTGTTTTATTACTCATTACCATTGTTATGATAGTTTTTAGTGTAGTTGTTTCTCTAACTGCACTCACTAACTTTTGTGGTAAGCTTTATATTATGAGTCAGTTCTTTTAGACCTAATCTCTATTGTCTCTGGGCATTATTACAATAATGTAATTTATTTTTTTAAAACCCATAAATGAGTGAGAGTAATTTGTGTCTATCTTTCTCCCTATGACTTATTTCACTCAGCATAATGGTTTCCATGTTTATCCATGTATAGTCAACTATGATGACCATCTCTTCTGAAGGCTACATAGTATTCCATTCTGTAGAGAGTGAATAAGAGAAGTACAGTACCTGTCTCAAATACAGGCAAGGGGTGGGGAAGGAAGAAGATGGGCATTGGTGGTGGGAATGTTGCACAGGTGAAGGGGGATGTTCTTTTAATGACTGATACCCAACTGCAAACATGCTAGTAATTTTGAAGAATAAAGTAAAAAATATTTTTTAATTTTTCATGTCTAATACATGTTTACATGTATCAGAGTTGTAAAAGAAATAATGAACTATGTGCAAAATTCTACTGAGAAACATAAAGAAAACATTGTACTCCAAACCAATAAACTTCTAAATGCCTTGTTATTATTGAAGTTTGAAAGAGTTGTAAAAAATGTTACTGACAATGTATAGCATAGAATATATGTTGCCTATAAATAAGGTCTTTCAATAATATTAAATGATATTCTGAGGGCCAAAGAGATAGCACAGAGATATGGCATTGGTCTTGCACACAGCCAACCCAGGACTGATGTTAGTTCGATTCCCAGCATCCCATATGGTCCCCTGAGCCAGCCAGGGCAATTTCTGAGTTTAGAGCCAGGAGTTTCCCCTGAGCACTGCCAGGTGTGACCCAAATACCAAAATAAAGAAATTCTTGATCTGAAGCAGAGAAATATGTAAGTCATAAAATGGATGAAAACTTGGGGCCAGAGCACTAGCACAGCAGTAGGGTGTTGACCTTGCATGCGGCTGACCAAGGATAGACTGTGCTCTATCCAGGGCCTCCCATATGGTCCTCCAAGCTAGGAGCGATTTCTGATCACATAGCCTGGGGTAACCTCTGAGAGTCACTGGGTCTGGCCAAAAATCTCCCCCCAAATGATAAAAACTAGAATGTGTAAGGGAATGAGTGTTACACATATGCTTTAAATTTGAAAAGGATAATAAAATTTGAATTTCAATGATATACTTCATGGTAATTTCGAAGAACCAGAAGAATGTAGCAAAAAGAGAAAAACAGAAGAATACTATATAAAAGGTAAACCAGTGAAAATAAGAAAAACAAACCATAACAAAAGCAGTGAATGACAGAGATACAAAAAGGGTTTTAAGTTCATGAAATGATGTTAATTAGACCCGAGGAGTTACAAAGATAGCATCACTGTCCTAGTGTGAAACTTTAACAGTCCACTAACACTAATAGATCGGACATAGCATCAACAAAGAAATAAAAATGCTAAATAAAGATTGAAGGAAATGAGAAAAACAGTATAGAGAACCTATTCCTTTTTAAAGCTGAACTCATTTCCTTCTCCAGTGTACCTGAAAAAAAGTAAACCACATATAGGTATATAATTTAAACTTTCATAAAGATGTAATGGAAACAAAGATAAGAATAACAGCAGCCAGAGCTATAGCACAGTGGTAGGGCATTTGCCTTGCACGTGGCTGACCCAAGAGAGATCTAGGTCTGATCTCCAGCATCCCATATGGTCTCTTGAGCCGGCCAGGAGATATTTTTGAGTGAAGAGCCAGGAGTAACTCCTGAGTATTGCAGGGTGTGACCCAAAAGAAAACAAAACAAAAATATAGGAATAACATATGTTATCTCTCAGACCATAAAGTAGTGTTGGAAGTAGTAACTGAACAAGATGGATAAAATTGAACAACTAAAGGTCAATTAGAACATTTTAAAAATAAATAAAAGATTACTTGATGCAGACAAAAATAAAAACACAAATTTTAGAGCCTAGAGAGGATAACAAAAGTAATAAATACTCAGAGGGATGTTCATAGTAACATGAGCTATATCAGTTAAAAATTAAAAGATAAAATAAACAACTTGTTATATATAACAAGTGAATAACAAAATTAAAAGAAATAATAATAAATAAGGGATCAATAATACAGAAATCAAGAAAATGATGCAAAAGGTAAATGAAACCAGATAATTTTTTAATATAGTACATTGATTGATGAATTCTTAGCTAGTCTCATGAAGAAAGGAGAGAGAAAGCTTATTAAATAGATCAGAGATGAAAGTGAAGTAATTGCAATAGATACATCAGAATTTATAATATCAACACAAGTTATTCTGAACAATTTTATAACATTAAGCTGAAAATCCTACAGAAATTAATGAATTTTGAAATTATTTAACCTTCCAAAACTAAAACAAGAAAGAAGAAAATCTGAACAGTTAGATTATTAATAGTTAATTGAAATATTATTTTTAAATCCAAAATATAAAACTGTAAGATAACAAATAAATTCTTCCAAATTTTGGTGGCTTATTGACTGTGCTCTACAAGTTTTCTTAAAATATTTAAGACATTATAAAATTTATCTTACTAGATTCTATAAAGCTAGCAATATTAAAATATATACAGTGATAATAATGCAAATGGAAAATTATGAACAGCCATATAAGAGATGAGTGATTAAAGAAGATCTGATATATAAAATATAATTTTGTCATTTGTGCTTTCCTAAGAATTTTCTACTAAAGAATATTTTGTAGGTAAATGATTGTAGAAAATAATAATGTAAAATTTTAATAAGTTAATCAGACCAGAGATATATGAGAGAAGGTAAGGTGCATGCCTTGCACACGATTAGCTTAGGTTTGGTCATTAGCACCACATATGATACCCAAGCAACACTAGACAAGAGTAAGCAGTGAATATAGCTAACTTCAGCAAAGAAATAAAAATAGGTAAATAAATTCATAAAAGTTTCCAATAACAACAAAGTCAATACTTTAAAGAATGATTTATTTTAGATTAAAATATATATCTTATCTTTGACTATAGTATAATCAGAATTTCAAAAGCCAACTTTTTATTGTTGTTTTTGGGCCACATCCAGTGACCCGGTGAGTAATGGGTTACTCCTGGCTGGGCGTTTCCTTCTGGCTCATGGGAACATATGGGATGCCAGGGATCAAACCGAGGCCCATCCTGGATCAGTCTTGTGCAAGGCAGCACTCTACTGCTATACTATAGCTCCAGCCAAGCCAAATTTTCTAACATAAGGTCTAATTAAAAATTAACTCATTATTAAGGAATATTAATCTATAAGGAGTTCGTTAAATATTTTCACATAATTAAATGAGAGAAATGCAACATTCAGAGGTTAAAATTTTCATACAAGAGTAAAGGTTCTTTAAGAAAGGCATTTACTGGAAATCGCTAAACTTGCTATAGACATCACATTATTTATTATTATCAAGAAAATTATTATTTGTTATTCTCTAATTTATTCAGGTATGGGAGGAAAGGGGTTTATTCACATTTGGAGGTGCTCAAGGGCTATTTCTGGCTCTTGGTGGTGAGTAAGCTTAGTAGTAGTTAAGAGACCCTGCAGTTACTGGTTTTCAAATTAGGACTTCCAGCATAAAAAGCATGCTCTCAGCCTTTGAACTGTCTCTCCACCACCTAGTGATTTTATCCTTATTTCATATTTTATTTTGAAGATGAGAGATTTTAGGCATTATTCAACTTAACTAAAGTATGAACTAATTTACAGTGGCATATGTCAGAGTTTTCTATTTATTACTGATCATTAAAATTAAGAAGAGAGAAAGCATGCAGAATAAAATGTACTATGGAACTTACAAATATTATTTAGTAACATAAATACTGTTGGCCTCCATCTGCATTTTTGGGATTGTTTACACTAATTTTACACAATGAGAAAAGCTGAAAAAAATAACTAGGACAAAAGTAATAGTACAGCAGGTAGAGCTTTTGACTTGCTTTTATGTGGTCGACCTGAGATTTGTTTCCCAGCACCCCATATGTTCTCCTGAGACCCTTCAGGCTTTTTCCGTAAGCACAGAATCAAGAATAAGTCCTAAGCACTACTGGGTGTAGCAAAACAACAACAATAACAAAATAAACTTGAAAAGAGTAAATTACAAATTATTATATATCCCTAAGAAACTGTACTCTTATTTTTGTAACTTGTACTTATCATAGTGTAGGAGTTCTCTTTCGAGCAGGGAAAAATTTACTCATACAATTTTAGCTTCTAAGTTGTATGATATAAATTATGAAATGAACTGTTAAAAAAGACAACATAAATTATTACATATACTGTTCACACACATATGAGGGACAGTTGTATTCTCATCCCTAGACATATAGGGAGTGCACCAGATAAATTAGATTTATGGACAAAATTTCTTACACTGGTGAGTCTATGTTTTGAAGAAAGATGCTTCTTAATGAAAACACATATGTTTATGCTAAGTAACCTGTAATGCCAATTCAGGTGGCACAATCACCTCACCATTAGAAAGATTTATTTTTCCTCAGTGTATCACTTTGCAACAGAAGTACCCTTCAGGTAACTTGAAAAAGTTATCAACCATGTAGTTTAAATGAACAGTGACAATTCTAAGGCAGGCAAGAGAATTGTAACTTGCCACTGAAAAGGCATTTCAGCTCTCAAAGAAGATAAGTAGTTTTAAGTCAAAACAAATTTGTCCACATTTTAGCAATTTTCTCTTTTCTTTTTTCTCTTACTTGTTTAATCGATTTGTTAAGAAAACATCTTATTGTTTCTGTGCAACTGATAGTGTTTTATTAAATAAAACTTCTAGTAGGAGTATTTAAATATCTTTACATAATAATGAGTAAATTCAAGAAGTCTTAAGTATTTTTTGGGGGAGGCACACCGTTTGATGCTCAGAGGTTACTCCTGGCTAAGCACTCAGAAATTGCCCCTGGCTTGGGGGGGTCCATATGGGACGCCGGGGGATGGAACCGCGGTCCTTCCTTGGCTAGCGCTTGCAAGGCAGACACCTTACCTCTAGTGCCACCTCAGCGGCCCCAAGTATTTTTCAAGTTCAACTTAAAATGTTGGTTTAAAACTAATATTTTAAGTAATGTTAAGTATTACTCTTTTTCCAGTTTTTCCATCTGCAAGATATTCATTCATTGGCTTCATTGATCAAGTTTTTATCAAATCAAACTGAAATTTTTAATAGCAGTCAGACTCAGTTTGTAATCCTTTTTTTTTTTTTTGCAGGATTTATCTCCACTTCTGACCCTTTTCATAGACAAAAAAATGTATTTTCTTTTCTTATCCCAAATAACAAAAATGCATCTATATTTCCTGAATTAATTATGATAATAATTCTATAATCATTTTAGTTGTCAAGTTCATAACTTACAAATATGAATAATACAATTGCAAAACATAGAATATTCTGAAGCAATAAAATAACTTGCTTCAAATAAGTTCTCCTAGACAAGTGGCAACATCCAGCATTCAGAATATATAAGGCTCAGAAAAATCTCATGTTCTTACCTTAGTAAAAGATGGAACAAAAGTGTACTATCTCATAAAAAGCCATAAACCCACTATGTACCCTTACAGATTGGTCTCAGAATGTTTTCTATATCAAAATGGCCCTTGGTAAAAATATTTTTACATCATAGGGCCATATATATAAAAGTAGATGTATATACTTAGCTGTAAGAATATATATGATATATATAGTAGTGTATATATGCACACATTATATTTTATAAATATCTTATATATTTATAAAGTATATGTATATCTTTTATATATAATGTTTTATATATAGGTACATATGGATATATACTTATATATGTAATATATATATACATATATATATGTTTTCCTTTCTTTTAGGTAATGCTAGGAAACGAACCTAGGACTTCACATATTCAAGGCAAGTACTCTACTGCTGAGCCACATTCGTGGTCCCTAATGTGCCATATATTTTATATATAGTTTTTATTTTTTCAATAAGCTTTAGAAAAGTTTCCTGTAAAATATAACTGTAGGGATTGAAAGATATAGAGACCATGAGAGTGAGAAAAATGTAAAGTGAAACAAACAGAAGAGAAATTAGAAATAGTGAGATAGTGTTTTTTCTATCATCTTTTCTAGAATTAACAGTCACAGATACAATTTTTTTTTTACAAATGAGTAAAAGTTGAGCCTGGGGTAAAGCAAAGAATAACAATATTGCAAAATCACATCAGAAAGAAATTGTTAATTAAAATATGTATCTAATCTAATATTCTATAAAAATTAGGAAAATGACAATGGACACTAAGAAATTCTATTTGTAAGTAAAAATAAGGAACTATTTGTACGATTAATATGCTACCAATGGGTAAAGTATAGTATTTTCATGAATTTATACTTGCCTGGGAGAAAAAAAAAAGAATAGTTTAGGAAGGAAACTGATAACAGTAAATGACTTGGGAAATTGGAAACTGCAGGAAGGTAATAGAGTAATCTCTGGGCTGGTAGAAGATAGAGGAAGGAAAATATTTTTAAACGATGTTATTTAAACCTGTTTTGAATTTTAATATTTAATCTATTATTTATTTTATAGTATGTTTATTAAAGTAATTAATAAAGTCAACAGAGATAAAAACACTTTATTTCTGTATAATAATCTTCTTGTTTTGAGTTTAAAAGAAAAGGTAAAAATATAGTTTTACACATACACACACACACACACACACACACACACACACACACACACACCCCATCCTGCAGAAAACCTTGGGATATATTACTTCATATGGATGTTTGTAAAAGCAAATTATATTGTATGCTAACACTTGATAAGGTATTAATTTATGCATATTTTATTTTCTGTAAATTGCAAAATATAAGATTTTTCTGTAAAATATAGGATATAAATTTTTATGACAAGACCTAAATGACTAATCATCTCTATATATTTTTTCTTCTATAAATATTTTATTGTTGGTGTTTGGAAGATTATCACACAATGCTTCAATTTGCATCCTGAATATTTTATATTAAAATAAGCTAATGAAGTAAGTGAAAATGTTACAGATATAATCAGTGTTTATAAAGAATTAAAGATCTAGTCTTTTTTTGAATAGAATGTAGATTTATCACACTAAGAATATTAGCATTTTATTACATTTGCATGCCTGAAAAATAATTTAATGTAATTTTTAAAAATTGGATATAAAACCAACTTAAAATTAATGTAATCATATGGTGCTAAAATAAATAATAGTTCAAAATTTTAACTAAACTACATCTTTGCCATTCATCACTATTATCTTTTATTTTGATACTTCTCTACTTTTTATGTTTGTTTGTTTGTTTTGGGTCACACCCAGCAGTGCTCAGGGGTTACTCCTGGTTCCACGCTCAGAAATTGCTCCTGGCAGGCTTGGGGGACCATATGGGACACCGGGATTTGAACCAATGACCTTCTGCATGAAAGGCAAACAAACACCTTGCCTTCATGCTATCTCTCCGGCCCCGATACTTCACTACTTTTAAAGCATATGCTGTATTTCCCAAATAAAATTCCATACTATGCACATAATCTCTAGTACTAAATATTGCAATTTTAATATATTATTTGTGTTTTGTTTATTGAC